>NC_082709.1:20184310-20504043 GCF_030144855.1 Hypanus sabinus
CATTGGGTGCAGCACTTGCGTAAGTACTGGATCAGAACACATTTTAGCTACAAAGCTACTGAAAACTTGGACAACTGTCAATAAAAAGAATAGTGCATGTTATTCCTTCTCCACCAAACACAAATCAAAGCCCCTGATTTACTTGGATTGTAAGATCAATTGTACTGAACAATTTTGAATTTCTTAATGATTAGTATATTTATGCATGCTGATCAAGTTACTTCTAAAGATAGAATCAATGTAGGTTTTAGACTGGATAATAAATATGAGGTATGATAGAGCACAGATGCAGGCTCTTTGGCCTTCTATGTTCATGCTGACTACCTGATCCTATCTGTGGCAGTACTTGATCCATTTACCAATACTTGGTCAGTAGCTCACTATGTTTTAGTCCAGATGCCTTGTAAAGGTTGTGAGAGTACCTGCCTGCACCAAATTCTCGGTCTGTGCAAGGTTGCAAAAAAGTGCATCTTCAGATACCTCTAAATTTCCTCCTCCTCAGCATAAACTATGCTTGCTGGTCTTGGATACATCTGAGAGGAGAGTTTCTACTATCTACACTAAGTAGATAATTTTCTATGTACATACATCGAGGCCCAACTTGACCTTCTGTGCTTCAAGAAAAAAAATCCTATCCTGCCTATCCAATCAGTCATCATTTAAGAAATATTCCATCCCAGGCTATCTTCTCTGTATTCTCTACAAAGTAATTATGTCCTTCTCTTGGCATGTCAACTAGAAATGCACACAATATTCCAGCTATAGCTGAAACAATGTTTTATAAATTTGTACCAATTTGCTCTAATATATTTTGCCCTAGTTATAGAAGGAAAGTATCCTCCTTCCCCACTCTATTTACTTGTGATACCAGTTTTTGGAACCTGTGAATGTACACCATGGCCATTTGTTCATCAATACACTCTAGAGGACAGGGGCACAACCATGTTTATTTATGCCAGGGATCAATATCATTAAGCAAGGGGTCCATGAACTGCAGGCTGGGAACCCCTGATCTAGAGCCCTGTCGTTTATTGTATATATCCTATTTACACTAGACATACCAAAATCCATTAGTTCATACCTTCAGGGTTAAATTGCATCTATCATTACCCTCCCCATTGTACCCAACAATCAATAACTTATTGTATCCTCGGACTGCCTTCCTATCAACCATGCTTCAAATTTTTCAGTCATCTGTTAACTTACCAATTACAAACACTATACACGTCTCAGTTGTTAATGAATGTAATTCATCTCTTTTATACACTGTCTTGGGCTATAAAAAGTAACATTCTGCCATGATCCTCTGCCTCCTATTACCAAGCTACTTTTAAATCCTATTTGTCAATCTAGATTGAACCCATGAGCTCTAATCTTCCACACTAGTCTTCCATATGGGACCATGACAAAGGGCTTGTAGAAATCCAAGTAAACCACAACAACCATTCTATCATCAACATATTAGAAAACCTACAGCACTATACAGGCTTTTTTGGCCCACAAAGCTGTGCTGAACATGCCCCTACCTTAGAAATTACCTAGGGTTACCCATAGCCCTCTATTTTCCTGAGCTCCATGTGCCTGTCCAGGAGTCTCTTAAAAGACCCTATCATATCCATCTCCACCGCTATTGCCAGCAGCCCATTCCATGCACTCATTGCACTCTGCATTTTCTTTTTTAAAAAAACCTGCCCCGATATCTCCTCTGTACCTAATTCCAAGCACCTTAAAACTGTGCCCTCTCATGCTAGCAATTTCAGCCCCGGGGAAAAGCCTCTGACTATCCACAGAATCTATGCCTCTCATCATCTTGTATACCTCCCTCAGGTCACCTCTCATCCTCCGTCGCTGCAAAAAAAAAGCCGAGTTCACTCAACGTATTCTCATAAGGCATGCTCCCCAATCCAGGCAACATCCTTGTAAATCTCCTCTGCACCCTTTCTATGGTGTCCACATCCTACGTGTAGTGAGAGCACCTTCTCCCTTGTGACAGTAACTGCATGCACTTCTCTTCGCTCACACACTACAACATCTGGCACACTGCTGGTGTCTTCCACAGTGAGCTCATTTAGTTCATCTGCCATCTCCTTGGCCCCTGTTATAATTTCTCTGGCCTCATTTTCTACTGGCCCTATATCCACACTCACTTCTCTTTTATTTTTTACATAATTGAAAAAGATTTTACTATTTACTTTGGTATTGTTTGCTAGCTTGCTTTCATATTTCATTTTTTCCCTCCTAATGATTCTTTTAGTTGCTCTCTGTAGGGTTTTAAAAGCTTCTCAATCCTCTGTCTTCCCACTAATTTTTGCTTTGTTGTCTGCCCTCTCATTTGCTTTTATATTAGCTTTGACTTACCATATCAGCCACGGTTGTACTATTTTGCCACTTGATTATTTCTTCGTTTTTAAAACACATTTACCCTGCACCTTCCTAATTTTTCCTAGAAACTCCTCCCCCACCCCCCCCCCCCCCACCCACCATTGGTGCTCTGCTGTCATCCCTGCAGGTATCTCCTTTCAATTTACTTTGGCCAGCTCCTCTCTCATACCACTATAATTTCCTTTACTCCACTGGCTATTTCAAGGGCAAAGCGACAATCTCAAATGAGGTTGGAGGCAACATCAGATGCACGGCAACTCTGGCAGGGTGTGCAAGACATTACTTCCTACAAAGCGGAACCCAATAGTATGAATGGCAGCGATCCTTCACTACCAGATGAACTGGACACCTCCTATGCCCACTTTGAAAGGGAGAATATAACTACAGCTGCACACGGTGACCCTGTGATCTCTGTCTCAGAGGTCGATGTTAGGCTGTCTTTAAAGAGAGTGAACCCTCGCAAGGCGGAAATTCCCAATGGAGTACCTGGTAAGGCTCTGAAAACCTGTGCTAACTAACTGGTGGGAGTATTCGGGGACATTATCAACCTCTCACTGCTATGGACCGAAATTCCCACTTGCTTCAAAAGGGCAACAATTATACCAGTGCCTAATAAGAATGATGTGAGCTGCCTAAGTGACTATTGCCTGGTAGCACTCACATCTACAGGTTGGTCATGCCTCAACAAGGACCCATTGCAATTTGCCTATCACCACAATAGGTCAACAACAGACGCAATCTCCATGGCTCTTCACATAGCTTTAGACCACCTGGACAACGCAAACACCCATGTCAGGATGCTGTTCATCAATTATAGCTCAGCATTTAATACCATCTTTCCCACAATCCTGATTGAGAAGTTGCAGAACCTGGGCCTCTGTATCTCCCTCTGCAATTGGATCCTCAGCTTCCTAAGTGGAAGACCACAATCTGTGCGGATTGGTGATAACATCTCCTCTTTGCTGATTATCAACACTGGTGCACCCCAGGGTGTGTGCTTAGCCCACTGCTCTACTTTCTCTATACTCATGACTGTGTGGCTAGGCATAGCTCAAATACCATCTTAAAAATTTGCTGATGGTACAGCCATTGTTTGTAGAATCTCAGATGGTGATGAGAGGGCATACAGGAGTGAGATACACCAACTAGTGGAATGGTGTCACAGCAACAACCTGGCACTTAATGTCAGTAAGATGACACAGCTGATTGTGGATTTCAGGAAGGGTAAGATGAAGGAGCACATACTAATTGTCATAGAGGGATCAGAAGTGGGGAGAGTGAGCAGTTTCAAGTTCCTGGGTGTCAATATCTCTGAGAACTTAACCTTGATATCAACATATCGATGAAGTTATAAAGAAGGTAAGACAGCAACTATACTTCATTAGGAGCTTGAAGAGATTTTGGTATGTCAACCAATATACTCAAAAACCTCTATATATGTACCGTGGAGGGCATTTTGACAGGCTGCATCACTGTCTGGTATGGGGGGGTGGGGAACCACTGCACAGGACCGAAAGAAGCTGCAGGGGGTTGTAAATTTAGTCGGCTCCATCTTGGATACCAGCCTACAAAGTACCCAGGACATCTTTAAAGATCAGTGTCTCAGAAAGGCAGTGTCCATTGTTAAGCACTTCTAGCACCCAGGGCATGTCCTATTCTCACTGTTACCATAAGGTAGGAGGTACAGAAGCCTGAAGGCACACACTCAGCAATTCAGGAACAGCTTCTTCCCCTCTGCCATCCGATTCCTAAGTGGACAATGGAACCCGTGAGCAGTACCTCACTTTCTTAATATATATTATTTATGGCTTCTGTATGAATTTTAATCTATTCAATATATGTATACTGTAATCGATTTACTTTATCTATTATTCCTTTTAAATGTTATTCATTATTTTTTTTTCTCTGCTAGATTATGTATTGCATTGAACTGTTGCTGCTAAGTTAACAAAATTTCACGACACATGCCAGAAATAATAAACCTGATTCTGAAATACTGCTACATCAGACATTACTTTCTCCCTATCAACTTTCATATTGTGATCACTGCCTCCAAAGAGTTCTTTTAACTTAAGTTCCCTAATCACCTCTTGTTCGTTACATAACACGCAATCCAGTATAGCTGATTCCCTAGTGGCTCAATGACAAACTGCTCCAAAAAGCCACTTCATAGGCATCCAATAAACTCACTCTCTTGAGATCCATTTCCAACCTGATATTTTTTCCAAATGACCTGCATGTTGAAATCTCCCTAGACTATGGTAATATTGTCCTTTTAACATGCCTTTCCTATTTCCTATTGTAGTCTGTGGTTTACATCCCAGTTACTGTTGGGAGCCCTGTATGTAATAGAGAGACAGTAGATTAGTCTAAGTAGCTGTGAATGTGGGGGAAGATCCACCAGCCAAAATAACTGAATGCAAGAAAAAAGGATGAGATGAAAGGCAAGTAAACAAGGTCAATTCGGATACGAACAGTAAGAAAAAACAAATTATTAAAAGTTGGGGAACTCAATGTGGAGTCCTGATGCCTGCAGCATGCTTTGACGTATTGTTCCTCAGCTTTAATTTGGTCTAATTGTAACGGTGCATTAGGCCATGGGCAGAAGGATCGGGTGAGAATCAAGTGCAGATTTAAAGTAATAGGTAAACAGAAGCAAGAGTTCACTTCTTCAGACTGGGTAAAGTGATCAAACAATCTATTATTTTTCTGTGATTATAGAGGAACCTGCATCGTTCACAATGAATGGGGTATGCGAGTTCAGGAGTGGAGGTATATCAGTGCTTTACCTAGATATACCCCCTGCATCACTGGTGGGAAAGAGGTAAAATGACATTTGTATGGTGAAGTGCCATATGACACTGCATGATAGACAAGAATGGAAGAGTCGGGAAGTGAGAAATCCCATGGTAATGCTAGGAGAGTACAGTATGTGTTCTTATTCTGAAGTACGCTACCTGCCAGATGTCACAGACCGGCTTGGGTACCCAGTGTTCTTTGAATCTCAAACTGAAGATTCTCTCGGAAGTATCAGAATTTGTACTACCCCACATTTCTGTAAGGAGGTGCATACAGCATTCCAGGACCCATCTCCCTGTATCCCGTGTTTTTACAGGACTATCCTACATTATCAGTCTTATTTGGTCTGATCTACTTCAGGTGTTAGAATTGCTGGGGGGTGGGAACTAAACTAAAGAGATGCAGGAAGGGGTGGTTGGCTCATAAATAAAGTTTGTAGGCAGTGTGAGAGGGAGGATGGGCAGGTGCTAGAGAAGGCGTGTGCTTGGACTGATGATTTGCAATGTGTCTATTTAACACAAGGAGTATCATGAACTAAGTGGATGAGCTTAGACCATGGATCAGTACGGAGCTATGATCTTGTGGCCATTACAGAGACTTTGATGGCTCAGGGGCAGGAATGGTTACTTCGAGAGTCAGGTTTAGATGTTTCAGAAAGGACAGGGTGGGAAGCAAAAAGGTGGGGGTGTGGTGCTACTGATCAGAGATGGTGTCATGGCGGCAGAAAAGGAGGGTCATGGAAGGATTGTCTATGGACAATCTTCTGTGGGTGGAAGTTAGAAACAGGAAGGGGTTGATAACTCTACTGGGTGTTTTTTTTTATAGACCACCCAATAGTAATAGGGACATTGAGGAAAAGATCGGGGACAGATTCTGGAATGGTGCAATAATAACAGGGTTGTCATGATGGGAGATTTTAATTTCCCCAATATTGATTGGCTTGGGTTATCTTGTTATGATTTATTGTGACTAATTGTAATCTGTGCCAGTTTACAAAGCTCAAGTTTCAATATCAATGAGAAAAAAATCCTACTAAATGCAGTAAGTAAGTCAGGAGTTGCAACATGAACTGAAGAACAGTTGGAATGTGGAACTTGCTATTTGATAAAGTCTCAAAGGAGAATAGAATGAATGAATTTAAGTGAGAGTTGCTTAAAAAGACTTGGGAGGAAAAGGGCTGATAAGATCAGGTTAAGTTATGATAAGACTCAAATCACACTAACTAGCTGGGCTAATTGGCTGCTTGTGTGCTGCAAAAATTCCAGATCACAGGAACTAAAATTGTGTATTTTCTTTGCACTATAATCAATGTTCCCTACATTATAAATATCTAATTGTTTTTTAAAAATATACTTTAGTTCTTTTAATTGTTTTGATAAGACATAGGAGCAGAATTAGGCCTCCTGGACCATTGAGCAGCTGCACCATTCAATCATGGCCGATCCCTTCTCCCCCTCCTCAGCCCCAATCCCCAGACTTCTCCCTGTAACCTTTGATACCATGTTCAATCAAGATCCTATCAAGCTTTGCCTTAAATACACCCATTGATCTGGCCTCCACAGCTGCCTATGGTAACAAATTCACCATTTTCTATTTTAAAAAGGACGCCTCTCTCTCCTGACACTGTGCCCTCTTGTCCTAGACTACCCCACCATGGGAAACATCCTTTCCGTATCTATTTTGTCTATGCCTTTCAATATTCGAAAGGTTTCAATGAGATCAGGAGACGGATTCTAGAAAGGTGCAATAATAACAGGGCTGCTGTGATGGGAGAATTTAATTTCCCAATATTGATTGGCCTCTCCCTAGAGTAAGGGGTTTAGATGGGGAGGAGTTTGTTAGGTGTGTAGAAGAAGGTTTCCTGACCCACTATGTAGATAAGCCTACAAGAGGAGAGGCTACTTGATCTGGTATTGGGAAATGAACTTGGTCAGGTGTCAGGTCTCTCAGTGGAAGAGCATTTTGGAGAAAGTGATCACAATTCTATCTCTTTTACCATAGCATTAGAGAGGAACAGGAACAAAGCTAGGAAAGCATTTAATTGGAGTAAGGGGAAATACGAAACTATCAGACAGGAACTTGGAAGCATAAATTGGGAACAGATCTTCTCGGAAATGTATGGCAGAAATGTGGCAAATGTTCAGAGGATATTTGTGTGGAGTTCTGCATAGATACATGCCAATGAGATGGGGAAAGGATGATAGGGTACAGGAACCATGATGTACAAAGGCTGTTGAAAATCTAATCAAGAAGAAAAGAAAAGCTTACAAAAGGTTCAAAAAACTAGTTAATATTAGAAATCTAGAAAATTATAAGGCTAGCAGGAAGAAGCTTAAGAATGAAATTAGGAGAGCCAGAAGGGGCCATGAGAAGACCTTAGCAAGCAGGTTTAAAGAAAACCCCAAGGTATCCTACAAGTACGTGAAGAGCAAGAGGATAAGATGTGAGAGAATAGGACCAATCAAGTGTGATAGTGGAAAAGTGTGTATGCAGATGTAGGAAATAACAGAGGTACTTATTGCATAATTTGCTTCAGTATTTACTATGGAAAAGGACCTTGGCGATTGTAGGGATGACTTGCAGTGGACTGAAAAGCTTGAGTAATTTAAGAAAGATGATGTGCTGCAGCTTTTGGAAAGCACAAAGTAGGATAAGTCACCGGGACCAGATGAGCTATACCCCAGGCTGCTGTAGGAAGTGAGAGAAGAGATTGCTGAGCATCTGGCAATGATCTTTGCATCATCATTGGGGACAAGAGAGGTTCCAGAGGGTTGGAGGGTTGCAGATGTTATTCCCTTATTCAAGAAAGGGAGTAGAAAATTATAGACCAGCGAATCTTACTTCAGTGGTTAGCAAGTTGATGACGAATCTGAGAGGCAGGATTTATGAACATTTGGAGAGGCATAATATGATTAAGAATAGTCAGCATGGCTTTGTCAAAGGCAAGTCGTGCTTTACAAGCCTGACTGAATTTTTTGAGGCTGTGACTAAACACATTGATGAAGGTAGAATAGTAGATGCAGTGTATATGGATTTCAGCAAGGTATTTGATAAGGTACCCCATGCAAGGCTTATTGAGAAAGTAAGGAGTCATGGGATGCAAGGGGACCTTGCTTTGTGGATCCAGAACTGGCTTGCCCACAGAAGGCAGAGAGTGGTTGTAGATGGGTCATATTCTGCATGGAAGTTGGTGAAAAGTGGTGTGCCTCAGGAATCTGTTCTGGGACCCCTTCTCTTTGCGATTTTTATAAATGACCTGGATGAGTAAGTGGAGGGATGGGTTAGTAAATTGCTGTTGACACGAAGGTTGGGGGTGTTGTGGATAGTGTTGAGAGCTGTCAGAGGTTACAGTGGGATATCGATAGGATGCAGACCTGGGCTGAGAAGTGGCAGATGGAGTTCAACTCAGGTAAGTGTGAGGTGGTTCATTTTGGTAGGTCAAATATGGTCAGATGGCAGAATAGAGTATTAATGGTAAGACTCTTGGCAGTGTGGAGGAGCAGCGAGATCTTGGGATCCAAGTCCATACAACACTAAAGACTGCTGTGCAGGTTGACTCTGTGGTTAAGAAAGCATATGGTGCATTGGCCTTCATCAGTCATGGAATTGAGTTTAGGAGCCAAGAGGTAATGTTGCAACTATATAGGACCCTGGTCAGACCCCACTTGGAATATTGTGCTCAGTTCTGATCGCCTCACTACAGGAAGGATGTGGAAACCATTGAAAGAGGAGATTTACAAGCATGTTGCCTGGATTGGGGAGCATGCATTATGAGAATAGGTTGAGTGAACTTGGCCTCTTTTCCTTGCAGCAATGGAGGATGAGAGGTGACCAGTTAGAGGTGTATAAGGTGATGAGAGGCATTGATCATGTGGATAGTCAGAGGCTTTTCCCAGGGCTGAAATGGCTAACACGAGAGGGCAGAGCTTTAAGGTGCTTGGAAGTAGGTACAGAGGAGATGTCGGGGTAAATTTTTTACGCAGCGAGTGGTGAATTCATGGAATGGGCTACTGGTGATGGTGGTGGAGGCAGAAACGATAGGGTCTTTTGAGAGACTCCTGGATAAGTACCTGGAGCTTAGAAAAATAGAGGACTATGGTTAGCCCTAGCTAATTTCTAAAGTAAGTACATTGTGGGCCAAGGACCTGTATTGTGCTGTAGGTTGTCTGTTTTATGTAGGTATCCTTGCCCCATAACAATTGTTTGCCATGGTGACGCTATCTATCAATTTTACAAATGTGTATCATCTTCATTATTTTAATTGAATTCCAGCCTGATGTGCTTATTCTACAGTTTTAATTAACAAATGTAGCTTTTTTGAAGTCAATTCCTGAATCAAAGTTCCATCACCAATTCTAGACAATTCTCTTCTTCAGTTGAATCCGTTATCAATCCCTTAATATTCTCAGAGAGCTTTACAGCCATTAACTGTGCAGTCAGCTCTAGTTGTCTTTTCAGGCTGCATGCACTGTCCGTTCTTCTATTCTCTGATGAATGGGACAACTGTTTTCCAGTGAACCTTCAATCTTTGCTCTGGGGAAGTTGCAAACTCACCCCAGCAAGCTCCTTGGACTAGAAGCTGGGCATCCTGTTGTCACTTGTTTCTCAATTGATAAAGGAGTCTCCACTGCTTGCAAGAGCTCTTTTGAATGTCCTTCACTTGTCTGAATGGATGCAGCTGCCACAACACATATGGTCTATCACAGTTCAGTACCAAGCAACCCACATAATAAAGGCTCTCCATTGTTTCAGGTGGTCTCTTTCTTCTCTGGCTGCAAGGTACAATAGCCACAGCAAATTATCAAAGCCTTTTCCAACATTTTTAAAGTGAAGCATTAGTTAGATATTCAGTGTGGTACACCAATCCGGGTAGGAAATCTTGTGATGGCCATGCATCCTCTTTGTTCTAAATAGTCATATGCAATATGATGCTGCAGTTTGTCAGCAGCAAGATTTATTCACATTCACTCTGACATAATTATCAAGAAACTTTGAGGAATTGAAGGTACAACATGTGATAATATGGGGGAAAGTCTTCCCAATTAATATAGTTCATGAAACCATAGGAGAAACTGGATATCATGAACATGATGCTATCTAGAAGGATGTTTCTCCATTATTATTAAAGAATAGAAATATTTTAGAATAAGTATTAATCTGGTCCCATGAGCTGGTTGAAGTACAAGGAAACTTTTTACATTGCTTCTCAGGAACAGCATTATCTGAGAAGCATGTGGCCACAAATTTGCTTGGGGCTTGGGCATGAAATAGAGTGATAACATCAGCAGCATGCGTGCAAGATGCTCAATGATCAAGGAACATACCCTGGTAATAGTCAGTGTCCATTTGACAGTTTGATGCTTCTTGAACTCCATACAAGGTATATATTTTGTGTCCACATGAAACAAAGCTGGATATGGTAAAGACAGGAAACTAGGAGGTTTCAAATAGATCTTTAGCAGTTCCTGCTTTTAATACAACTAGTATCATGCAAATGGGAGGAAATTGATGGCTGTGACCCATTGAGAATATAAGTCAAAAACAACATAATTTCTTGATCAGAACAAAAATGAGATGAGCGTGGTTCTTCCTCCAAAAGGACTAGATTATAAAAGCAATAGGTTTCAATAGGTACATTTAACGTGAGAGAAATGTATACAATATACATACTGAAATTCTTTTTCTTCGCAAACATCCATGAAAACAGGAGTGCACCAAAGGATGAATGACAGTTAAAACATTTGAACCCCAAAGCTCCCCCCACCTACACAGCGGCAAGGCAATGAATCCCCCTACACCCACCAGCAAAAAGGATTAGTACACTCCACCGAGCACTCAAGCGTACAGCAAGCATCAACAACGACACAGACTTGCAGTCCTCCAAAATCTACTTGTTCATCCAGCAATTTGACATACCACAGGTGCCCCCTCCCCCTCTCCCCTCCTTCAGAGTAAGGGAAAAAGAGGTGTCCCCATTTCACAGTGAGAGGGGAGACATAACAATCAAGTTGCTGATCTATGATGTCAAAAATATGTTGCATCGCTTTTTCAGAGTTCTGCGCCCAGAGAGTTGGCACTGTAATGGTGCAGCTCTGCGGACACACAACCCCCGGCAGCTCCCGATGTTCTGTGTTCTCCCGCGACACTTCAGTCAGGGGTACCGGCCTAGAATCAGCATGTTTCCAGAGCCATGAAAATCCGAAAACCTGAAGGCACACTCGCCTTCCAGACCGTGTTCTTGGGATATCAGAAAGCAGCCGGTTATGAGGTCCTGAGAGCAGGTCCCACTCCCACAGAGAACCAAAGTCAGAACGTAACTCCGGGTCAGGTTCTTCAAAAGAACCTTGAAAAGGGAAAAAGAGATATCAAAGACAGAAATAGGGCTGTTTCCTTTGTAAGCAAAGGAATCGCTATTTGGGGCCATCTTGACTTCGCTCTGCCTCTCCGTCTTTTGAATGTAATGTAACGTTGAGGCTTTATATTGTCCTGGTGAGGCCACACATGGAGTATTATGAGCAATTTGAAGCCTCTTTTCTAAGAAAGGAATGGTTGACATTAGGGAGAGTTTGAAGAAGATTTGTGAAAATAATTCTGGAATTGAAAGACTTACCATATCAGGAGCATTTGATGGCTCCAGGCCTGTACTCGCTGGAGTTTAGAAGAATAAGGTTGGGGGTGGGGTCTCATTGAAACCTATCGAATGTTGAAAGGCCTCAATAGAGTAGATGTGGAAATGGTTTTCTATGGCGGGAGAGTCCAGGATCAGAGGACACTGCCTCGGAATAGGGGGATGCATCTATTTAGAATGGTGATGAGGAGGAATTGCTTTAGCCAGTCTGGTGTATCTGTGGAATTTGTTGCCACAGGTGGCTCATAATATTAAGGCAGAGGTTGATAGACTCTAGATTAGTCCGAGGCTGAGAGGGAAATGGATCAGCCGTGATGAAATGGCAAAGTGGACTCAATGGGGCAAATGGCCTAATTCTGCTCCTTTATCTTATGGTGTCATGGCCTTCATATGCACAGCTAAATTCTTTGGGGAAATGGGTATAAGCCACCCTTTTAGCACTCTCCCCAGATCCCCATTAAACCCTCTCCCTCTCAACTTAAACCTCTACACTTCAGTTTAAGATACCCCTGCTCATGGGAAAGTACCTCTGATTATTTACCTCATCTACACCTCTCATATTTTCTTATATCTCTAGTATGTCACTTCTTAGCCTCCTTTTCTCCAGAGAAAACAGTAATAAACTGCCCACCCTCTCTTGATAACTAAGCTGTCCAATCCACGCAACATCCTTGTGAATCTTTTCTGCACCTCCCCCCCCCCCAGCCTAGTCACACCTTTCTAGAGAGTGGTGATCTTAGCTGCACCAATACCCCATCTGCAGCCTAAAAAAACATAATTTGTACAACTGTAACGTCTGAATTTTTTTTGTACTTGGCGCCTCAGATGATGAAAGCAAGCATAAGATGCACCTCCTTTACAATCCTGTCTACCTACAATACCTATATTCTGATTTTCAGGGAACTGTGTACTTCTACCGCACGGTCTTTCAGTTCCACAATACTCCCCAAGGCTGTGCTAGTCAATGTGAATGTATTCACCTGGTTTAGTTTCTCAAAATGCATCACTCACACTTGTTACTTTAAATTCCATCTGTCATTCCCTTTCCCATTATCCTGTTTGATCCGTATGCTGTTGCAACCTTAGACAACAATCTTTGCTGTCCACCACATCACCAGCTTAGGTGTCATCTGCAAGGTTATTAATCATGATACCTACTTGTATTGACATACACCCTAATTCATCCATTTGTCATTGAGATGGACTGCCTGCATAACAGTGTTTTCTAGGAAAGTATACTGTAAATGTGAAGTTGGGACATCTGAGAATACACAACAGATCAATCACCACCTGAAACCCGAGCAACACTTCGTCAAAATGAGCATGAGAAATGCAAGTCCTTCTGAATAGCAATCAGAAAAGATTGCTAACCTTTAAATTTACACTATCCAATGTAGATGGGCACCAGCTTTATATAGTGTAGTGGTTAGCACAATGCTTTACGTTACCAGCAACCCGGGTTCAATTCCCACCACTGCCTGTAAGGAGTTTGTATGCTCTCCCTGTGATCACATAGGTTTCCCCTGGGTGTTTTGCCTTCCTCCCATAGTCCATAGATGTACTGGTTGGAAGATTAATTGACCATTGTAAATTGTCTCATGATTAGGTGAGTTTTAAATCTGAGGATTGGTGGGCAGTGTGGCTCGAAGGGCCTATTCCACACTATCTCAAATAATAAATATTATAAATATCATGCAGAAGGACAGTAAAGAGCTTATGATGTTCACAAGGAGTCATAAAAATCCTGGTCTACAAGATGGAAATTTACCAAAAAGGTTATTGGAAGTGCATGGCAGGAGTTATCAGGTAGAGTACTGCAAGGAGAAGCTAAAGTCAGATATATCAGTATTACAGTGAAGTAAAGGGAATTACAGAGGCATGAGAGAGGATTTGCCAAGAATTTATTGGAAAAGAACACTGGCAGGGATGACAGCAGATCAGCAATTGCTGGAATTTCTGGATGCAATTTGGAAGGCACAGCAAATACATCCCAAAGAGGAAGAAATATTCTAAAGGAAGGCTGACACAGCCATTGTTAACAAGAGAAGTCAAAGCCGACATGAAAAGCCAAAGAGAGGGCATATCTTAGAACAAAAATTAATGGGAAGATGAGAGGATTGGGAAGCTTTTAAAAACCAACAGAAGGCCACTTTAAAAAAAAGTAATTTAGAAGGTAAAGATGGAATACAAAAGTAAGCTAGCCAATAATATAAAAGAGTATACCAAAAGCTCCTTCAAATATATAAAATAAAAAAGAGAGTTCAGAGTGTATATTGGACCACTGGAAAATAATGCTGGAGAGATAGTAATGGTGGACAATGAAATGGCGGATGAACTGAATAAGTATTTTGCATTAGTCTTCACAGTGGAAAACATATGCAGTATGATGAAAGTTCCAGGTGTCAGGGAGCGTGAAGTTACCATTACTAGAGAGAAGATTCTTTGGAAACTGAAAGGCCTGAAGGTAGATAAGTCACCTGAGCCAGATGGATATACCACAGAGTAACAAAACACATTGATGAAGGTAGAGCAGTGGATGTAGTGTATATGGATTTAAGTAAGGTATTTGTTAAGGTTTCTCATGCATGGCTCCTTCAGAATGTAAGAAGGCATGGGATCCAAAGAGACATTGCTTTGTGGATCCAGAATTGGCTTGCCCACAGAAGGCAAAGGGTTGTTGTAGATGATTCATGTTCTGCATGGAGGTCGGTGACCAGTGGAGATCCACAGGGATCTGCTCTGGGACCCCTCCTCTTTGTGATTTTTATAAGTGACCTGGATGAGGAAGTGGAGACATGCGTTAGTTTGCTGATGACACAAAGGTTGGGGATGTTGTGGATAGTCTGGAGGCTTGTCAGTGGTTACAGTGGGACCTCGATAGAATACAGAACTGGGTTGAGAATTAGCAGATGGACTTCAGCCTAGATAAATGTGAAGTGGTTCATTTTGGTAGGTTCAATTTGAAGACAAAATATAATATAAATGGTAAGACTCTTGGCAGTGTGGGGAATCTGAGAGATCTTGGGGTACACATCAATAGGACACTCAAAGCTGCTGTGCAGATTGACAGTGTTGTCAAGAAGATTTTAAGTGTTGGCATTCATCAACCATGGGATTGAGCTCAGAGCCACGAGGTAATGTTGCAGCTATATAAGACCTTAGTAGGACCCCACTTGGTGTACTTTGTTCAGTCCTGGTCAGGAAGGATGTGGATACTATAGAGAAAGTGCAAATGAGATTTAAAAGGATGTTGCCTGGATTGGAAGGTGTACCTTATGAGAATAGGTTGAGTGTACTTGGCCTTTTCTCCTTGGAGGGACGGAGGATGGGAGGTGACCTGATAGAGGTGTGGAAGATGATGAGGGGCATTGATTGTGTGGATAGCCAGAAGCCTTTTCCTAGGGCTGAAATGACTAATGCAAGGGGGCATAGTTTTAAGGTGCTTGGATCTAGGTACTGAGGGGATATGAGGGGTAAGGTTTTTATGCAGAGTGGTGATTGCGTAGAATGCGCTGCCGGCGACAGTGGGTGGAGACTCCTGGATGGATACATGGAGCTTAGAAAAATATGGTTAACACTAGGTAATTTCACAGAGAGTGCTAGGTGCGTGGAATGCACCGCCAGCGGTGGTGGTGGAAGTGGATATAATAGGGTCTTTTAAGAGCCTCTTAAATAAGTACGTTGTACATGGAACTTAGAAAAATAGAGGGCTATGTGTTAGGGAAATACTAGGCAGTTTCTAGTGTAGGTTACATGGTCGGCACAACATTGTGGGCCGAAGCGCCTGTAATGTGCTGTAGATTTCTATGTTCTATGTTCAGAGTTCTGAAAGAGGTGGCTGAAGAGATTGTGAAGGCATTAGTAATAATCCTTCATGAATCACTAAATTCTGGTACAGTTCTGGAAGACTGGAAAATTGTAAATGTTACTCCACTCTTCAAGAAGGACGAGAGGCAAAGGAAAGGAAACGGAGGTGCAAAAGGATTACAGTGTCCTTGTGCAGGATTCCCTAAAGGTTAATTTGCAGGTTGAGCAAGGTCAAGATGGGGGCGGAGCAAAGTCAAGATGGCCCTAGACAGTGACTCCTTTGCTTGCATCTTCGGAAACAGCTCTACATCCATCTTTAATATCTTTATTTTTCCCTTTCAGGGTTCTTTTGAAGACCCTGACCTGAAGGTACATACTGACTTCGGTTCTTTTTGGGAAAGGGACCCATTCTTAGGTTTCCGGACTGGCCGTGGTTCGGCATGCCAAGAGTTTGGCCTGAGAGCCTGGCTTGGATTTGGAAGTCTGAGATCTCGGGGTTCTGGAGGCGGGTGGATCGAAGGTCTGGGTCACAGCAGAAGACCCGTGTGCCGTCGGGGGAGTTGGAAAATCTACTGCTGTGTGCCCAAAGACCCCGGATCTTTGAAATCTTTCGGATCCGAGCTCGGAAAAAGCAACATAATGGTCTTTTAACATTGTAAACCAGCGAGTCGTTTGTTATGTCTCCCCGCGCACTGTGGTGCACCTCCTTCTACTTTATTAGGGAGAGAGAGAACCTGTGGTATGTTGAATGCCGGGTGAAACACAGTCTTTGGGGTAACTGCTAGTCTGTGACTTTGCTATTGCTTTGTTCAAGCTTGAGTGCTTGCTGGTGGGGGGGAGGGGGAATTTTTGCTTCCTGCCACTTGCGCGCGGGAGGGAAGGGAGCTGGGGGGACTTTGGGGTTCTCACGTTTAACTGTCGTTCATTCTTTGGGGCATTCCTCTGCTTTCTTGGATGTTTGCAAAGAAAAAGCATTTCAGGATGTATATTGTATACATTTCTCTGACATTAAATTGGACCTTTGAACCTTTCAGGCTGTGGTGAGGAAAGCAAATGCAATATTAGCATACATTTCAAGGGAACTAGAATATAAAAGCAAGGATGAAATGTTGAAGCTTTATAAAGCACTGGTGAGGCCTCACTTGGAGTATTGAGAGCAGTTCTGGTGCCCCTTATCTTAGAAAGGATGTGCTGAAACTGGAGAAGGTTCAAAGGAGGTTCACAAAAAATGATTCCAGGATTGAATGACTTGTCATATGAAGTGTGTTTGGTAGCTCTGGGCCACTATTCACTGGAATTCAGAAGAATGAGGGGTGCCCTAATTGAAACCTATCGAATGTTGGAACACCTTGTTAGAGTGGATGTAGAGAGGATGTTTCCTATGGGGGTGGAGAAAGAGTCTAAGACCAGAGGACACAGTCTCAGAATAAAGGGGCATCCTTTTAGAATGGAGATGAGGAGGAATTTCTTTAGCCAGAGACCGATGAATCTGTGAAATGTGTTGCCACAGACAGCTGTGGAGGCCAAGTCTTTATGCATATTTAAGGCAGAGCTGGATAGTTTGTTGATTGGTCAGGGTATGAAAGGATATGGGGAGAAGGCATTTGATTGAGGCTGAGAGGAAAATTGGAAATGCTATGAGATTGCAGACCAGGTTCATTGGGTCAAATGGCCTAATTCTGCTCCTATATCTTGCAGCCTTATAATATCAATTCCAATGTAAGGATGTCAATTCCCAGCACAGTTAATTCTGAAACAGTGGAATCTCATTTAACAACCCCACTGGTCACTTTAACTCCCTTTCCGAGTATTTGCCAGCCCTAAACTATAAACTCTCCCTGGGCAATATTGTTTTGCCAAAATCATCTATATCTTTATGTCATTGAAATTCTTCTGCCGGATCCTTTAAAAGCACAGAAATAGAATTTATATTCCTGTCTTTTGAAGAACTGCTTTAGTTTCAGAAATCAGTCAGTCATCAATTTCCTAGGATGCTTTCCCTCAAAATAATGTTAGAACAGATGTTAATATGAGGGACCCCCAAGGGAAGAATGGATTGGCTATAAAGGAGAGATGGTAGCACTCTCCGAGGAGGAAGGAAAATGCAAGATGCCTTTCAGGATAATTGGGTCTTTGAGTCCAGGAACCTGACCTTTGAATATTTCCTAATGTTGTGCAACACACACAAAATACTAGAGATACTCAGCAGGCTAATTTCATTCGATATGTTGTGTGTGCTGCTCAAGATTTCCGGCATCTGCAGAATCTCTTCTATCCCTTGTTCTGTGCCTATTTTTTCAATATATGCAGTCCTCTCAGATAAAAAGTTGACATAGTGAGGGGATTAATTTCTGATAGACTGCAATGTGGAAATTTTTTCTTTATTATGTTTTAGCTGATAGTGATTAGTCTACACAATACTAGAATGTATATCTACAACTCACAAGATGAGGATGGCACATAACATTGACCAGAACAAGATACTCAGCAGCACATCCACACAGAATATAGAGCCACATCTCTGCTGACACTAAATCGAGGGTTATTTAAATCTTGCATCTTCTCGCTCGAAGAAGTTAAATGTGCTAGTAAACCAGAGGTTTTTGGTGCATGCATGAAATACTGCTACAGATTATCATCTCTCTGAATAGTATAATCACGTGGATTTATTTTTTCTTTTTTTGAAATAAGTTCAAATTTAGTGGCCATTCATCCATTATGAATACTGCCAAATGAAACAGTTACTCAGGAGCCAAGGTGGGAAACACAATACCAACAGTCATTCACAGCAGAAGGCGCACATGGGAAGTGTAGGACATCAGTAAAATACAGTCACACACAAAATAGTATATAGTCCAAGTCCCTGAGTCCATTAATGTTGCAGCAGTCTGCAGTTGAACACAATACATCCTGTCTTCTGCCGAGCAAACCTGGAAGGCAGCACCAACTCCAGCAAGGACACCAAACCACTTTGCCTCCAATGGAGCACACTGGCTCCCATGCCACTCTGCTGGGTGGCTGCAAACAGGGGGCACTGCTGTTCTTGCTATGACTGAGCCCACTCAGTTCCGTGCCATTTGCCAATTAAACAGTGAATTAGACTTGCAGCATTCCACATTAACAATATCCAACAGGGTCTTGTGATCACAAGAAAAGCAACTAAGACAATCACTGGCTGTTAGGTTGTGCACGGCCTCTCGGGCAGCAGCGTGATCTGCATCAGGTCCAGATTCTTCGGTTTCTTTGCCAATGAGCAACTCACTGATGGGGTAGACCAACAGTACTTTAATTTTTTTTAAATATCCAATGGGTTCTTGCAGTCATAACAAAAAAGACAATAACATCAACACAAAGTACACTGCAGATGCTGGGAGCAAACCAACACGTACAACAAGCTGGAGGAACTCAGCAGGTTGGGCAGCATCCGTGGAAATGAGCAGTCAATGTTTCGGGCTGAGACCCTTCATCAGGCCTGAAGAGGGAGCAGGCAGGGGCCCTCCAAAGACAGAAAAACAGAAAGACAATAACATCTTTGTTTGGCTCTGTAGAAGCCAATGTGTCTGGGTAGTTGACTCAGTCAGTGCTTCCCTCCAACGTTTGTTCAACAGAAGACAGGATGTATGGTGTTCAGCTGCAGACTGTGGCAACATTAAAGGACTCAGGGACTTAGACTGTACTTTTTTTTGTGTGTGTGTGACTATTTTATCATCTTAACAGAAGCAAGAATTTCTTGGAAATCCATACACTATTGTTGGCTGTCTTTTACTCCTGTTTGACTGCATTCTAAGCCTTATGCCATCAGTTCTAATAGTAAAGTGATTGACTAATCATAATCAGGTTTATTATCAAAGGTTCATTTACTATCAATGTATACAACTTGAAATTCTTCTTCTCCAAGGAGACCATGACACCAAGAAAAATAAAAGAAAGGCAACATGATTATCAACTCCCAAATACCTCCTCCCCGCACAAAAAAAAACAAACAAAAACAGAACAGACACTTTAGACCCCAAATCCTTCCTCCCATACAAAAAATAAATAAATGGAACAGGCACATTGACCCCCAAACCTTTCTCAACACACAAAAAAAAAAGACCAAGTGAAAAACACAGAATAAAATAAAAGCTATGTCTGAAAAAAAGTATATAGTCCAAGTCCACATGCAATAGACAGAAAACCTGGGGAACACTCTCTGGCCCCAGTGGCAGACTTTTCCAGATTGATCTGAAGACAGGCAACCGGCACTCACCTTAATGCTTCATTCTGTCTTATTGCTTAAATCGACAAAATGGAGTCAAGCAAGAGCTTGCACCCCGCCCCACAGCCTTCTGACCGCGGAGTTCGCACACTCTGCCTCCGTCTCGCAGACTCCTTTCAGAGACTGCAGAGTGCTGAAGCACCAAAACAATCTCCAAGCTTCTGCATTTGACTCCATGTTTCAATCTTTCCCATCGCTTTAATTGGCGAACGGAGCCGAACGTTGGCTCGCAACCTGCCCGCCATGAGATTCACGCACGCTGCCTCTGCCTTCTGGAATCCACTCGGAGCACTAGGATACCCAAATGATCTTCAAACAGTTCCAGAATCACATCCAATGTGAAAAACAGACTTAAAAGACACAAAAGAAGTGAAAAATATGGTTTCATTATCTATCCAGAAGATGTTGACCAAAGGAACATATTACGTAAGTGCCATCTTGATGAGAAGTCAAATATGTCAAACCACTGTCAAATGTGGGATTTGTTCTTCTGCACATGCAGTGCAAAGTTATAAAGTTGTTTTAAGTTACAAAATAGATTAATGCAAAAAATAATAATGAGACAGTTTTCATGGTTCATGGTTCACCATCCAGAAATCTAATGGCAGAGAGGAAGAAGCTGTTGTTAAATTATTTGATGTGGGTCTTCAGGCTCCTGTACCACTAGCCCAATGGTAGTAAGAAGAAGAGGGCATGCCTCTTGCTATTACCTTTGATGGATGTGCCCATGATGGAGCTGACTGATTCTACAACCCTGTGCATTCTCTTGGCATTTGTGTGCATTGGAAGTTCCATAACAAGCTGTGATGCAGCTAGCTAGAATGCTTTCCTGAGAATCAGGATCAGGCATGTGACGTGACATTTGTTGCAGTGGCAGTACATAAAACTGTAACTTACAGTAAGTATAAATGGAAAATCTTAATTAAATAAGTAATGCAAAATGAGAGATAAATAGTGAGATAGCGTTCATGGGTTCAGTGTCCATTGGGAAATCTGATGTCAGAGTGGAAGAAGCTGTTCTTGAAACATTCAGTGTGTGCCTTCAGGCTCCTGTTCCTCCTCCCTGATGGTAGCAAAGAGAAGAAGGCATGCCCTGCATGATGGAGGTCCTTCATGATGGATACTGCATTGTTTTTTGAAGCATCGCTTATTGAAGATGTCCTGGATGTTGGGGTGGCTAGTGACCATGATGGAGCTGAGTGAGTTTACAACTTCCTACAGCTCATTTTCATCCTGTGAGGTGCCCTTCCCATGCTAGTCAGTGATGCAGGCAATTAGAGTGCTCTCCACGGTACATCTGTAGAAATCTGCAAATGTCTTTGGTGACATACCAAATCTGCTCAAACTCCTAAAGAAATAGATAACCTCCATTGTGCCTCTTTTGTAACTGCATCAATATGTTGAGCCCAGGATAGATCCTCAGAGATGTTGATATCCAGAAACTTGAAACTGCTCACCCTCTCCACTTCTGATCCCTCAATGAGGACTGGTATGTGTTCCCTCGTCTTAGCCTTTCTGAAGTCCACAATTAATGCTTACTGACACTGAGTGCAAAGTTGTTGCTGTGACACCACCCAACCAGCTGATCCCTCACTCCAGTGGGCCTTCTCATCACCATTAGAAATTCTGCCAACAGTGGTATTGTCAGCAGATTTATCGATGGCAGCTGAGCTGTGCCTAGCCACACAGTCATGAGTGTAGAGAGGCTAGAACAGTGGGCTAGGCACACATCCCTGAGGTGTGCCAGTGTTAATTATCAGTGAGGTGGAAATATTATTTCCAATCTTCACAGGCTGTGGTCTTCCAGTGAGAAAGTCAAGGCTTCAGTTGCAGAGGGAGGTACAGAGGCCCAGCTTTTGGTTCTTTTTGATCAAAGTTCAAAGTAAAATTTATTATCAGAGTACATGCATGTCACCACATATAACCCCGAGATTCTTTTTCTGCTGGCTTAATTAACAAATCTATAGAACAGTAACTGTAAATAGTATCAAAGGACAAGAAACTGTGAAAATGCAAATATAAATAAATAGCAATTAATAACAAGCAGGAATAACCTTCCTTAAACTGAGATCATCAATTATGGGAACATCTGAAGTAGAATGTGTGTAGTATCCCATTTTTGTTCAAGAGCCTGATGGTTGAGGGGGTAATAACTGTTCTTGAACCTGTTGGTGCAAGTCCAGAGGCACCTCTGCCTTTTACTTGATGGCAACAGCGAGAAAAGAGCATGGCCTGGGTGATGAGGATCTCTGATGTTGGATGCTGCTTTTCTAAGGCAGCATTTCATGTAGATGTATCAGTAGTTGGGAGGGTTTTACCTGTGATGTACTGAACCAAATCCACTACCTTCTGTAGGATTTTCTGCTCAAAGCCATTGGCATTCCCATACATGGCCATAATGCAGCCAACCAGCACATTTGCCACCACACGTCTATAAAAGTTTGCCAAGAACTTTGATGACATGCCTAATCTCTACAGACTCCTGAGGAAGTAGAGGCACTGTCATGCTTTGTTTGCAATTATGTCTTATGATGGGTTCAGGGTAGGTCCTCTGAGATTGTGACACCCAGGAATTTCAGGATGTATATGTTGCACGAGTAGTCTCTGTGGTACTGCAAGTCTGTGTCTTTATTGATGCTTTGCTGCACGCTTGCGTGCTCGGTGGGGGGCACCAATGCTTTTTTTGCTGGTAGGGAAGGGGGGATTGTTGCTTTGCTGCTGTTTACGTCTGGGGGCAAGCTGGGGGGCTTTGGGGTTCGAACTTTTAATTCTCATTCATTCTTTGGGGTACTCCTGTTTTTGTGGATGGATACTAAGAAAAGGAATTTCAGGATGTACATTGTATACGTTTCTCTGACATTAAAGGTACCTTTGAAACCTTCGATCTCCACCACTCCCCCCCCCCCCCCCATCAGACTCTTGGAATGATTGTGTTAAGCTATGTGCTGTAGTTAATAAACAGCAGTCTGATGGAAGTGTTGGCATTATCCAGGTGATCCAAGGCCACGGTATGAGCCAATGAGATCATGTTTGCTGTAGTCCTATTGTCGTGATAGGCAAATTGCAGTGGGTCCAGGTCCTTGCTTAGGCAGGAGTTGTTTTTAGGCATAACCAACCCCTCAAAGCACTTCATCACCATAGATGTGAGTGATACTGGTCGATAGCTGTTAAAGCAGTTTACACTGTTCCCGTTGGTCAGTGATGTGACGGTTGATCCTTTTGAAGCAGCACATCTATAGAAATTTACCAGAGTCTTTGGTTACATACATATCACTTCAAGTTCCTAATGAAGTGGCTTCTTCATTATTGCATCTGTGCTGGGCCTGGGATTGAACCTCCCTGAAGTTGTTTTCTGAAATAAGGCTAGCAAAAGATTGAAGAGCAGAACTTCTCCTCAACTTTCACCATTTCTGTAACCAAGACATGAAACATTGATGTTGATCTGTCTTTGGAAGTTGAGCCTAAACATTGCTGATAATTTTACATCTGTATAGATGTAGAAATCTAGATGTAGAGATCTAGAAATCTTGGGTGGGGGGGTCTGCAGAATCATCATAGCCATAGTAGAATTTAGAAGCAGTAAGAATGTGATTTACTCTAGCATGTTTTATTATTTTAAATAATACACATTATACTACAAGATATAATAATTGGTTACAATGAATTTCTTTTAATGATTTAATGTGAGAAATAAAACTTCGTGTTGTTTCCTTACTATCATCTTGAAAGAAACTGCACAAACTTTAAGGAAAGCAGAACACAAGCATTGACAAAATTATAAAATCATTATTAATTATATAATGTTCTGAAACAAATGTCATTACTTAATGAGGTTTCTGTTTTCTCAATAGTATCACAATATTTGACCTGAAGTGCACCTTTGTCTTAATCATTAATGTCATTATGTGCCATGTCGTATGATATGGGCAATCACGGTATTTTCATGACCATGATTGTTTTTGGCAAATTTTTCTAGTAATTCGCCATTACCTGGGCAGTGTCTTTACAAGATGAACGACCCCACCCATTATCAATATTCTTCAGAGATTGTCAGCCTGGCATCAGTGATTGCATAACTAATAGTTGTGATATGCACCAGCTGTTCATATGGCCATCCACCACCAGCTCCCGTGGCTTCACAGGACACTGATCAGGAGGCTAAGCAGGTGCTAAACTTTGCCCGAGGGTGACCCACAGGTTAGCGGAGGGAAGGAGAGCTTTGTACCTTATTACCTGTCCAGTGAATTTCTTGTGAGCATGATGTAATTGTCTCGTGATATTGATATGATGTAATTGTTTCATGATAGTGCAGTGATGTGATGTCATGTGATGGCATGTTCCAGCTGGTATAAAAGGGAAGACTGTAGTTCGTTGCATAGTTTTGTTGGGAAGTCACAGGTGGTGGTTACATAATCATAGAAGGAGAGAGAGAGTGAAGAAATACCAGCTGCATGCAAACCCAAAGAGTTGGGTAGAAATCAATGGCGTTCTGTATGTCGCGAAGTGACGGATTGTGGCATACACTTTTGGTTAACCCCTGAATGGTCTCAGGTGTGTGGTGACCACCTCCAGTGAAAGGTCAGTTACTTTAAGAAATCTTATTCTTCGGGATCTCTTTGGAAAAGGCATTTCTCAGCTGGGATCTGTGTCGAAAGTTTCATCTTTTATTCAAGAATTGCTCATCGCTGGCTCGGGAAGTCTCCCTTCTCACTTACTTTATGAATCATATGGACTTATCCAACTACCACTTTAAGACTGTGCTTGAGTAAGATCTGTTAAGAATTATCTTTAAGTTCGACTGTTTGATAACTATAGACGCATAACATTGTTAACTTCCATTTAAGTTAGTCGTTTGTTTACTTTTTGATGTTTTTGAGTAGGGGTTAATAAATTTCGTTGTTTATTTATAAAAATCTGACTCAATTTCATACAGTGGTATGCAAAAGTTTGGGCACCCTGGTCAAAGTTTCTGTTACTGTGAATAGTTAAGTGAGTAGAAGATGAACTGATCTCTAAAAGTCATAAAGTTAAAGATGAAACATTCTTTTCAACATTTTGAGCAAGATTAGTGTATTATTTTTGTTTTGTATAATTTTAGAGTGAAACAAAGGAACGGAGAACCATGCAAACGTTTGGGCACCCCAAGAGATTTTAGCCCTTAGGTAACTGTTACCAAGGTCTCAGACCTTAATTGGATTGTTAGAGCTATGGCTTGTTCACAGTCATTGTTAGGAAAGGCCAGGTGATGCAAGTTTCAGAGCTTTATAAATACCTTGACTCCTCAACCTTGTCCCAACAATCAGCAGCCGGGGATCCTCTAAGCAGCTGCCTAGCACTCTGAAAATTGATGCCCACAAAGCAGGAGAAGGCTATAAGAAGATAGCAAAGCGTGTTCAGGTAGCCATTTCCTCAGTTCATAATGTAATTAAGAAATGGCTGTTAACAGGAACGGTGGAGGTCAAGTTGAGGTCTGGAAGACCAAGAAAACTTTGAGAGAACTGCTCGTAGGATTGCTAGAAAGGCAAATCAAAACCCTCGTTTGACTGCAAAAGACTTTCAGGAAGATTTAGCAGACTCTGGAGTGGTGGTGCACTGTTCAACTACAGGGGTCATCAATCTTTTTTGCACCGTGGACTGGTTTAATATTGACAGTATTCTTGCGGACCGGCCGACAGTGGGGGGGAGGGGGTGTGGGTTGGCTGGTGAGGGTGTTAATCATGACCGGAATATAGGTGATAAATCACTTATAAGTGGCTAATACACTCAATTTCATTACTAAAAGGGTTTATCTAACGAATTTAATATTAAACACACAGCGCATATTTTCCTCGCATGAATATAGTGATAAGTCAATTATAACTCACTTATAAGTCAATAGCATTATAGCGTTTTAAGTAACGTTTGGATATTAAACACACAGCGCATATTTTCCTCGTATGTACATATAAAATCATTGCAACACACCAATATCGCGGAATCAGTGGGAGTCCTGGACTTGTTTCCCTGCAACAAGATGGTCCCATCGAGGGGTGATGGGAGACAACGATACTCGAAGGGGGTTCCTTATGTCCAGTCTATTCCACAATTTAGTTTTCGTGGCTCTAAGCACTTGCTTCTGTCCCGCTTGCTCACGTTTTTTTCACTCAAAAAAACTCAATGGGTTTGTCTTTAAGTGCAGGATGCTTGGACTCAAGGTGCCGAAACAGTTTTGAGGGCTTCATTGCCTCATTAGACAGCCTCTGGGCCCAAACTCCAGCCTCCTGCCCGCCCGCCCGCCTCCAGATTCCTTGGCCAGGTGCGGCTGGTCGTGGGTGGGGTGATGGGCCGGAGGTCCCCGTGTTGGGGCCACAGAAGTCGCAGTCCAGAGAGCGAGGAGAAGTGCACCAGGGCGCGCGTCCGCCCCCCCCCCCCGTAGGAAGGTAGGATCTATTGGCCGACAAAAGTTTGGCTGGAGGGATGACCTTCAGTGGATCGCAGCGAGGTAGCTGCTCTGCTACTTACAAAACCCTAAGCCTGAATTAGGTCATCTGCGAATATTTTAGCACTGGGTTCTCACGAACATTCGGTTTGCTAAACAGGTTTAGAGGCAGCATCCATCTGTCCGCACTCCAAGTCAGCAGCAACGACACTTCTCGCTGGCTGCCCGAGGCCAACCAGTGATCCCTGGCGCTAGGGTATCACTGCGCTTAGGCGACTGATGCCCTCGCGTGCGTAATGACTTCACATGCGTAATGACCTCGCGTGCATTCAACTTCAACAGTGGGCATGACAAGGACTGAGGAAAGGTGCAACTGACTCATATCATTTCATATTGCCAAATCATATCATTTCCTCGCAGCCTGGTAGCACGTGCTTTGCGGCCCCGTGGTTGGGGACCACTGTTCTACTGTGCAGCGACACCTGTACAAATATGACCTTCATGGAAGAGTCATCAGAAGAAAACCTTTCCTGCATCCTCACCACAAAATTCAGCATCAGAAGTTTGCAAAGGAACATCTAAACAAGCCTGATGCATTTTGGAAACAGGTCCTGTGGACTGATGAAGTTAAAATAGAACTTTTTGGCCGCAATGAACAAAGGTATGTTTGGAGAAAAAAGGGTGCAGAATTTCATGAAAAGAACACCTCTCCAACTGTTAAGCACAGGGGTGGATCGATCATGCTTTGGGCTTGTGTTGCAGCCAGTGGCATGGGGAACATTTCACTGGTAGAGGGAAGACTGAATTCAATTAAATACCAGCAAATTTTGGAAGCAAACATCACACCATCTGTAAAAAAGCTGAAGATGAAAAGAGGATGGATTCTACAACAGGATAATGATCCTAAAGACACCTCAAAGTCCACAATGGACTACCTCAAGAGGCACAAGCCGAAGGTTTTGTCATGGCCCTCACAGTCCCCTGACCTAAACATCATTGAAAATCTGTGGATAGACCTCAAATACAGATAGCGTTTACAAGCTGTGATACTTGCCAAAGGGGGTGTTACTAAGTACTGACCACGCAGGGTCACAAACTTTTGCTTCGGGCCCTTTTCCTTTTTTGTTATTTTGAAACTGTAAAAGATGGAAATAAAAAAAAAAAGTAATCTTGTTTAAAATATAGAAATGTGTCATCTTTAACTTTATGCCTTTTGGAAATCAGGTTATCTTTTACTCGCTTAGCTATTCACAGTAACAGAAGTTTTGACCGGCGTGTCCAAACTTTTGCACGCCACTGTATCTACTGCTGCTGGTACATAACGACCTCCTTTGAGCAACATCCTGCAACCGTTTTGTCTTAAAACTTTGTGAAAGTATTTTCATCTTTTTTCATCAGGCAGTATCGGGAGAAAAAAACCACCAGATTTCCAGAATCTGTCTTGTGATAATCAAGTTCTTGAAGGAAGAAAGATGCATCAAGGTTTTAAATTTTGGGAGGTTGGAAAACTTGCAAGCTGAAGACATACTACTGAATGCAGCGATTAAAATTATGCATGTTTAATAGGTTGAAATAGCAGCAAGGCGGATAATTGGGAAATTTATTAACGTTGCCTCAGGATGGTGACATTCATCACTAAGGGTTCACACCATCCTGAACATGCCCTCTTCTTGTTACCACCATGAGGGAGGAAGCACAGAAACCTGAAGACCCACACTCAATGACTTAAAAACAGCTTCTTCCTCTCTGCCATCACATTTCTGAATGGTCCATGAGCCACGAACGTTACTCATCATTCCTTCTGGCACAATTTTTTTTTTGGTAAGTTAGAGTAATTTCATGACTTTGCACTGTACTGCTGCTATAGAACAAGTTTCACCACAAATGTTACTGTATGACAGTGATTATAAACCAGACTCTGATTAGCCAGTCATCCATTACTGTCAACACTTGCCAGACCTTGCAATATTCCAGAAGTAACACATTGAGATTATGGGGAGAATATATTGCAGACAATTTTACAGCTATAACTAGATTGATAAGAATAGGATCGTGTGACTGTGGTCTGTAGATGTGGATGACTTTACAAGACAAATTGAAACCCTAGTCTATTTTTAATATCTTTTTAATTGTATCACTGACTCAATTATATTAGGAAAGAAATTCAACATACAAAGGAGAATCAAATAGTAATACTCAACTGGCAATCCAAAGATGACGTTATACACAAACAATTGACCTTGGGGTAATTAAAGATGATTCAGAATAAACTATCATTAACATACTGTAAGTCATAATGTTAATTATTTTACAACAGTAGTACAGAGCAAGATTTGTATTTAATGTTTAAGTAATATTTGAGTAATCGTGTGTGTGTGTGTGTGTGTGTGTGTGTGTGTATATATTGATTAAACATTCTTGTTCAAATAATTAATTAGGACATGTCTCTAAGTTAGTGTACATATCATGATTCTAGCATGTGATATGTGTGTGCCTCGCTCTAAGTAAACAGGAAGTTGGACCCACATTTTGGACTCCAGTGCACTCCTTTGAATTAGTGTAACATTTTGAAGTTACGAACACAGGACACAAAATTACTGTAAGTATTAAATAAATACTGCCAAAGATGAATAGTGAGATAGTATTTGAGTTGATGGGCTGTTCAGACATCAGTTGGCAAAGAGGAAGTGCTGATCCTAAAATGTTGAATGGTAGTCTTAAGGCTCTTGTCCCTGCCCTCTGATGGTAGTAATGAGAAGAGGTCAATGAGGGTGTTTGATGCTGCTTTTTGAAGATGTCCTCCATGTGGTGAAGGTTCTGTCTGTGTTGGAGCTAGCTCAGCTTACAGCCCTCTGCAGCCTTGTTTGTTTCTGGGCATTGAAGGCTCCATAACAAGAAGTGATGCAACCAGTCAGAGTACTTTCCGTCTATCTGGAAATTGGCTAGAGTGTTTGGTTACATACCAAGTACCTTCAAACTCCTAATGGAGTAAAACTACTTGCTTGCCGCCTTCATGATTGCATCAATGATTTAGGCCCAAGAATGATCCCCTGAAATATTGATGCAAATTAAAACTCCCCCTTTCCACTACTGCACCCTCAGTGAGGACTGGTGTGTGGTCTCCTGATGTCCCCTTCCTATAGTTCACAATCAATTCCTTGGTCCTAATGATGTTGAGTACAAGATTGTTGTTGTGACACCACTCAAGCAGCCAAAATCTCTCTCTGCTGTACACTTCCTCGTTGCCATCTGAAATTCTGTCAACAGTTGAATGATCAACAAATTTATAGATGGTGTTTGAGCTGTGCCTAACCACACAGTCATAGATGTAAAGAGAGTAGAGCATTAGGCTAAACACAGCTCCTTGAGGTGGAGTGGTGTTGATTGTCCGTGAGGAGTAGATGTTATTTCTGATCCGCACTGACTGAAGTCTCCCTATGAGAAAGTGAAGGATACAGTTGCAGAGTGACGTGCAGAGGCACAGGTTTTGAAGATCATTCTGAGAGGATGATTATGTTGATTACAAACTGAAATCGATAAACATCAGTTTGAGGAATGTATTACTGTTGTCTAGGTGCCCCAAAGCCGAGTGAAGAGGCAGTGAGATTGCATCCACTGTTGTGGATCCAGGTTTTTGCTCAGGCAAGAGTTAATTCTAGACATGGTCAAACATTCAAAGCACTTCATCACAGTAGGTGTGAATGCTACCAAGCCATACTCATTGGGTGTGGTGAACTACATATACCTGTCTGGACAGCCCCCCCCCCCCCCAGCTGACTGCTCCTGTGGCTTCTCCCACAGACCCCGGTATAAAGGCGATTGGAGACACAGCCCTGGCCTCAGTCTCCAGGATGTTGTGTGGTGGTCACTTGCTGCTTGTTCTTTCTTCCATCCAAAAAAAGCCTATATCTCGCCTCACGTCTCTGAGAGTTATTGATGGTGCGTCATTGGGGTACCCTTCCTGGCCTTTGGTAACAGGCGGGAATCTCCAACTGCAGCAATGAGATGTCGAAGACATCTTTGTATACTTTAGCTAGTTGGTTGACACACATTTTCAGAATCTTGCCAGGTACACCATCAGGGCCTGATGCCTTGTGACGATTCGCCAGCTTGAACGAAACTGGAAACTCTTATGTTGGCCTCCAAGATGGAAAGCAAAGGGTCTTATCAGATGTTGTGGGGTTTGCACAAGAGTAGATTTATTCTCCCTTTCAAGAAGTGCGTAAAAGGTGTTGAGCTCACTGGGGAGTGAAGGATCACTGTGATTTATGCTGTTAAGTTTCGTGGATGTCTGTGAAGATTAAGAATCGCAGGTTGTAAACTTTGCTCATTTTCTCCGAGCAGCCTTGTGGGCTGAAAAGTCTGTACTGTACTGTAATGTTCTATGTTCTAATTGCAGCAAATTTCTAAACGGCCGCTTGACAGCAACTATACTGCATGAGTCATAAACTTATTCAAGGACACAATTTTTATCTTATTATTGGAAAGTAAGCAAGTAAATAAATAAATAAACTGTAACATGGAGTATTTCTTTTCTAACTGAGGTGCACAACTATTCAAACTAGAATAGCAATTACACTAGGTTTCACATTAATACTGTGTTTTCCATAAGAGTAGATATGCAATATTATTTTCACACTCCAGATACTGAGCTAGTTTCATAAACACTGAAAATGATGGACTATGTCTGTCCTGGTGAAAGGTCTTGGTTTGAAATGTCGAATGAAATTTTCCATAGACACTGCCTGGCCTCCAAAGTTCCTCCAGCATTTTGTGTGTGATTTTTGTCAATATATATCTGAGTGATATATCTGACTGCTTGCCTTTCAGATGGGGAGTTAATTATTGTACATTAAAATAGAAGAGCACAATGTCATACTTGATAATGGCTCAGCCAATGAGAAAATTAACATCAAGGCAGAAATTCCATCTGGATTTTGCTTGATTGCTTTCCATAATCTCAAGGACGTTTGATTGCTTTCCTACAGAATTCCTGCTTTAATGAAGAATCTGTGATCAGAGAGGTGAAGATGGTGTGAGTACTCATCAGCATTAGCCATTCTACTTCGACACAGCAGCTTCCTGAAAATCGGTGCAACGATATTGATTGGAACGTTTGCTTCGGTTGTGCACCATCTGCTGCACATAACAGTAAAAAATAAGGTTTGCAGTCTTGACTTGGCCCCATGAACATAGATGTTGTTTTCACCTCCAGGCATTGGGGAACCAAATGGAAAGAATTGATACTGCATGGCACAGTGATATTTAAAGTGAACAAAAAAACAAAAATGCTGAAAATACTCATTAAATATAGAGTATTTTCTGCAGTTATCCACAAACCTGGATGAATCACAAGTTTGAATTCAAATTTAAAACAAGTAACACGTTTATGGATTACAAAGCCATGCTCAAATATATCTGAACATAAAATGCCCCAGATGTCATAAAAACAAACATCAGCTTTCCCAACATCCCTTAAAGAAAGGAAATCTAATATTTCAAGGTCAGGATATTGTTAGCCAAAAACAGAACTGCTGGAGGCACCCAATGGGTCAGGCATTGGACAGTTGACATTTTGGGTTGAAAACTGTAATCTATACCAACAGAATAAGGTCAGTGTAAAAAGGTGAGGGGAAGGGAAGGGATGGGATGGTACAAGAGTTGGCAAGTGATTGGTGTTTCCAGGTTAGGAAGATAAGTGATAGGCAGATGAAGGAGGGAAAAGTGAATTTAGCGATAGGCTGGGAGATGGTAGATGGAGTTAATAAAGGGCAGCAGATGATGAAATTTGATGCAGAAGGAATGTGGAGCTCAAGAACTGATTGTATTTGGCTTTCCTAATTATTTCCTCATTGATTACTGACCCTAACATCTTAGTCATACAACATGGAAAAAGTTCCTTTCGCTATCCATGCTGACTAATGTACTCATCAAAGCTGGTGTTTAGCTTCTTTCCCCTCTGTGTACCTGTCCAATTAACTTTTAACATTTGTTATTGTACCTGCTTCCACCACTTTCTCAAGCAGCTTATTCCACAGACATCCAACAATCTACCTTAAATAAGAGTTGCCACTTAAGTAGCTTTTAAACCCATGCTCTCTAGTTTTTGATTCCCCAATCCTGGGGAAAAAGACTGCATTCATCCTATTAATGTTCCTTGTGATTATTATATCTCGGTAAGGTCACCTTTCAGTCTCTATACTCCAAGGGAAATACCCTACCCTACTTCAAGGAGCAGCCTGGAAGACATGCACCTTCAAGCTGTAGCCCTGTGGATGACCCGAAACATCGCAGGAGATCTGAACTTCAAGATGGCAGTGTATGCTGCTGTTGAAATAAGCGACTCTGCCGACCGAAACAGTGAACTGTTGGTCTCCTCTCTCGCGGTAGCAGAAGCAATTCTTCATTAGTGAGAGAGAGCCCATGGCACGTTGATCTGTTGCGATGAATGGTGGTTTTTGATGGACTCCAGATCATGGTCTCTTTGAGGGCTTTGCTATTGCTTGCATGCCGGATGGTGGGGGCTGATGTTTTTGTTGGGGGGGGGGATGTTGATACTTTGCTGCTGTTTGATGGGGGGGAGTAGAGGGCTTTGGGGTTCTAACATTTTGCTGTCATTCGTTCTTTGTGGTTTTCCTGTTTTGTGGATGTCTGCAGAGACTAAGGATTTCAGGTTATATACTCTATATATTCTCTGATATTAAATGGAACACTTATCCAAGTGTTGACTCACTTGTGCCTTGTACGTTTGCAACATAGCATCCCGGCTACTGTGTGCCAAAAAATCTTATTTGCCACCTTGTCTACTTACGACTCCAGTTTCAGGATCTATGTAATATATGTTAACCAATATCTTTCTTCATTTTTGGACAAGGGAATCACCTTGGCCGCATTCTGGTATCTTTCCAGAATCCAATGGGCATTGAAAAATTTTCAATGATTGAGTCCATTATTTCTGCAGCCATTCCTTAGTTGCAGGCCATCAGGTCCCAGTTACTTGTTTTCATCTTTAGCCCTATGTGTTTCTCTAAAACTTTATCCCATGGTTAGGATCTTTAAATGTTCCTCCATGTTATTTGTAATTGACCAATCTACATATTATCTTGCAGATACATGAAGTACCCTCCATTCTGAAGACTGGTGTGTCCTTATGCAACCAAGAAGAATGTAAATATGAGAATCTGACAGAATGAGGAAATCTTTAGCCCTGCTGAATTTCTCTCCCTTATTTCTCCCAGGACTGAACCTGCATTGAAAGACTGAGTGAGTCGGCAGAATATTAACCATGCATGAAACCTGCTAATTCATCGTTATCCTAGGTATGACTTTTTTGGTAGGAGTGTGATCACCTGAGTTGATTATGATGTTCTGTCTATTTTTTGGGTCCTCAGGTGGCTGTAGAGGTCAATCTGAGATCCACATATTCTGGTGCAGTGTGCACACAATTACAGTGCTAGCTATGGTTATTGGTTGGATTGTTTGGTTGTTCTTTCCTTTCACAGCTGCTGCTTGTTCAGCTTTTTAAAAAAACTTGTTATGTTATTTCTAGGTAGAAATAATCTCTATGTAAGAATAATTATTTTCCAGAGTTCGTGATCATTTCTAACCATATCACTTTAAGTCGATCCCCATCACTTGATATTTATCAAGCTACTTTTTTCTCTAAAGAGCCAATTGACACAAGATTAACTGGATTTAGTAAAAGTAAAATTTGCACATTTACATTAGAATGGGATTTAATTCTCATCTCGGGTCATATTTGATTGTATGCTCCTGCTTTTTAATTCATTCTTGAAGTTAAACTACCAGTCTGTGCCTGTTAAATGCAGTACAAACAGTCAGAGGAGCCGCATCAATGCTGCACAAGATAAATAGACAATTAACAAAGTGAAAATGAAAAAGATTTAGATCTGGTAAGTGATTGCTTGTGGGAAAACCTTTCATTGTTCCTGCTCACAGCACTATCCAGAGAACGAGAAGACCTGATTTCACAATGTTGCTTCTATTTTAGTCCTTGTGCCCCACTTCTGAGAGGTGTGGATGGGGCTAGGTGAAAGTGTTAAAAGTGAATTGCATTTTGTATTGGCTATGTAACAGGAGAGAGGGAAGTGGCTAATTGGTGTTAACTATTAAACTGGAGATAGTAACACGTGCAGGCCAGTTCATTTTACATTCAGTAACAAAAAGAAAATGGCAAGGGAAGAGGGTAAGTTGCTGGTAGGTAAACATTAAAACGTAAAGAAAATAAGATAGGAGCAGAATTAGAACATTCGGGCCTTTAAACCTGCTCTGCCATTTGTTCATATGTAATTCATTTCCCTCTCACTCCCATTCTGCATGCCCTGACCTATCAACCTCTGCCATAAATACGCTCCATGACCTGGCCTCCACAGCTGCCAGTGGCAGCAAATTCCGCATATGCACCACCCTCTGGCTAAGGAAATGCCTCCTCATCTTAGTTCTAAATAGATGTCCCTCTATACTGAGGATGTACCCTCTAGTCCTAGACTCCCCCTCTATAGGAAATGTTCTCTCCACATTCACTCTGTCTAATCCTTTCAACATTTGATCCCTCTCATTTATCTAAATTCGAATGAGAATGGGCCCAGAACAACCTCCTTTGAACCCTTTCCAATGTCAGCACATCCTTTCTTTAAGGGCCCAATATTACTCACAGTACACCAAGTGAGGCCTAACTGGTGCCTTATAAAGCCTTAGCATTATTTTTATATGCTAGGCCTCTCAAAATGAATGCTAATAACGCATTTGCCTTCCTCACCACTGACTCAACCTGTAAATTAATCTTTAGGGAATCCTGCACAAGGACTCCCAAGTCCCTTTGCACCTCGGATTTTTGAATTTTCTCCCATTTAGAAAATAGTCTACACTTTTGTTCCTTTTATCAAAGTGCATGACTATACACTTCATGACACTGTATTCCAACTGCTGTTTCTTTGCCCATTCTCCTAATCTGTGCAGGTCCCTCTTCAACCTCCCTGTTTCCTCAACACTATCTGGCTCTCCATCTATGTATCGCCCACCAACTTGGCCACAAAGCCATCAATTCTGTTATCAAAATCATTGATATATGATGTAAAAAAAATGCATACAAATCAGAACCCTGCAAAACCCCACTAATCACCAGCAGCAAATCAGAAAAGGATCCCTTTATTACCACTCTTTGCCTCATGCCAATCAGCCAATGCTCTAACCATGCTATCTTTCCTGTAATATCATTGGCTTTTATCTTGCTAAGCAGCCTCATTTGGCACCTAGTCAAAGGCTTTCTGAAAATCCAGGTACACAATGCCCACCAATTCTCTTTTGTCCTGCTTGTTATTTCCTCAGAGAATTGCAACAGATTTGTCAGGCAAGATTTTCTCTTCAGGAAACCGTGCTGACTTTGGCCCATTTTACCATGTTCATCCAAGTACCCCAAAGCCTTATCCTTAACAATTGACCTCAACATCTTCCCAACCACTAAAGTTAGGCTAACTAGCCTGTAATTTCTTTTCATCTGCCTCTCTCCCTTCTTGATGAGTGGTGTGACATTTGCAGTTTTTCAATCCTACAGAACTTTGCCAGAATCTAGTGATCTTCGAAATGCCTTCACAGCCTCTTTCAGAACCCTGTGGCATAGTCCACCTGGTCCAGGTTTCTTACCTGCATTCAGACCTTTCAGCTCCCCAAGCACCTCCTCCCGAGTAATAACAGCTGCACCTCACTTGTCCTCTGGCACTCTTGCACTTCTGGCTACCATTCAGACGTCTGTATATAACTCCCATACGGGTTTTGTTACAATTGCAGTTTCTTAACTATACCCACAATGATTCTACATCTTCCAATCTTATGTACTTTTTTAAGGATTTGATTTCATTTCACCAACCCCTCTGCTACCTGCCTGTCCTTTTGATACTATATTTATCCTTGTACGTTAAGTTCCCAACTATAAACTTCTTTCAGCCATGACTCAGCAATGCCCACAACGTCACACCTGCCAATCTCTGACTATGCTACAAGATCAGCTATCTCATTCTGTATACTCCACGCATTCAAATATAGTACATTCAGTCCTGTATTCATTACTCTTTTTGTTTTTGTTCCTGTTTACACTGCCACCAACTGCAATTTTGCCCTATCTGCCCCATCCTCAGCCCTATCACTCCAGTTCCATCCCCCAGCCAAATTAGTTTAAACCCTCTTCAACAGTTCTAGCAAACCTGCCAGCAAGGATATTGGTCTCCCTTGGGTTCAGGTGTAATCTATTCCTTTTGTACATGTCATGCCTTCCCCAGAAGAGATCCCAATGATTCAGCAATTTGAACCCTTGGCCCCGCACCAGATCCTTGGCCATGCATTCATCTTCCAAATCATCCTGTTTTTACCCTTGGCACATGGCACAGCAATTCAGAGATTACCACCGTCGAGATTCTGCTTTTCATGGAGGTTCTAACTAGCTCCTTAAATTCTCTTTTCAAGATCTCCTCCCTTTTCCTACCGATGTACATATTGTCAGCAAAGACAAAGACTTGTGGCTGCTCACCCACTCCAAGACATCCCTGATGGTACCTGTGCATAATCTGTGCAAAAAGATGAACTGTTCCCTTTGTTGAGAGAAATAAATGGTATATAGTAAATGATTATGTATGGTGGGATCTGGTGACTAATTGCATTAAGGATGCAATTAAAAGAAGCAATTTATAAGGTGAATGTTATGTTGTCCTTTGGGTTGTAGAATAAAGGTAATATGCAGTGCTCCAATTTAACTGGAGTTTGGCGAGGCACACCTAAAGTATCATGTGCAAATTGATTTGATATGTGTTTCCAACCAGTGGTGTGGCACATATTTGCAACATTACTGGGGCGAGTGTCTTGTTCCATGAGGACTGACAGGTGAGCCTGCAGAAGTATGAGGGGTGATTGATAAGTTTGTGGCCTAAGGTAGAAGGAGATGAGTTATGCAGCTCTCATTGCATGCACGTGCAGGTCAACTCTGAATGAAAATGCATTAAGTTTGAAGTTAATAACTCATCTCTTTCTACCTTAGGCCGCAAACTTACCACCCCATGCGGTGGACTACTTCAGGAGGTCCAAGAAGGGATCCGTGTGCTCCACGACCACTGGACTAAGTGTGTACATGTAGGAGGGGACTATGTTGCAAAATAAATGTGCTAGATTTTCTAATATTGACTCCTTCTACCTTAGGCCACAAACTTATCAATCACTCCTCCTATCAGGGGTGATCAGTGAAATTGAGGGGGAGGAAGGGGAAGAGGGACGCAGAATGAAATGCAAGAGATCAGAAGTAGCTGTGTTCTATAAGCACTCTATGTAATTTGTTACACGTTAAAGATTAAAACCATTTTGATTTTTCATATAATTTAATTTCTACAAAAAAATGTACAAATAGCTTAATTTACAGCAAAGTATGCAACAGCATCTTGAGCATATTCCCGAAGAAGCAACCATGTTATGAATACTGGCCAGGTTTTCCTAGTTGTGGTGTGGTACTAAGTGGGTTTACTCATGCTTTATAGCTTGAAGCAGCATTATGCCCTTTGTTTTCAACCAACTCTAAACAAAGATGAAGCCAGTTACATCATAAACATCCCAAATTTAGACTTAAAGTAGCATCAAACAAAATAAGGATTATTTCACTTAATATCTATTGCTAATAATGTCACTTAAAATATCTGCAGTATGTCGACCCATCAGTATTCACTTTTATAACATTTTATTCATCTAAAATTCTTACGTTATTTCAAAATTAAATGTTAAAAATTGTTGGTAAATGCTAACATTTACAACCTCCAAATAGGGATCTCGCTTAAAAATATAAAACCGTCAATGATATATTCTGATATTTTCTCATCCAATAATCTATGCTCTGATGTTTGAATATTCTCAGTAAGTAGTTTCTGATATTTAATTGATATTGAGATGCAATTTGAACTGTTTTCTACACTACTTTGAATATTTGATAAGTTCAGCAATGGACTGTGAATTGTAACAACTCTCCCTTTTGTTAAATCACCATGATATTGTTATATTTCTTGATAATGTATTGTCACAATAAATCCGTAGTGTAAGCAAAGTAGCAAACAAGATGTTGACTTAATTTAAGGATTGATTCAAACATTTTAACAGTAATTAGATTTCAGTTTTGCTCTCAAAAATACGTTTAATTTATTTGAACTATTATTTTTAAGGCATCTGACCACATAGTCGTTCCCGGGTGAATCTGTAATGACATTATTGGGTAATCTGATTTTCAGTGCATTTCCTTAGAAGACCGAGGATTTAAGTCAACTGATTCATTTCAAGTGTTTTATAGTATTAGCAACAGCACGCATCATGCTATTTATAGACTGCAATGTGCTTTCTCCCAAAGTAAATGCAATTTAAGTGTGGGCACATGACATGCCATATTGAGATATGAGCAATGCCTAATAGGCTTTCAACCACTCAGTCAAAAAGCTTCCAAAATTTGTTTTAGTCACTCAGGACCATCAACAGTCAGGAGTTCATTGTGGATTTTGTATTAAAAGCTGGAACGCCAATGGAATTGATCCACGGAGCTTCTTCCATCCTCAAACACTCAGGGTCATGTTGTGGAGCAGCCACTGCTGGGATCGGATTCCACTGCAGTCCCTCATGGTAGGAACCATTTTATCTTCCTCAGATGGCTCATCCAGACACTGGTTACTATTTACATGCCGTAGTGTAAGTCTCTGGTGGACAGAAATAAAAAGAAGAAACCAATGAGCTGACAAGATGCAGAATCTACATTAAATTCATTACAATGCATTTAACAAAGTCACAAGGAACTTGAAAGGAGGGGTGACTTTTGGTACTGAACAAAAAAAAGATTGTCTGATACATGGCCAGATGCCTGATTAAACAGGGAAATTTCAGCAAGTGTCAAAATGGTTAAGGAGGAAATTCCGTAATTTTTAGTCCAGAAAGCTGAAGGAATGGCATCGGTGGTGGAGCTACTCAAAAAGGAATGTGTACATTAATGAGTATAGGTCTGAGTGAAGGGCTGGACGACGTTGGTCAAAAATCCTGGATAAAATTGAAAAGTTAGATTTTAAAATTGGCTGTCGTTAGCCTAGGAGCCAAGACAGATCAGCAAATAGTGTTGGAATATCTGCTGCATGTTCTGGGTTTAGAGGTTTCAAAAGGGTCAGGGAAAGCGCTGAAAGAGGTAGGAATGAGATTAATAATCAGGGATGGTATCATTGTCTACTGAATCAATGTAAATGGAAGTCAGAAACAGGAAGGAAGCAATCACTATACTGGGAGTATTCTATAGGCCTTCCAATAGCAACAGGGTCACTGATAAGCAAATCAGTAGGCAAGATTTTGGAGAAGTGCAAAAATAACAGCTTTGTTGCCATGGGTGACTTCAATTTTGATAATGTTCATTAGCAGCTCCTTAGTGCAAGAGGATTAGATGGGCCATGAGGATTTAGGTGTGTCCAGAAAGGATTCCTGACACAGTATGTGGACAAGCGAACTAGAAGATAAGCCATACTAAGCCATGAACCTGGTCAGATGACAGACCTCATGGTGGGCTATCATTTCAGAGACAAATAACTACAACTCCCTGACCTTTAGCATAGCCTTAGATAAGGATAGGAGCACATAGTATAGGGAAGTATTTAATTGAGGAAAGGGCTAATTATGATGGCATAAAGCAAGTGCTTGGGAATGTAAACTAGGAACAGATGTACTCTGAGAAATGTACAAAAGAAATAGGGTTTGGGGCGCAAAGGTGGCTGCAAGCTTGACCCTATTACAGGGTGGAGCATCAGAGTACAGAGTTCAGTCCCAGCGTCCTCTTTAAGAAGTCTGTACATCCTTCCCGTGAGCACATGGGTTTCTGCTGGGTTTCCTCCCACAGCAAAAAGACGCACCAGTTAGTAGGTTAATTGGTCATTGCAAACTGTCTCTGTGGTGAGGCGAGGGTTAAATAGGTGGGTTGCTGATTGCTGCTGCTCATTGTGCTGGAAGGACCTGTTTGGCACTCTTAATTAAAAAATGTGGAAGTTGTTTAGGAAACACCAATGTGGGGTTGGTCCCATTGAGGCAGGGGAAAGACAGTGGGTGAAGGAATCATGCTTGACAAGAAAGGTAGAACATTTAGTCAGGAAAAAGAAACAAGTATTCTTACAGGCTAATGTGCTGCAGCATGACGAGGTTGAGAAAAACAGTATTGTAACATTTGGAGAAGATTAGAATAAATAAGATATATTGCAGGTGGTATGGCAGTGTACATGCTAGCGTAAAGCTATTACAGCATCAACAACGTGGTTTCACTTCTGCTGTCTGTAAGGTGTTTGTCCATTCTCCCTGTGAATGTGAGATTTCCTCCCACTCTCCAAAGACGTATAGGTTAGGTGATATACTTGAAGTATATAAGCTGATAAGAGACATAGAGTGGACAGCCAGAGACTTTTTCCTAAGGCAAAAATGGCAAATGCGAGGGGGCATAATTTTAAAGTAATTGTAAGTATGAGAGGTAGTTATATTTTAACACAGGGATTGGTGGGTGTGTGAAATGTGCTGCCAGGGATGGTGGTAGAGGTAGATCCATTAGGATCATTTCAGAGACTTTTAGATAGGCACATGAATCAAAGAAAAGTGGAGGGCTCTGTGGGAGGGAAGGGTTAGATTGATCTTGGAGCAGGTTAAAATGTTGGCACAACATCATGAGCCTAAGGGCCTGTACTCGTCAATGTTCTATGCTCCAGTAGTCACAGGGGTGTAATTGGTGGCACAAACTCTGGGCTGGAAGGTCCAGTTACTCTGTCACTAAATACAGCACCATACAGGATATACCCCAAGTTACTACTGAAAGCGAGGGAAGAAATTGTTGCACCATAGGCAGATATCTTTGCATCCTCATGAGCCACAGGAGTAGTAACAGAAACATGAGGGATTTCCTTTTAGCTCTCTTCAAGAAAGATAAAATGAATAATCCAGCAAGTCTTACATCAGTGATGGATAAAATGCGAGAGAGGATTCTTAGAGATGGGACATACAAGCATTTGGGGAGCATCATCTGATTAGAAATATTGGTGGTGGCATCAGTCGCTCTCGAGAGACCATGGATCTGCGCCTGGAGTTTCCAGGGTGCAGGCCTGGGCAGGGTTGTATGGGAGACTGGCAGCTGCCCAAGCTGCAGGCCTTCCCCTCTCCACGCCACCAATGTTGTCCAAGGGAAGGGCACTAGACCCAAGCAGCTTGGCACCGATGTCGCAGAGCAATGTGTTGTTACGTGCCTTGCTCAAGGACACAAACACGCTGCCTCAGCTGAGGCTCGAACCAGTGACCTTCAGGCTACTAGTCTGATGCCTTGCCCACTAGGCCATGCGCCAACACATTAGAAATATTAGCATGACTTTATGAGAGGCAGGTCATGCCTCACGAGCCTGACTGGTTTTTTTTTGAGAAAGTAATAAAACAAATTGATGAAGGTGGACGTGGTGTTTAAGGCAGTCAACAAGGTTCCTTGTGGTAGGCCCATTCAGGAAGTCAGGAGGAGGGGGATTTAGGGAAACTTGGCTGCTTGGATTCAGAATTGGCTTGCAAACAGAAAACAGAGGGTGGTAGCAGATCAAGCGTATTCTGCCTGCGTGACTAGTCGTATTCCACAGGGATCTGCTCTGGGACCCTGTTCTTTTTATAAACAATTTAGATGACAAAGTGGAAGTGTGAGTTAGCAAGTTTGCAGATGACACCAAGGTTAGTGGTGTTGTGAATGGTGTAGAAGGCATCTGGACATTGACAGGATGCAGAGCTGGGCTGAAAACTGGCAGATGAGGTTCAATCCAGGGTTGCCAAGTGTTGATAGGATGGCTCAGTTGACATGTGGTGTGTTGGCCTTTTTTAGCTGGGCGACTGAGTTCAAGAGTCACAGGGTAATATCACAACTCAATAGAACTCTGGTTAGACCACTCTCTAAGTATTGTGTTCAGTTCTGGTCACCTCATTATAGGAAGGATGTGGAAGTTTTCTAGAGGATGCAGAAGATGCTGCTGCCTAGATTGGAACAAATCTTATGAGGGAAGATTGAGCAAGCTGGGACTTTTCTCTTGGAAGCATAGGAAGATGGGAGGAGGCTTAATAGATATGTATCAGATAAGAAGCATAGGTAGAGTGGACAGCCAGTGCTACTTTCCTAGGGTGGCAATGGCTAATACACCAGGACATGCGTTTTAGGTGATTGAAGGTACATATAGGTGGGGATATCAAAGGTATAGTAAGGTTTCTTTTAACACAGACAGAAACACTAGTGACATTTAAAAGATTCTTACATAGGCACATGGATGAAAGAAAATTGAAGCACTATATGGGAGGGAAGCTTTCGACTGATACTGGAGTAGGGTAAGAGTTTAGCTTAAAGTTCTGCACCGAAGGACATGTACTGTTCAATATTCTAATATCAGGCTGACATTGGAAGTAGCAGCAGAATTTTTAATCTCAGCGTTACAATACTTGAAATGGCAAGTTAAAGGTTATATTTGGAGCCTTTTTAACTGCAGCAGAAAGCTTCATCTGCTATGCTACAGCAATAACACCTAACTGCATTCTGAACTGAATTTGTTTTCTTATTTTAGTTTTCCCCTCCAAAAAGTGATCTCAGATTTTTCAGAAAGTATCGAAATATCACTGCAATTAGGGGAGTCCACATGAGTGCAAGACCCTCAGACTCCAAGTAAGAACATGGTCATTAACTCAATTTTGTTACCTAATCCACATAACCCTTGAGCCAAGAAAATCAATCTGAGGCTTGAAGTGTAATGTCCGAGTCATTCATTCATCATCCATATACAATCAAATATAAAGATGATACACTTACCTGAAATGTATACAAGTACCAGGTAAAATTTATATATACAATTTCAAAATACTAATATTTAATGATTATTGTTCTAACACAGCACTAGCAAGGATTTCCAATATTTTTAATATGTTTCAGAATCAAGGTAGCTAGACCATAAAAAAATGTAAGCAATTTTTAGATGCACATTAGAACTGCTTTGATTTGTGTCAAGTGCACTGTAATTCTGAATGGATGATATGTCAATATTTGCTTTTTCTTTGTCTACACGTCTCAAAGGAGCTTAAGAAGTATGTTAATTAATATACCTCAAATCCCATTTTTCTCTACATTTATTTTACCAGATGTGAAATGATTGGAAAACAAAGCTGTGTGCCAAAAGCATACATTCATGGAATTATCCTGATATGTATCACTGGGAACTTAAAACTGAAGTTTGTGGTTTAAAAATGTTGAGAAATTCAGAACAGAAAAATTTACACTGATACACCAGTGCGACACTGAGTGAGTGCTGCATGGCTGGAAGTGCTGTCTTCAAGAATGGATTATTAAATTGTGACCCCCATCTACTACTGAGAATCCATACCTCTGTTTCTTTTTTAGACACCTGGCTTGCGGCCAGGACAAATTCCTGAATATAGACCATCCCCTTGAGGAAAAAGAATCAAAACTGCAAATGCTGGAAATCCAAAACTTAAACTAAAACAAAAACACTGGGAACAGTCAGTCATTCCCATAACATCTGTTTAAAGAGAAACGGTTAATTAATATGTCAGGTCAGAACTAGGAAAACATAAATCCACATTTTAAGCAGCAGACGTCAATAAAACGGATGCCCATGTTAGAGTGGGGAGAAAGGACAAAATGATTGATGCAAGTGGTAGCGATGCTGGCTTAATGAGAGCGAGGAAGAATTTTAACTACAAATGATCTGTTTGGAAAAGACGAAGATAGATTGAGTAATGAAATAATACTGGAACAGTGAAATACGAAATTTTGCAATTAATCAAAATTTGACCTAAGAGAATCCAGTCCACACTCTATATGCCAGGAAGCAACTGTCAAGAGAGAAAGAACTGGTCAGTTCTGATGAAAGGTTCATAATACAAAAAACGTTAAATTCAATGTTTCTTTTTTATAAATATTTCCGAATGTCCTTCCAAGACATCTAAAGCAGTTCAAAAGCAGTTATTCCACAGGCTGCACACTTCCACATGCAGGGTCGGATCGTTAGTCTGGCATCACAGGCTCTGAGGCTTGGCTTCAGGTCAAATCCACTGACCAGAATCTAATCCACTAATATGTTTTTAAAGAGTACAAAATATACCAAATATGCCTGAACACCAAAGGAACGCTTGCACTACAAATCCATGCATACCTTGAAAGGCAATCATTTTTATCAACAGACAAATACCTGAATATTTTTAATCCCTTCTCAGAATGTAGTGATATTGTGATCAAATTGTCTCCCAAAAATTCCAGAAAGTTTTTAGCTGTACATAAAATACTTAATAATCTGTTTACCAAGACCTAACAACTTTTATAATGGAGGAAAATTTGCAGAAAAAAGCAATTTATTTTTCCCTTAACTAATTTTCTTTCATGCTCCTTAAACTTCACTTTTGAAGCATCTGATGCAGGGTCATGGCCTGCAAGGTTAATTTGAATATTTACATTATAAAAGTTTAGTGTAAACTATTGTATTTACACCCCACTAAGTAAATCTGGTCTGGTAACAGAAGTACAAGATAAGACTATTAGGACCCAGAGAAACAAGTAGAAATTAGAAATACAGGGCCATTGCAATAGTAATTAAAGCATTCACTAAACAAATAGATTGCATGAGACAACTAGACAAGAGGTCTGGGAGTAAGACAATCATACAGGACAGGTGGTTTTAGAAACTATTGATCATGTGCTTTCTTACCTTTGGTTTATCAGAAGTGATAGTCGGATACACGGGTGGTATTGAGATATTTCTGTATGGACCAAGATACGACACTTTCTGGTAGATAAATTTTAGTTGCAAAGTTTGCCTAGATTTTGGATTAAGATGAATTCTAAGGAAAGATCTGTTGTTGCTCCTTTAATAACATTTAATGCCTACTATCCAGCTCTGGGAGAAGACTGCTAGTAGACATTACCACTTGTTTATTAACACTTTGCAATTTGTTAATGTTAAGTATCTGAGCATCATTTTTAATTTATTAGCAACACGAGTGAATCTGCAGAAGCTGGAGATAAATAAAAACACAAAATGCTGGCAGAACTCAGCAGGCCAGACAGCATCTGTGGGAGGAGATAGTGACGACGTTTCAGGCCGAAACCCTTCATCGGGAGTGGCTCCCCGTCGGGGAATTAAACCCCGGTCTCCCACGTGACAGGTGGGGATACTAACCACTATACTAACTAGGAAACTCGTTAGCGAAGACTCCTGATGAAGGGTTTCAGCCCAAAACATCGTCACTACCTCCTCCCATAGATGCTCTCTGGCCTGCTGAGTTCTGTCAGGATTTTGTGTTTTTATTTTTAATTTATTGTAGTTTTAAATTTTATGGCACCATTCATTGTCAGCCAATTATATGACCAATCTTTTCCGAAAAATACCACGCCACTCTGCAATGAATGGAACAGTGGGGAATTTTATTACTTAGTAATAAGGCAACAATGTTCTGGTTCCAACAGGCTGGGGTACTTGAGTTATATTTATGTCTGTTATTTAAGCTTGTAAAATGTTATAAAATTTGTAGAAAGTTATGGAAATCTGCAGATCCTTGGTCGTCTCCTGCAGATGAAGTCTAAGATGAGTTGTTTAAAATCAATCAGGAGGTATTTATATTAAAAAAAGTCATTTGAATTCCTGTGTTGCCAACTAGAACGTCGATCTGAGGCTGAATGAGTCAATGACATTTTGAATCCCCAAAACATGAATAAGCAAATTACATTATGTATTTTGGAGATTTGTAAATAACTCTTCAGAGACCCAGAAACAAAAATTATTGGCAACTATCACTAACATCAAATACAAAGTGAAATTTGCCATTTTGACCATAACAGTATGGAATTGGAAAGGGTGCGCACAATTCCACCAAAATGCAACACTTTGCACTCATGGGCAACATTACAATTGCAACCTACCCTGTGAAAGGCCAAAGCTGCTTGCACAAGGTTCACAGGTGTAAAGCACACACTAATGACACTGAGCAAGTTTCAAGTCATTTTAAATCAGGGATTCCTAACCTAGGCCCACAAACCCTCTGGCTAATGGTAGGGGTCCACAGCATTAAAAAATGTTTGGAACCCCTCTTTAAATAACCCCTTGACTTTCTGAACCAACATCCTAATTCTAGAATCTTTAAAATGTCAATTACTAAGAATAAGTGTTGTTAACAGCTAGCTATGTATTGATTTACATTAGCACATATTAGGTTTGTGCCATTTCAAAGTCAATTTCAATTGGTAGGGAAATATGCTTAGAAACTGGATGTCATTCAAGGTACAATTCCATGCATATGTAACCTTAAATCTGTTATGTATTTAAGCACGATTAGGACAATCAATAGAAAGATGCAACAAAGAATCTTCGACATCTTTAAATGTGCTTTCTGTTAACACCATATTTCCCATTGTTTGTCAGCTCTGTTATCTCAGATGTGTACCAGATTTTGACAGATCCAATGCTTTAATCATCTCGGTTATACTATAGTAACATAAAGCAAGTAGGCATAACAGGTGAAACTTCCAGCAGAAAATGTAATATGCATTTCAAAAGAACAAATGAGAAGTAATTCAAAAGTGATAGTATTAAAAGGGGGGGGGGAGGAAATAAATGAAATTAATAAATACATACATAAATCTTTGAAGAAGGCAAAATAGCAAAAAGATCACGGGAAACAAGTGTGGAATATTTGGCTTTATAAAATTCAAGGAAAATATGCTGCAACTTACAAGTCACTAGATAGGCCCCAACTGGAACGCTGTGTACAACTCTGAGCAGAACAAGTTGTGGAGATGTGGTGAACTACATATACCTGTCTGGACACGCCCCCTGCAGACTGCTCCTGTGGCTCCTCCCACAGACCCCTGTATAAAGGTGATGGAGGTCTGAGCCCGGCCTCTCAGTCTCCAGGATGTAGTATGGTGGTCACTCACTGCTTGTTCCTTCTTCCAGTCAATAAAAGCCGATATCTCACCTTTACGTCTCAGAGTGAGTTATTGATGGTGCATTAGGAAAATGTCAAAGTTCTAGTGTTAGTGCAGAAGGTATTTAATAGAATGGTACTAAAGATGAAAAGGGTCTTTGTTTTGTGACTGCCATGAAAGGCTGGTGTGTTCTCTTTAGATTACAGAAAATAAACCAGTAGTTGAGCAGGTTTGATGGGGCTTAATTGAGTATACAAGAAGAAACTACTTCCACTACGAAGAATGGTCAGTAACGTTTGAGATTTAAGCTAGTTGGGAAAAGAGTGGAATTGGAATTAGTTTATAGTTTTGAAGAAGGTTATGACCAGAATTGCATGACTTAAATAAGAGTGGAAATATATTCAACAGCAGTTTTAGTTCTGTATAGATCTGAGGATGGAAGTACTGCAGCGATTTCCATTCAGCCCAAGCCCTGGAACTTGCAATCCTAATAGACAATAGGTGCAGGAGTATGCCATTTGGCCCTTTGATCCAGCACCACCATTCAATGTGATTGTGGCTGATCATCCACAATCAGTACCCCATTCCTGCCTTCTCCCCATATCTCTAGACTCCGCTATCTTTAAGAGCTCTATCTAACTCTTTCAATGGCACTGTCTCTCCTTATTTTGTTACAGTTTTAATTTGGTGGAGGAATCATTTCCTTTGAAGGTCAATTACTTAATAAAGAGAGAAAATAAAAAAGGCAATTCAGCAGTTAAGTTTTGATTAATTTTCCTTTGAATGAATATTACTGAAGGATTGTGATCAGGCTGATAATGATACTTCAAGGATCCCAGAAGGCATGTAGAGGTAAATCATCAATAACATGAGCTGCAAATGCAATGTTACTCAAAAACATAACCATGAAGATGCAAGACCAAATAACGTGATGTAAGCAAATGTTGAGCCAATAGGAAATCAAGCAAGTGGAGTTGGGAACTGCAGACTTCAGGAGCAGAACTGGATCTCACAGAAGCCCGGTGAGAAAAACATACAGTATTTGGATACCGAATTATAGAAATCCTAAAGGACAGGAAATGCAGCATTGAATGCAAAATAATAAGCCTTTCCCCCAATCTGTTTAACCAAAGGACTAATGTAAAGAGGCAGAAACCTAGAGGACCAGAAAATAACAGTTTCTATTTATGTACCTTATGAGATACTGGAGTGATGACAAAATTTTGTAAATGTATATTTTAAGGCACTGGTTCCCAATTTGGTGTCCATGGACCCCTTGCTTAATGGTATTGTTGATAGTACAAAAAAAGGTTGGGAACCCCTGCTTTAATGGAAGACATGATTGTTTTACAATGCATTTCAAACAAAGAATTACCAAAGTAACTGTACCAATATTTATGTCCACCAAGAATCTTGTCCCAATTTATTTCATTTATTCTTTTAGTATATCCTTCCATTCTTTCTCTCCATAATTGTAAATCTGGCTTCCTATTTAATATACTTTATCAACATGATCAACTTCATGACACCATATGATCAAGAGTTTCATATTCCACACTCAAAAAGACCTTTTCCTAAAACACAAACTGAATTTCATAAAGTGCAGATCACTACGTGCCATGTCGTATGACGTGGGTGATCATGGTCTTATCTACGACTCTCATAACCAGGACATGTGATATGCACCAGCTGCTCATACAACCATCCACCAACTACTCTCATGGCTTCACGTTACCCTGATCGGGGGGTGGGGGGAGGGTAAGAGAGGGGGCTAAGCAGCTGTTAAACCTTGCCCAAGGATGACCTGCAGGCTAGCGGAGGAAAGGGGTGCCTTACACCTCCTTTAGTAGGAATGTATCTTCACCCTGCCACCCAAAGTACAGAAACATGTCTTACGGCTCACTTGATTCTACTTACCAGTACTTGATCCATAACCTTGGCAATTCAAGTGCCCATCCAGGTACTCAAATATTGTGAGGCCACGTGCTTCTGCCATCTCCTCCGGGATTGTGTTCCAGTTCCCGAACTCTATCAAATCCTCCATCACTCCATGTCAGGCAATATCCTGTTGAATCTCCTCTGCACTCTCTCCATTATAATCACATCCTTCCTATAGTGAGGTGACCAGAACTATATGCCGAATTCCAGTGGTTTATAAATCTGTATTATAACCTCCACAGTCTCAAGTTTTAGGAATCAGCTCTTGTATGCTCCCTTCACCACTCAATCTGGTTGTGTTAGCATTTTCAGAAATCCTTGGGCCAAAATGCACTCATCATTCCATCTGCCATTTGTTCTACCCATTTTATCAACTGGTCAATATCTTTCAGTAACCTAAGATTATCCTCTCTGCTATCTATACTAAAACCAAATCTTGTCTTATTTATCATACCTCTACTTATATCCAAACCATTAATGTAGATGCATCAGTCCGTGCCACATCACTGTTCACAGCCTTTCAAAAAAAAAGCCTCCACCATCACTTTCTGCCTCCTAAAACCAAACTAATTTTAGATCCAACACGAGGAAATCTGCAGATGCTGGAAATTCAAGCAACACCCACAAAATGCTGGTGGAACACAGCAGGCCAGGCAGCACGTATAGGGAGAAGCATCGAAGATGCCAGCAATCTGGGATATATTGTCAGGCCCTGGGATCTTGATTCTCATTAAAGCCTAGCACGACTCTCTAGCTACAATGTCCTTTTTAGTGAATACAGATGAGAAGTATTTATTGAAAGCCTTACTTAAATCCTTTGGCTACTAAAACAAATTGATAAATTGGTTGGTAATGGGCTCTACTCTTTCTGTAGTTACTCTCTTGCACTTAACATACAAACCTTTATCTTCCTATACTTTCTGTAATTCTGAAGTTCTTCTGATATACAACTCCTGTTTTTTAGGTGTTACACAGAAGCATAATAAATTCTCAGTAAACACAGTGGATTAAAGGGAGTGGGGGAATGGCGGACCCCGTAAGTTAAAGAGAGCCTGATGTTAGCAGCCAACAAGCTAGGTGCCAAACCCTCTGGATCTTGCATCAACTATACTGCTGATTATCAGAGTTTTCGTGTATTAGAGAAGGGGGGGAGGTGCTTGGAGAGAATTTATTTCTGCTGTTTGGCAAATACAGTCAAGGTGACATAAATTTAGAGCCTGGCCTATTTAGAGTAAAATAAAGAAACACTGTGATAGAAAGAGCACGGTGGGAACTTGGAAGTTTCCCACAAATTGTAACTAGTGCAATGTTAAACTCATTTTGATTAATTTCTGTTACACACTCTTAGATATAAATACTTTGAGTCTCTTTGATGGCACATGGATGTAAACAAATGGAAGGCTATGTAGGATATATGTGGAGAGCATTTTAACTGGCTGCATCACCACATGGTGCAGGGTGGGGGGGGGGTGGTGCACTGTACGGGATCAAAACAAACTGCAGAAAATTGTAAACTCAGTTGGCTCCATCATGGGCAATAACCTTCCCAGGATCCATTATGTCTTCCAGGAGCGATGGCTCACAAAGGCAGCGTGTATCATTAAAGACCCATCACCCAGGACATACCGTCTTCTTATTGCTACCATCAGGGAAGATGTACAGGAGCCTGAAGACACATGCTCAATGATTCAAGAATAGCTTCTTCCCCTCTGCCATCAGATTTCTGAATGGACATTGAACTCATGAACACTACCTCACTACTTTCTTTCTCTTTTTTTGCATAACTTATTTAATTTAACAGTATATTGACTGTAATATCACTTTTTAATTATGTATTGTAATGTACTGCTGCCACATAACAGCAAATTTCACATGTTGGTGATATTAAATCTAATTCTGATTCTGCTTCTGAGCTTAGTCTTGGAGTGGGTTAAAAGGTCAGCACAAAGGTCAAAGGGCTATTGAATTCTATGTTCTATTTACTTGGGGAGAAAGGTAGGTGTAAGGGTTTATTCAGCAACTAGCCACCATCTCACTGAACTGTAACACAATAGGGCTAAATAGCTCTCTCTTGTTTCAACGTTCTTCTGTTTTACCTTCACAGAAAGTTACAAAGGAAGTTTTTACTTTGCTAATCTTTCAGCATCAAGAACAGTGTACAACAAGAGCCTGCTGTGGAACGTAGGCCATAGCAAACACACAAACTGGAAATGTAATTTGAAACAGAACATCCTTTATTCTCTGTAACTAATGATCTGTATAGCTGCAGGAATGCTGCCTTAATATATGTCAATTCTAAGTGCTTTAAATAAAGACAATATCATTTGATAAACGGCGATTTGAAGTCCCATTAAATGGAATAAAACTTGTCGAATATTAGGAATTGGAGGTTTATGGAAAGCAAGCATTTAAGAATGGAGCCAGAGTCACTCAGCGATTTAGTTTCTGCCAACCAACAGTTCCTAATGTGAATCAGTTCTGCCCAAACAACAAAATACCACTACAAACAAAGCACACAATAATTCTATTTAGTACTACAACCACACTTGCTAATCAGCTACAACACAACTTTACAAGAGATTATTAAATTACTGACCTCTGCAGCTTATGAAATGTTAAGGAAAATAATCAGTTGGGCTGTAATAAACATTCCTGAATACTTCTTGCCGACTGTAGTTCCTTAGAATCCACAGGTGCGAAGGGCTGTCAGTACAGCTCTCTGCAGCTGGAACATACATTCCATTGTCCAGTTTCCTAGCTGCTAAGCATAAGTGGCTAGCTACATGAAGAAACAGGTGCTTCTGTGTAACAAGAGAGAAAGTGAAAAGCTAGAGGATGCAGAAATATGATGCAACTCTAAACCAATTATAACGAACAGAATGAATAAGCACAACAGCAGCTTTAGAAGCGTAGAGAACCAAGTTGATAAGTTACCTTGTTTAATTTTTTATAATTCTTTTTTAATTTATTGAGCTACAGAATGGAGTAGGCCCTACAGTCTCTTTGAGCCTAATCACGAGGTAATTTACAATACCGTATACGAGCCAGTACCCCTTTGGATTGTGAATGGAAACCAGAGCACCCAGAAGAAAACCTCACGTAATGGGAGAATGTACAAACTCCTTACAGACAGCGACAGGAATTGAACCCTGGTTGCCTGGACTGTGTCATAGCTGTGCTAACCACTACTCTACTGTGCCACTATATATTTAGGCCCAATATTGCTAAGCCAATCAATTTTTCATAGCTTTTCCCTCTAGAAATGGCCTTGCAACACCAGGTGTCTGTAAAACCATGCTGGGTGATTCCTGGTTTTTGCTTGTGCGTTGGTGAAAAACAGAGGGTCTGGTTTGTACAGAATTGATTCATTTCCTTCACTGCCCCACCCTGTGTCTCTCCATGTACCACAGGTAAAACATAAACCCAGTATCTTGGGATAAAAAAACTTCCTCACATGTTTACAGACTATTTGCCTACTGAGAGACAATTCTCTTTCTGGAGGCCATTACACTTTTAAACATGGTGCGCAATATTTGCTATATGAATCCCAGGTTGAATTGAGGAGTGGGTGTGAGCCAGTAGACAAGATCTTAACACTGGAAAAAAAAACAGGTTTTGCACAGCAGTTAGCACAGCAGTTAGCATGCAAAGTTTTGGAAATAGTGGAAGAACACCGAGTAAAAACAACAAAATTACTTAAGTGAGGGAGGATCTGCATTTACAGATAACATTGATCTTAGGAACACAGTTGTACTTAGAACCAATTTTCCATTAAGTAGATAAAGGATATCACAAAACCATAGAAAATCCTTTACCAAGTATGTGGTTAGTATTTAATAGCAAAAACTTGTGTTAACTATACAATTATATTTCCACAGTACCACTGGATTTGCGGCATCCCATTACTAATTTAGTAATTGTGATATTTCTAACAGCTCATTTACTGCCATCCCATCTGCACTAGACAGGGTACCAGGTACTTTTCACATAAAGCAATTACAAGCAAAATTCCCTAAATACATAATGATTTAAAACTGATCATTAATTTCTGGAAATATTCCCATTTTTGCAATGAATATATGTGCAATGCATTAAAATATAGTCAAAATAATCAAAGCCAATGTAATAATTCTCATAATTGCCTTACTGCACATAACTCACAAGTAGTTAAAAGAACAATATTTAGCTGCGGAGGATTTGTACTGGGATGATATTTCATAGCACATTCATCAGTGTGGAATATTTTGGTTTTATTTTGTTCCAACTAGATATCAATATATGTTTGCAAGGATCTGTTCCATATCAGCATCAAGTTTCATTTAAAGTTACTCTACCTCAAAGCGTGTTCACTACCGTTGACAGAATACATAGAAGGTTAAATCTTTCTTTGGTACTTACAAAAACAGGCATGAATAAATCAGCGCTCTGCAAGACAATTCATTGGTAAAGAAAATATGGTTGAATGTACAATGTCAATTATACTATACCATCCAAGAAAAAAAGTATTTTCCCATGGTTTCTACGTGGAAATTAGTTTTACAGGTGTAACTGCGAACTGAGCTTTATTCTTTTAGCCACAAACATGCACATTCAATCAAGAGATTTTACATTATGAAAAATAAGCCAACAATCTCACAGAAAATAATTTAAATGAGTTGTGTTGTAAAACATTTAAAACAAAACCTCTTCAATCTAATACTTAATGAAATAACAACAGAAAATGCTAGAAAACACTCAGTAAATGGAGCATAGTCTGTTGAAAGAGTCAAAGTCCCTTCTTTAGAATGGTAGAAATGAGAAGTCAGTTTCAATCTGCAGAGAGGGTGTGGTAGGAATGAACTGGACAACAGGAAAATGCAAGACAATAGACAATAAACAATAGACAATAGGTGCAGAAGTAGACCATTCGGCCCTTCGAGCCTGCACCACCATTTTGAGATCATGGCTGATCAACTACTATCAATACTCGGTTCCTGCCTTGTCCCCATATCCCTTGATTCCCCTATCCATAAGATACCTATTGCCTCCACTACCTTCCAAGGCAGTGCATTCCAGACCCCCACAACTCTCTGGGAGAAGAAGTTTTTCCTTAACTCTGTCCTAAATGACCTACCCCTTATTCTCAAACCATGCCCTCTGGTACTGGACTCCCTCAGCATCTGGAACATATTTCCTGCCTCTATCTTGTCCAATCCCTTAATAATCTCATATGTTTCAATCAGATCCCCTCTGAATCTCCTTAATTCCAGCGTGTACAAGCCCAGTCTCTCTAACCTCTCTACGTAAGACAGTCCAGACATCCCAGGAATTAACCTCGTGAATCTACGCTGCACTTCCTCTATAGCCAGGATGTCATTCCTTAACCCTGGAGACCAAAACTGTACACAATACTCCAGGTGTGGTCTCACCAGGGCTCTGTACAAATGCAATAGGATTTCCTTGCTCTTGTACTCAATTCCCTTTGTAATAAAGGCCAACATACCATTAGCCTTCTTCACTGCCTGCTGCACTTGCTCATTCACCTTCAGTGACTGATGAACAAGGACTCCTAGATCTCTTTGTATTTCTCCCTTACCTAACTCTACACCATTCAGATAATAATCTGCCTTCCTGTTCTTACTCCCAAAGTGGATAACCTCACACTTATTCACATTAAACGTCATCTGCCAAGTATCTGCCTACTAACCCAGCCTATCCAAGTCACCCTGAATACTCCTAACATCCTCATCACATGTCACACTGCCACCCAGCTTAGTATCATCAGCAAATTTGCTGATGTTATTTTCAATGCCTTCATCCAAATCTTTGACGTAAATTGTAAACAGTTGTGGTCCCAATACCGAGCCCTGTGGCACCGCACCAGTCCCCATCTGCCATTCCGAGAAACACCCATTCACCGCTACCCTTTGCTTTCTATCTGCCAACCAGTTTTCTATCCATGTCAATGTCTTCCCCCTGATGCCCTGAGCTTTGATTTTACCCACCAATCTCCTATGTGGGACCTTATCATATGCCTTCTGAAAATCGAGGTACACTACATCCACTGGATCTCCCCCGTCTAACTTCCTGGTTACATCTTCGAAAAACTCCAACAGATTAGTCAAGCGTGATTTACCCTTGGTAAATCCATGCTGGCTCGGCCCAATCCTATCACTTCTATCTAGATATACCACTATTTCATCCATAATAATGGACTCTAGCATCTTCCCCACCACCGATGTCAGGCTGACAGGTTGATAGTTCTCTGTTTTCTCCCTCCCTCCTTTCTTAAAAAGTGGAATAACATTAGTCATTCTCCAATCCTCAGGAACTGATCCTGAAACTAAGGAACATTGGAAAATGATTACCAATGGATCTGCAATTTCCAGGGCCACCTCCTTTAGTACCCTAGGATGCAGACCATCTGGACCTGGGAATTTGTCAGCCTTCAGTCCCATCAGTCTTCTCATCACCGTTTCCTTCCTAATGTCAATCTGTTTAATTTCCTCTGTTACCCTATGTCCTTGGCCCATCCATACATCTGGGAGATTGCTTGTGTCTTCCTTAGTGAAAACAGATTTAAAGTACTCATTAAATTCTTCTGCCATTTCTCTGTTTCCCATAACAATTTCACCCAATTCATTCTTCAAGGGCCCAACATTGTTCTTAACTATCTTATTTCTCTTCACATACCTAAAAAAGCTTTTGCTATCTTCCTTTATATTCCTGGCTAGCTTGTGTTCGCACCTCATTTTTTCTCCCCGTATTGTCTTTTTAGTTTCTGGAAATCCAGAGCACACACAGAAACTGCTAAAGGAAATCAGCAAATCAGGCAGCATCTATGGATGTTGTCTGAGTGACTGAATTCCTACAGCATTTTGTGTAGGACAAAGGGGATCTGTGATAAGATGAGATCAGGGTTTTTGAAACTGTCTGGTTGATCAGTGAGCTAAATGAGAGAGAGGGAGAGGGCGTGAGAGAGAAAACCAAGAGCCATATAAAAGTTGTAAAATGCAGGTCAAACCTGAAGCAGAGACTCAAATCAAACTGAAAAAGTGGGAAATGCCCTAAAGATCTGCCACTGACTATAGAGAGACAGATAAACTCAATTAATATTCAGGTGGTAACAAATAGATAATCAGAGTCCTTAAAAGATGGCATGGCTTGATGGAAGTTGAGCTTTGGCCTTGATGGAACAGTGTAGGAAGGTCAAATATGGAGTAGAATAGAAAATCAAAGTAACTGATAACTGGAAGGTCAGAGTTAACCTTAAAGACCAAACAAAAGAGTAACATGAAGTAATCCCCCAACCTTTCTTGGGTACTAACAAAAACAAGCATGAACGAATCAGTGCTCTGTAATATGATTCATTGGTAAAGAAAATTTGGTTGAATGTACAATATCCATTATACTACACCATCCAAGAAAAAAATATTTTCCCATTGTTTCTGCATGGCAATGAATATTCCACCCACCCAGTGAAGTGATTTCGATGGCCCAGTGAGTGGCAGAAGCTAGGAGGTTTCTCGCAGGTCAGCAATGTTTGTCTAAAAATATGGAAGCGACAAGTAGGGCAGCTATTGTGAGCAGGCCAGTGGTGAGTGTAGGAGTGTCAAGCATTGGCTCAAAAGAGGCGTTTACTCTGGGTAAGTTTCTGTTAAGATTCCCTTTTTTTCCTTTGTACCTGGTTTAGTAAATGGCCAATGTATACTCTTCATGCCAGATGTTGGAGTCCTGGGACACCCGTGAAGTGCATCCAGCTGCAACTCCTTCAAGACCGTGTTAGGAATCTGGAGCAGCAGCTGGATGAGCTTAGGCTTGTACAGGAGAGTGAGGAGACTATCTATTAGAGTTACAGGGAAGGAGTCACCCCGAGGTTGCAGGAGGTGGGTAGCTGGGTGACTGTCAGGAGAGGTGGAAATGTGAATAGGCAGATTACCCCTGTGGCCATTCCCCTCAATAGTAAGTATACTACTTTGGATACTGTTGGGGGATGACCTCCCAGGGAACTGCCACGGAGACCAGGTTTTTGCCACTGAGCCTAGGCCATGGTGCAGAAGGGAAGAGGGAGAAGAGAGAAGTAGTAGTGATAGGGGACTCAGTAGTCAGATTCTGTGGAAGTGAACGGGACACCCGAATGGTATGTTGCCTCCCAGGTGCCAGGGTCAGGGACATCTCAGGTTGCATTTTGGTGGGGTGGGACAGCAGCCAGATGTCTTGGTACGTACTGGTACCAGTGACATAGGAAACAAAAGAGAGAATTTAGAGAGCTATGTAGAAAGCTGAGAAGCAGGATCCCCAGGACTGTAATTTCTGGATTGCTGCCTGAGCCATGCACCATTGAGGGTAGAAAAGGATAATTTGGCAGATTCATGTGTGGTTGAGAAGCTGGTGCAAAGGGCTGGGCTTCAGGTTCTTGGATCATCGGGATCTCTTCTAGGGAAGGTATGACCTGTACAAAAGTGACGGGTTGCACCTGAACCTGGGGGGGACTAATATTCTCATGGACAGGTTTGTTAGAGCTGTTGGGGAGGGTTTAAACTAATCAGGCAGGGGGCATGGGAATTGGAATGAACTCAGGATAGGATGGAAGGTAAAATGAAAGGATAGTGTGCAGTCAGACTGTCAGGAAGAGCAGGCAGACGACAGGACAAAATTGCAGCCAGCAGGGTGAGTATCAGTGCATAAGGGATGCAGAATCAAAAAATGGTAGAAATACAGTACTCACAGTGTTATTTCTCAATGCACGGAGTATAAGAAACAAGGTGGATGATATTGTTGCACTATTACAGATTGCCAGGTATGATGTTGTTGCCATCACTGAATTGTGGCTGAAGGATGTTTGTAGTTGAGAGCTGAATGTCCAAGGATACACATTGTATCAGAGGGATAGGAAGGTAGGCAGAGGGGGTGGAGTGGTTCTCCCAGTAAAGAATGGCATCAAATCAGTAGGAAGATGTGACATAGGATTGGAAGATGTTGAATCATTGTGGGTTGAGCTAAGAAACTGCAAGGGTAAAAGGACTCTGATGGCAGTTATATACAGGCCTCCCAGAAGTCGCTGGGATGTGGACCATAGATTAAAACAGGAAATAGAAAAGGTGTGTCAAAAGGACAACATTATGATAGGCATTTTAAAATGCAGGTCAATTGGAAAAATCAGGTTAGTATTGGATCTCAAGACAGTGAGTTTGTTGAATTCCAATGAGATGACTTTTTAGAGCAGTTTGTCGTTGGGCCTACTAGGGGGTCAGCTATGCTGGATAGTGTGTTATGTCATGAACCAGAGGTGATTAGGGAGCTTAAGGTAAAAGAACCTTTAAGAGGCAGTGAATACAATATGATTGATTTCAACTTGAAATTTGATAGGGAGAAATAAGGTCTGACATAGCAGTATTTCATTGGAGTAAAGGAAACTATAGTGGTATGGGAGAGGAGTTGGCCAAAGTAAATTGGAAGGAAATGCTGGCAGGGATGACAGCAGAGCTGCATTGGTGAGAGTTTCGGGGAAAAATAAGGAAAGTGCTGGGTAGATATATTCCAAAAATGAAGAAACACTCAAATGGCAAAATAGTACAACCGCAGCTGACAAGACAAGTCAAGGCGAATGTAGGAGAGGGCATACAACAATGCAAAAATTAGTGGGGAGACAGAGGACTGGGAAGCCTAGATAAACCTACAGAGAGCAACTAAAAGAATCATAATGAGTGAAAAGATGAAATATAAAAGCAACCTAGCAAACAATATCAAAATGGATCGTAAAAACTTTTTCAAGTATGTAAAAATTAAAAGAGAGATGAGAGTGGATATAGGACCAATAGAAAGTGAGGCCGGAGAAATAAAAACAGGGTACAAGGAAATGGCAGATGAACTAAGTGAGTTATTTTGCATCAGTCTTCACCATGGAAGACTCTCGCAGTGTGCCAGATGTTGAAGGGTGTGAGGGAAGAGAAGTGAGTGCAGTTACTATTACAAGGGAGAAGGTGCTCAAAAAGCTGAAAGACCTTAGGGTACACAAGTCACCCGGACACGATGAACTGCACCCCACGGTTCTGAACACAGCAGCAGTAGAGATTGTGGAGGCATTAGTAATGATCTTTCAGAAATCATTGGACTCTGACATGGTGCCTGAGGACTGGAAAATTGGAAATATCACTCCATTCTTTAAGCAAAGCAGGAAGGCAGCAAAAAGCAGCCTGACCTAAGTGGTTGGGAAGATGTTGAAGTCAATTGCTAAGGAATAGATTACTGTGTATTTGGTAACACAGGACATAAGACAAAAATAAAAACACAAAATGCTGGCAGAACTCTGCAGGCCAGACAGCATCTATGGGAGGAGGTAGTGAGAACATTTTGGGCCAAAACCCTTCATCAGGAGACATGATAAGACAAAGTCAGTATGGTTTTCTTAGAGGAAAATCTTGCCTGATGAACCTGTTAGAATTCTTTGAGGAGATTACAAGTAGGATAGATAAAGCGGATGGAGTAAATGTATATTTGGACTTTCAGAAAACATTTGACAAGGTGCCGCACAGGAGGCTGCTTACCAAGTTAAGAGCCCATAGTATTACAGGAAAGTTACTAACATGGTTAGAGCAATGGCTGAAAGGTAAGAGGTAGCGAGTGGGAATAAAAGGATCCTTTTCTGGCTGGCTGCCAGTGACTAGTGGTATTCCGCAGGGTTCGGTGTTGGGACCACTTCTTTAGATGATGGCTTTGCAGATGATATGAAGATTTGTGGAGGGGCAGGTAGTGTTCAGGAAACAGGTAGTGTGCAGTAGAACTTAAACAGATTATGAGAAAGGCCAAGAAAGTGGCAGATGGAATGCATTGGTCATGCACTTTGGTAGAAGGAATAGCCTATTTTCTAAATGGGGTGAACATTCCAAAGTCAAAGGTAAAAGGGAACTTACGCAGAATTCTCTAAAGGTCAGCTTATAGGTTCAGTCAGTAGTAAGGATGGCAAATGTAATATTAGGGTTCATTTCCACAATACTGGAATATAAAAGCAAGCATGTAAGAGGCTTTATAAGACATTGATCAGACCACATTTGGGAGTATCGTGAACAGTTTTGAGCCATTTATCAATGTGCTGGCATTGAAGAGGGTCCAAAGGAAGTTAACAAGAATGATCCAGAAAATGAAAGGGTTAACATATACGAAAGGTTTGATGGCTCTGGGCCTGTACTCACTGGAATTGAGAAGAGTAAGGGGGATGTCATTGAAACCTATTGAATATTGAAAGACAGAGTTAGATTGGACATGGAGGGGATGTTTCCAATTGATGGAGAGTTTTGGACCAGAGGGCACAATCACAGAATAGAAGGATGTCCCTTTGGAACAGAGATGATGAGGAATGTGGTGAATCTGGGATAAGAATAACCTCTTAACAGCTGTCTCTGGCATGTAGAATTTACTGCCACAGACTGCTGCAAAGCCAAACCTATAGGTGTAGTTAAAGTGGCGGTTAATAGTTTCTTTATTAGTCAGCGTGTCAAAGGTTACAAGAAGGCAGGAGAATAGAGTTGAGGGGAATAATAAATCAGACATGATGGAATGGCAGAGGAGACTTGATTGGCCAAATGGACTTAGTCTGCTCTCGTGTCTTATCACTTTATGCTCTAAACGTGCCCAGTAAAAAAATCAAAACCACAGAAGCTGAAAGGAAATTCTGAAAAGGCTCTGCACATTCAGGTCTTTGCACTCTGCTCTAATGGAAAGTTAATGATCTGAAACATCACTTCTGTTTCCCTCTCCATGGAAAATACCTCACCAGCAGAATATTTTCACCATTTCACAACAAAACAGGCTTAGATGAATAACCTCTAACAGACTTTTAGAAACAGATTCTGAACTAATATAATATGGACTTCACAGTGGTCAGAATTCTATAAGATAAAGTGTTCAACAAATTTAAACAATGTAAGAAAAGTTGAATTTAAGACGTTCAGTTGGATATTCAACACATATTGTAAAAAAGCATGCAGTTGTTGGCTAGAAGGAACTACAGTGATATTTTGTATGGATAAGCAGAATCACTAAAATGCAGAAACTGCATGTGTAAAATATATTTATTATTGTTTTCAAAACTATTATTGTAATAAACATACATTACTGTGCAAAAATCTTAGGCACTCTACCTAAATATATAGACATACATACATATGTGTGTGTGTGTGTGTGTGTGTATGATTAATATATATTATATATCTATATAATATATATTTAAGACTTCTGCATATCACTCACAAACAGCAAAGAAATAGCAGTAAACAAAATATTTTTAGCATTGAGCATGTAAGATAACTACAAAAATAGTACCATTGCTGCAATAAAACAATAAAACCAACTGCCCATAAATAAATTCTATTATCAAAAGAACCATTTTTGACAAGTTGGTTTTGCCACTTGCATAATGCTTCATAGGTCTTCTGCATAAAATGGTATAAGTGAACACGTATAATTTTTTTGTGTTATTTATTTAACTGGGTCCTCTTTATCTACTTTTAGGACAGATGAAGATCTGATCACATTTTAGGTCATATTTATACAGAAATAGAGAAAATTCAACAGGGTTCCCAAACTACCTAGCACCACTGTAAGTGTTTATTTTTGTAATTCCTTTTATGGTCCTGAGTGCAGCTTTGATAGAGCATGGTAGAGAAAAATATAGTAAGTAGTATTGATCAATATAGAAGCTTATAACCAAATACAGTTAGACAGAATAAATATGCTTAATTATGCTGCATTCTTGCTTCTGAACAAAATATTTATAATTTTGAATAAATTACCTAGAGGTCAACTAGAAATGGATCTGAATAAAATTATCAGGGCATTTAAAAATTAACAATTGATGGAAAAGTGTGCTAAATGTTGTGCAAAATTAAAGATATTGTGGAACATTGCAAAATCATTCGGGTTTTAGGGATGATTTCACAATAAACTTACCTCAAAATCGTATTCCCATGCCCCTGTGCTCTATTCATAAGGAAGCATAAAGATTTAATCATCTCAATGGTCATCACTCTTCTGGTCAGAGACCATCCTTGCTACAAACCTTAAGCAGGCCATATTAATTATCAGGGCTATTGCTATTGCTTGCATGGTGGGGGGGGGGGTGGTGATTAGTGTTTCTGCCGGTACAAATAGGGAGAAAGGGGAGTGTCGATGCTTGTGTGTGGGAGGTGGGCCTTTGGGGTTTTGATGTTTCTATCATTCATTCCATGAGGTTTCTTGCTTTGTGGATGTCTGTGAAGAGTAAGAATTTCAGGTTGTATACTGTATACATTCTCTGACATTAAAATTGATCTACTTGAATCTGATCAGTATTTCACACTTGCACCACTATACTCTGCAGCTATTTTAAAACTTAATCCATGTTATAAACTAAAAATAAAACATTGCAATCGTTAACTAAAGAATAAATTATAATTATTGGTAGATGTGCCGTGCCTTGTGATATGGGTAATCATGGTCTTTCCATGACTATTATTGTTCTCGGCAAATTTTTTCTACTGAAGCGGTTTGCCATTGCCTTCTTCTGGGTAGTGCCTTTACAAGACAAGTAACCCCAGCCATTATTAATGTTCTTTAGAGATTGTCTGCCTGGCTACTGTGGTCGCATATTCATGACTTGTGATATGCACCAGCTGCTCATATGAGCATCCACCACCTGCCCCAATGGCTTCACATGACACCAATCGGAGGGCTGAGCAGGTGCTATACCTTGTCCAGTGGTGACCTGGAGGCTGACAGAGGGAAGGGGCACCTTACACTTCCTTTGCAGGAGATGTATCTCCACCCCACTGTCCAGGATTGGTAGATTAACTAAATGAAAATCTCATATTAACAGCAGCTCCATTGACCATGATTTAATTCCCTTATATTTGTCTGTATACGGTGGATTTGGTTAAATGGGACACATCAGGACCAGTACATTTTGGCACAATTAAGCAGCTGCCCCAATTAGCCAAAGTTTCATGGAAATAGTAAAAAAGGTACAAAAAAGATAAATTACTATTTAAATGAGTAACAAATTATGTATGTAAATGAAATACAGAACAAAATAAAGCATTGTCAATACTACTACAGTGCTATAAAACTGTGTATTAGTTTCTAATAGTTATTGATGGAGGAATTCATCCACTATACACTGTTGTGTTCCTTTGATTGACTGTAAATAAACAACATTGGCACAGACACCTAGTGCAGATAATAGACAGACTTTATACAACACTTCAACAATTGCATCCAACAAATTTTCACTTCCGTTAGAACATTCAAGATGATTGTCGATACATTCAACTTTTTCGTAGTTCCTAACTTGAAGTAGCGAAATCATTTTTATTTTCACTCCCAGCAGTTTCTGCCATCCCCAATCTTGATTGCTTGAAATCACAGCAAGCAAAACAACACTGAATTGTCCTACTGCTTATTTCTTGCCAACTAAGAGTGACAAAAATCACTGCTTTTTGAACATAAAGACACGTAACTGACACTATTTCCAAACTGATCACTCCAAGCATGCTGTAGTGTCAAACGGCCCACAAATGCATACAACTGATGTGAGTTAGAGACTGTTTGGCAATGGTCTCCTCTCTCAATTGAGTGCCATTGAGTCTCAAATAAATGAAGGGAATCCTGGCTACTTTTTCCAATTAGTTTTTGCTCTTTAAGAATTATCCCAAACAAGCAGCTGTCCCAATTAACTGATAACCCAGTACACCAGAATCCACTGTATTTGTAAGATTTCTTTAAACATATTGATACTACAAAACTCAATATTTGATAGTAATTACTCACTTCTCTGTGTCTGTGGTCACACAGAAAAATACAGTGCTTCTTTGGCAGTTGGTGGGTTTACCTTACAATACAATAGTCATTTGGAAACCAAAGCAGTGTACTCTGAGGGCCTATTTCTTTACACATTGTTAAAATTCCCCTCTGCTTTTGTAGAAATTGCATATTTAACAGTTTTTATTATTTGATGTTTAAAAACTTTACATTTTTAATAGTTTACAATAATTTCAGAGCATATACAATAGCTGCAGTAAGTAAAGATACTTACTTAATTTTGTCCAAAATTCACAAGCATTTGTTGCTTTCATGAAATAAAGATAGGAGAACAAGCCAAATATCCAACCTAGACCAAGAACACCTCCTCATTAGTCAAGAAGGCACAGAAAGGAGTGTCTGCACTTTCTGAAGAGTTTGAGGCATACAAGCTCCCTGCTCTCAGTCTAACAGCGTACTGCAGGAGCACCATCGGAAGCGTCCTGTCTGGCTGCATCATTATATGACACAGAAGCTGCATGGCCTTAGATCACAAGACAGTACAGAGGACAGTAAAAACCACTAAGAGGATCACCAGGGTCTCCCTTCCCCTATTTGTGACATTTACCAGAACTGTTGTATACGAAGGTCCCGGAGTATTGTTGATAATCACCACCACCTACCCCACGATCTCTTTGACCCACTAACATCAGGATAGAGGTACAGGAGCATCAGGAACAGGACTGCCTGTCTGAGTAACAACTTCTTTCCCCCCAGGCTGTGAGACTAATGCCACCACTGAGCTCTTGTCACTCGGACAGCAAGGTGATTGCTGTAGACTAGACTGTTTACCTGTGCTGCATAGTTCACTTGCATTTTGAATTACACCTTATTAACTTATTTATGGTAATATTTTGTTTTATGTGCTGTGAGTAATGTGGGTTAACTGTGGTCTGGAGGAACATTGTTTCGTTTGGTTGTATGTTTGTCCTGTCAGATGACAATAAGCTTGAATTTGAACTTGATCAGTATAAAATGATTATCACAAAATACTTCTTTTTTTTCCACCCAGGATCTTCATAGTATAAACCTGCAAAGGGCCGTGCTCTTTCATTTGAATGTTATTTTGCCTTTTATTAATCAAGTGCCCTTTGCATTGCCCTCCTTCAGCAACTAATGCTATATTATTTCTTGTTGCAAGAACATTTAGTTCAATAACCTATAATTTAAACTCCCTTTTCTTTTGAAGAGCAATCCGATTTCTATTTGATGCCACACGCATACTTCCAAATAAAAATTTGGGTGGATTTCTTTTTATTTTGTTCAGAACTAAATATATCATGAACCAATCACCCATTTGAGATGCTTCCTGAAGTAACTATCATTTACTGGAGCACAACCTCAGAGATATTTAATAATGAAAACTTACTCAAGCCATAAACACTTCTGACATAAAGCAGCAGATGAGAGTCTGCTCCAAGTCAGAGAGAAATGGTAAGATTTCTGGAAGAGATATTCATAACCAAATAATTTTTAGTTTCCATAGTAACACCGGGCCTGCAAAGGATCTAAACTTGTTTTCAGGGCCTAAGCTTGTTTTCAATACTTACCTGGATGAACTGTTTTGTGTTCATCAAAAAAAGGAAGTGAATGCTGGAGAATGGAACTTCTCCTATTCAACCCACTGTTTTTCAGACATTTCCAGCTTAACTATCAATGTGAGTTGGATCTCAACCTCCACATTTACACAAATTTTAGCCTTAAAATTTAGTACAATTATCTGTCCTACTCCCATGTTTTCTTTACTATTTTAGTTGAATTTGTTCCCAATTTCTCTGTGTTAATTTTGGCAAACATTGAACAGTTTTAATGACATGAAAGTGCCTTTTTCAAACTAGGTAAAGCAAAAGAAAAGGACATAACTTTCATTGCTCTTCACATTTCTGTGTATGATGCAATCGAACCTTGATATAAAAACAAATTAATAAAAAAATCCACCATCACTTTCTGCTTCCTAAAACCAAACCAATTTTGAATCCAGTTTGCCATCTGGCCCTGGAACGCATATACTCTGGACCAAGGTACCAAACAGTACTCCGTCAAAGGCCTTTCACAAGTCCTTACACAAGTCCTAGTAACTGCAATGAATGACTGACATATTTTGTTACTATTTTGCAACAGTCATTCCATTGGTCAGACAGGATTTCCTCTTAAGAAAGAGGATCTTTTTTACTATCTTTGTTTAAACTCTAAAGTGTAGAATAATCCTAGCCCTCAGAAGCAAGCAAGAGAAAATCTGCAGATGCTGGAAATCCAAGCAATACATTCAAAATGTTGGAGGAACTCAGCAGGCCAGGCCATATCAATGGAAAAGAGTACAGTCAACATTTTGGGCCAAGAGCCTTCACCAGAACTCCACGTAATAACCCAGATCTTATTAGGGAGCTTAATGTAAAGGAACCCTTAGGAGATAATAATCATGTGCCCCACAGAAGAAGCTGTTCTCAAATGGCAGGGCTAGGCAACTGTGGATGATTGGGAAGCTTTTAAAATTCAACAAAAGGCAACTAAAATAAAAGCTATAAAAAGGGAAAAGATGAAGTATGAGTGCAAACTAGCCAATAATGTAAAGCAGGATACTAAAGTTTTTTCAGTTATATAAAGAGTAACAGGCAGGTGAGAGTTGACAACTGGAAAATGATGCCGGTGAGGTAGTAACTGGGGTTCAAAGGACTGGCAGATGAACTAGATGGGTTCTTTGCATTAGTCTTCACTGTGGAAGATTCTAGTAGTGTGCTAGAGGTCCATGTATGTCAGGGAGCAGGAGCAAGCATCATTGCTATTACAAAGAAAAATGTGCTAGGCAAACAGTAAGGTCTTAAGGTGGATAAGTCACCTGGACCAGATGGACGACATCCCAGAGTCCTGCGAGAGGTTGCTGAAGAGATAGCAGACGCATTGGTTATGATCTTCAAAGAATCACTTGATTCTGGCATGGTCCTGGAGGACTGAAAGATTGCAAATGTCACTCCAGTATTTAAGAAGGGAGGAAGGCAAAAGAGAGGAAATTATAGGCCAGTTAGCCTGACCTCAATGGTTGGGAAAACTTTTTCAGCCAGAGAGTAGTGAATCTGTAGAATGCACTGCCACAGACTGCGGTGCAGGCCAAGTCCGTGGGTATGTTTAAAGATGGAAGTTGATTGTTTCCTGATCAGTCAGGGCATCAAAGGATATGGCGAGAAGGCAGGTGTATGGAGTTGAGTGGGATCCGGGATCTGGGATCAGCCATGATAGAATGGCGGAGCAGTCTCGATGGGCTGAATGGCCCAATTCTGCTCCTATGTCTTATACTCTATGCAAGACCACTGTGTACTGATTGAAAGGTCCAGGCACTGCAGTGGATACTGTAGAGTGAAATAAAAATTTCAATGAATCACAATTTTCAATTGTGATCTAAGCAGGTCAGCAATAGGACTCCTGTCCAAAGGCCATCAGGTGCCTTGTATTGAGCTATCAATAAATGCTGACTCGAGCTGCAGACTGTGGCAGAAATGCATTGAGTTATGCCAGGAATGCTTCTTTGAAAGAGGCTTCAGCAATTTTGGAGGATTTCCATCGACACAGGTTCACCTCAAGGCTGTGTGCTTAACCCCCCCTCCCACCACTCTACTCACTTCACATTTAAGCTAAGCTCAGCTCCAATGCCATATTTAAGTTTGCTGACAACATCGCTGTCATTGTCTGAATCAAAGGTGGTGATGAATCCGCATACAGGAGGGGGTTCTGATTGAAACTCTGGCTGAATGGTGCCAAAACAACAATCTCTCACACAGCATCAGCAACACCAAGGAACTGATGAGGAACCCAGAGGTCCATCAGCCAGTCCTCATTGGGAAATAATACGAGGACAGGCAGCACCTCTACTTTCTTAGGAATTTATGAAGATTCAGCATGACGTCTAATATTTTGACAAACTTCAATGTGTAAGGAAATAGGCCCATTCCCCATTCCTCTGCTTTTCTGAATTCCCCTGTGCTTTTGTGGAAATTGTTTTTTTAGCTATCAGCTTTATTATTTGATATTTTAAAATTTTACATTTTTACTAGTTTACAATAATTTCAGAGCACATAGATGCAATGAAGTAGTTAAAGACATTTACTTAATTTTGTCCATAATTCGCAAGTATTTATTGCTTTTATGAAATAAAGACAAGAAGAGAACAATGCAAATATCTAACCTCGGCCAACAGTACCTCCTCATTAGTCAAGAAGGCACAGAAAGGAGTGTCTGCACTTTCTGAAGAGTTTGAGGCATACAAGCTCCCTGCTCTCAGTCTAACAGCGTACTGCAGGAGCACCATCGGGAGTGTCCTGTCTGGCTGCATCATTATATGACACAGGAGCTGCATGGCCTTGGATCACAAGACAGTACAGAGGACAGTAAAAACCACTAAGAGGATCACCGGGGTCTCCCTTCCCATATTTGTGACATTTACCAGAACCGTTGTATATGAAGGGCCCGAAGCATTGTTGATAATCACCACCACCTACCCCACGATCTCTTTGACCCACTAACATCAGGATAGAGGTACAGGAGCATCAGGAACAGGACTGCCTGTCTGAGTAACAACTTCTTTCCCCCCAGGCTGTGAGACTAATGAGTACGCAGCCACCACTGAGCTCTCCTTTGCTGCTGACATCAGGAAGAAGGTACAGGAGCCTCAGGACGCACACAGCCCCACTCAAGAACAATTATTACCCCTCAACCATCAAGCTCTTGAAGCAGAGGGGATAACTTCACACGTCCCCTCACTGAACTATCCCCATTACCTATAGACTCATTTTTCTCATCCTCATCTCCTCATTCCTCATCTCACTTTCTCAATATTTATTGCTTTTTTTAAATTCTCTTTGTTGTCTTTTGCACTTTGGTTGTTTGTCCACCCAGTTGGGTGCAGTCTTTCATTGATTCTATTATGGTTCTTTGATTTACTAAGCATGGTTGCAAGAAGAGAATATGGTTTATATGGCGACATATATGTACTTTGATAATAAATTTACTTTGAACTGTGAGATGTGCTCTAGAATGACCAGTAGCATTTACAGAAGTGTTAATTGATATGTTTACTTCATATGTGCAACAATTCAGATGCTTTCCATACAAAACGACTGCACGCTACATCACTAAGAAGAAAAATGTAAAGAAATTAGCACCACCAGAGGGCAGTTTACAGATTAGTTATATTTGTTGCAACTGATGAACAGCACCATACAAGAGAAAATAATTTTTAAATCCAGACTGAATCTTGGAGGCAACATTATATTCATATATCGTGATCCAAGTAAGTAAAACAATAACAATTAAAATTTCAGCACGTTAATATGAACCGTAGATTTACCCTGTCAGTATCTACCAGATGACGAGCCCAAAACTAAATAAATTTAATGATGTATATCTAGCGCCATCCGCTGGTTGACTAAAATATTTCGCTTTGATTGGAACCCTAAATGCATGGTTTACTGTTACAAAATAAATTCAAGGAATGCAATAGAGGCCCGAATTTTGATGGAAAAAAAAGTTGGTAATTCTGAATGAATTAACTAAGGCCAAGAGACTGGATTGTTGAGGTTCTAAACTAACAAACAGAATCATCACAATTGCATTCCACATGGAACACTTGTAGTACTGAATCCCATGGAGTTTCTGCAACATTTAGAAGAGGGAAAATTAACTCCTGGATCCTATGCCAACTTAGATCTAGTACGTGATCATTGCTGCCATCAGTTTTAATGGGAATCACTCAGAGAATAAGAAAACAAACTATTCCTTTTTGATGAAGCACTTGATCTTTAATTAAGAGTTTAATATTATTTTTGCTAATTTTGGAAAAATAATTAAGACAAAATTAGCAAAAGTCATCTTAAAATTCTTAATTAAAATGAACAATTAAATCTCAACAGTTGTAAAGTTATGAATGTCTAACGCTTGTCTATGAATTCTAAACACTTATTCTGTGAAGTGAAGGGTGACACAGCCTCACAAAACACAAACACACAACCACTGCATTCAGTCACTGGGCTCACTTGATGAGAGGTGGGGAGTAATGCATGTCATTTATGCATCCTTCTTCCACCTGCTCTCTGGCGATGTGTATTTTCCCTCTTATTTACTTAATTTCCTTTCTCCATTCCCTCTAAATTAATTATTTCATCAGTTGCAACAGTAAACCTATCACCCTCTTTTAATTTTTTGAAACATAGAAATATAGAAAACTACAGCACAATACAGGCCCTTCAGCTCGCAAAGTTGTGCCAAACACGTCCCTACCTTAGAAATTACTAGGCTTACCCATAGCCCTGTATTTTTCTAAGCTCCACGTACCTATCCAAAAGTGTTTAGAAGACCGTCATATCCGCCTCTACCACCATTGCCGGCATCCCATTCCACACACTGACCATTCTCTGAGTAAAAAACTTATCCCTGACATCACCCCTGTACCAACTCCCCAGCACCTTTAACATGTGTCCTCTTGTGGCAACCATTTCAGCCCCGGGAAAAAGCCTCTGACTATCCACACAATCAATGCCTCTCATCATCTTATACACCTCTATCAGGTCACCTCTCATCTTCCGTCACTCCAAGGAGAAAAGGCCAAGTTCACTCAACCTGTTTTCATAAGGCATGCCCCCCAATCCAGACAAAATCCTTCTGCACCCTTTCTATGGCTTCCTTACTATAGTGAGGCGACCAGAACTGAGCAGAGTACTCCAAGTGGGGTCTGGCCAGGGTCCTAAGTAGCTGCAACATTATCTCTCGGCTCCTAAATCCAATTCCACAATTGATGAAGGCCAATGCACTGTATACCTTCTTAGCCACAGATTCAACCTGCGTAGCAGCTTTGAGTGTCCTATGGACTTGGACCCCAAGATCCCTCTGATCCTCCACACTGCCAAGAGTCTTACCATTAATACTATATTCTGCCATCGTATTTGACCATCGTACTTGGATGAATCTTTGGTTTGCTGGATTTCTCAACTTGAATTTTTCATAGATATAAAAGCACTGAAATAGCTTTTTGGCTCCCACTCTATCCTCATAATAATCCTTTCTCTATCCTCTTTAGTTCACCCACCAATTTACGGTTCTATTCCATCCTTCCTTTAAATGAGGGGTTACAAACCTGGGGTCCATTGAACCCTCGGTTAATGGTAGGTGTCCATGGCATAAAAATGGTTGGGAACTCCTGTTTAAAATTAAAATTTCAAAGTTCAATGTAAAACATATATGTCGCCATATACAACCCTGAGATTCACTTTCTTCTGGACATACTCGATAAATCAATTGAATAATAACCATAACAGAATCAATGAAAGATCACCCAACTTGGGTATACACCAAAAGTGTAGAAGACAAACTGTGCAAATACAGAAAGAAATAATAACAGTAATAATAAATTAGCAATAAATATCAAGAACATGAGATGACGAGACCTTGAAAGTGAGTCCATTGGTTGTGGTACCACTTCAATGATGGGACAAGTGAGGTTAAGTGTATTTATGTTATAAATCTCAACATTTTCTATTAATAGAATCTACATCTTAAGTGTCCTTTGGAAATAAGTTTCTCCTCAATTCCTTTTTGCAAATGTTCCTGATCTCCAATGTTACACCATGCCACAGTGACAGTGCCATTCAGCTCAGAGACAGGCCCTCCATGCCACCCTTGAACCCATCCACTACATTTCCATGGACAGGAACAGTTACTCACTCCTTGGTTAGTTGTCCCTTCATTCAGTCCATCCCTTCTGCTGGTTCACCTTACTCAATCCACTAGGCCATCAACCTTTCAGAGTCTGCAGCCACCCTGATGCCTTCCACTCAGGCTTCCACCCCACCCTTTCACTCTAGACTCCAACCAGCCGGGTGCACACCCAATTTACCAGGTCAGCCTCTTGCCTCTGTGCCTCTTCCTGCTGCTCACTACTTCTGTGCCCTCAGAGCTCATCTTCACTTCCACTGCCTTCTCAGATTTTCATACTTCACCCTACCTGGAGTGCTGGCTCATTGCTCGGCCTATCTTCACAGGGCTCACTCCACTTGCAATCAGCCGGCGCTCACTGCTTCAACCTGCGACCAACTACTGTTGCACATTCGGTTTATTGTCCCTACTCCTGGTTCACCCTCGATACTCCACCAGGTTGACACTCTTTCTGGTCCCAATCTGTTGCTTTTTTATGAGGAAATTACATATTGTATTTAGCATACTTGCTCTTTTAGAAAGACTTTGACAAGGTGCCACACGTGAAGCTGCTTAACAAGGTAAGAGTCCATGGTATTACAGGAAAGATGCTAGCATGGATAGGAGAATGGTCGGCTGGCAGGAGGCCGATAAAGAAAGAAGGTAAAGAAAGCCTTTCTGGGTTGGCTGCTGGTGGCTAGTGGTGTTCCGCTGGGATCTGTATTGGGACTGATTCTTTTCACATTATATGTCAATGATTTGGATGATAGAGTTGATGGCTTTGTGTCCGGGTTTGCAGACAATACAGAGATAAGTAGAGGGGTAGGTAGTGTTGAGGAAGCAGGGGACTGCAGAAAGACTCACTTTGAGAGAATGGGTAAAGAAGGAGTTGATGGAATATAGCATAGGGAACTGTATGGTCATGCACTTTGGTAAAAGGAATAAAGGTGTAGACTATTTTCTAAATGGGGACAGAATTCAAAAATCAGAGGTGCAAAGGGACTTGGGACTCCTCGTAGAGGATTCCAAAAAGGTTATCTTGCAGTTTGAGTCAGTGGGAAAGAAGGCAATGCAGTGTTGGCATCCGTTTCAAGAGGATGAGAATATAAAAGCAAGGGTGCAATGCTGAGGCTTTATAAGGAGTTGGTCAGACTGCTCTTGGGAGAATTGTGAGCAGTTCAAGAAAAGATGTGCTGGCTTTGGAGAGGATATAGAGGAGGTTAACAAGAATGGTTCTGAGATTGAAAGGGTTAATGCTTGGGGAGTATTTCATAGGTCTGGGCCTGTAGTCATTGAAGTTTAGAAGAATGAGGGAGGAGCTCTTTAAAACTTATCAAATATTAAAAAGTCTTAGACATAGTGGGTGTGGAGAGGATATTTCATATAGTGGGGGCAATCTAGGACCAGAAAGCGCAGCCACAGATATATCCATTTAAATCAGAGATGAAAAGGAATTTACTTAGCCAGAGGGTAGTGAACCTATGGAATTCATTACCACATATGGCTGCGGAGGCCAAGTTATTGGGTATATTTAAAACGAAGGTTGATATGCTCTTAATTAGCCATGGTATCACAGGTTACTGAGAGAAGACAGGAGAATGGAGTTGAGGGGAATAATAAGTCAGCCATGATAGAATGACGGAGCAGACCCAATGGGCCAAATGGCCTAGTTCTGCCCTTGTGTCTTACAAGTGTAAGCACTGGTTAAGATTTCAACTGCTATGCTGCAGGTATTTCATTTTAGCAATCTATAAGAGCAGTCTGTTCTGCTTTTAGTGTGTTTGGGTTTAAGCTAAAGATAAGGGGTTGTGATGTTCATGCTTAGGAATGTAGTGTCATCCAGACAGGATGGTGGAATTGGGAGAAGGTTCTAGAGAATGCTAGGCGGAGAGGTTTTTGTGACAGTCACTGGGGTGTGGGTTGTGCTCTTTTTGGCAGGAGCTGGGAGAAGACAGGAGGGAAGATGGTTGAGGATGTCATCCCTGCTGCACAGGTGCTTTGTGCTGATGAAGAGCTTCGAGGAGGGTGGACCAAAACTCCCGTGGGGGAGCCTGTTTGTTCAGGATGGATTTCCAGCGACGTTCCGAAGCTGGTGTGTGCTTTCACACAGACCGTGGGTCCAGCACATGAGATAAAGTCCAACTTATGTTCATATTAACTGTAATGGGCCATTATATTTTTTTTCTTTTCCTACTAACTGTTCAATAAAGCTGAAATTTGTAAATACACTTTCTTTATCATTGTATGCAGTGTACCGTCTGTTATTTCTTGAGGACAGCTAATTGCAAGTGGGCAGCATTTACACAGTATTCACACAGACCAGGGTTCGGGTGGGTGAAATATCCCAACCTCCCGGGTTTGGTGGGCCCATATCGGCCCTAGATGTACGGAGTTTGAGAAAGGTGGTTTTCTCACTGCTGAGTCCAGTAGCTGTTTGGTTTTGAGCTAAGGGGCTAACGAGCTGCACCTCTGGAAATGCCCAGTAAAAAGGGATTTCACTTGTATCTACATTAAAATTTTCTCCATTGTAACACAATTGATGCCTTTGTAATTTTAAGTCCGCTAATAATTCACCAATCTGATCCTATTGATACATTTCATCAATCTTTCAGCCTTCATTTCCAGAGATAATATTACAATCTTCTCTTTCACTGATTGTTTATAACTATTTCAATGGCCTTTAAATAAGATTATCTTATTCTTCGTAGGATCACTGTCCTTCATTTCTTCTTGATTTCTCATGGTCATTTACTCATCTTTCCAAGATCCCTCACCTCCTACCATCAACCACAGGTCCATGTTCCATACCTTCTAATTCCCATGCTCTTCCTCCAACTTTCCACAACTCCTACTGCAGATTCTCCATGCTCTCATCTGCTAATGGACTGCAGTATTACCCTTGCAACATCTGCTTAATCTTTTCTTTCTATACTTGCAACATTAACAGTTCCAATCCAAAATTGTAATCCATCTCCGTCTCCTTCTGCCAAGAACTCTTTACATTCGATCCCGACTCACTGAACCTTTCACCCATTTAACTCCGATGCCCCACGGACTAATGGACTGTTACCAAGAACTCTGACTCATCTTTTCTCTTTCCCTTTGTCCTTCCTAGCACTTATTCCAATTCCATTGTGCTCTTTCTCTTTGCTTGCTGTTTTAATTACCCCTTTCCCCCCTACATTTTACCCCTTCCCACCCTGTTATCTGCTCAAATGCCTTTTTCATCTCTTACAATGCCTTTCACTTTGTTCCTCTCTTCTGTCTTTTCCTTCTATCTAATCCTCACTCCCTTTCTTCTTCTGTTCATAATTTGCTTCAGTGAGCCGACTCTGATTCAATTTGTTCTGAAAGGTCAGTGTAATTGAATTCCCAATGTTCTGTAACTTAGGACATTAGCTAATATCTAATTCATATTTAAAGAAATGATATTTATACACTTCTATTTTCAGTCTGATTTTCCCACTGCTTTAACATCGTGAACTTCTTAAAAGTAGCTTGTGTATTTATCACTTATAACTTGCCCCCCACCTGCTCCATTGTATGAGTCTCACTTAAATTTTTCACATGAAGAGAGGAAGTAAATCAGAGGATTAAATATGGTTCAGAGAGATCTGCAGAAAGGAATGCACGAAGAGTACCTAAAGGAAGTGTCAATATGATAATAACGAGGATACAAACTACAGAAGCGCAAAGCAACAACAGTAACATCCAAGCTTTTTCACAGTCAGCTGATCAGATGAATGCAGTGCAGGTTTACCATATCTCAATGAGAATTGCATTAAGATTCACTGTAAGGGGCACCATGGTAACACAGTGGTTCCATCTCACAGCGCTCCTGAATTTGGATTTCAATCCTGGCAACGTCTATATGGAGTTTGCACCTCCTCGCTGTGAGCACGCGGGGATCCTCCAGGTGCTTTTCCTTCCTCCCACAATCCAAAGGCATACTGCTTAGTAAGTTAAATGATCATTGCAAATTGTCCTGTGACTTGGCTAGTGTTAAATGAGGGTGGGGAAGGGGGCCTGGGGACTGTGGCTTCTTGGGCTGGAAGGGTCTCTTCCTTGCTGTATTTCTAAATAAATGAATCAAGTCAGCAAATAACTTGCAGCAAGACACATTTGCTTCCTCAGAAACCCTATATCTAACTATGAAGGTCATGGCTTATGTAACTATCATTATCTTCAGCAATGGTCTCTCTATCTTTCACAGCTGCAAAGACCAGCCATTGCGCTAAGCAGGAAATTTTCACACGGCCTGAAAACTGCTCGGCATTTCAAATGTCTTTGTTTGCAATATGCATTCTTTGAATATTTCGAATGAAACTGAAAAGTCACTGTCGTTCCTTTACGCACCTTGTGGTGCATCAGGTGACACTTTTGCTGTTTCTGTAGCATTGACCCTTTTTTTACAGGGCCGAGTTGCTAGCTCAACGCTCAACCCAACACACATGGAAAGTGTGCACGGGGCCAGCTGGATTCAAACACTGGACCATTCGCCTCGATGTCCAGTGTTGATGCCACCACACTACTGGATGGCTAATGAACAAAGAAAATTCTTCACATTTTACAACCCTTTACCAGCTGCGTCCAATCCCAGCTGCACAGCAACAAGGGCGGTGCACGGGAGCATTTCTGTTACTGCCCAGCTTACAGGGAACAGCGACCTTCAGCCAAGATTTCCAAGAACGTGATCCATTTTGAGTTCCTCTCAATGCTCCTCACAACCACGAAGCCTAATTGTCAGTCATGTAAACCCCTCATGATATCAAGAAATTGTTGTGCAACAAAACACACTGAAGGCAGCCTGCAGTGACAGCATCTCTGCTGGGTTCTAAGAGTTTGTCATTAACCTTTGATGGGGTAACAGCCAATCGCTATCTTCAACAGGAGTACATAAAAACCTAGGTTTGATTCACCATCTTCGTAGACAACCATGTCTGGCCCTCACAACATTACCAAAGAGCAAGCTAGCTTTGGCCAGAACCTTAGCCTGTCACAGAAATGCTGCAGTTGAGAGTCTACACGTCCCGTTTCTCACTTGTTGACTCTCCAAACATAGACCACTTTGTACCGAGCACATTTCTGGTCAAACTCAGAATACTCCTGACTTCTCAGGATGTTTCCAACTACACTCAAGAAGCTCAACAGCATCTAATGCAAAAAAGCTAGCACCCTGACATCAGCAATGACGACGATTGCAGCAAGCGCCGTCTAAAATAGAAACAGCAACATCCCTTTGACAAGATCCACCAAGCCTGCAGAATTTTAACAGTAGAAAATTTATGAAACATCAGTAGGCATATATCTTGAATTTCATTGTTCAGCCAAAATCTTTGAACTCTCTATCCAACAAGTCTGCGAGACTTCACTACCAGCTGCACCACGGTACAAAGCCACAGCTTACCATCACTTTCTCAAGGGGAATTAGGGCAATTAGCTATAAAGCTCTAATCTCGGCAGCCGTGCCAACATTCCCTGGATGGATAATTTCACAGAAAAGCCAATCAAAAGAAAGGGGACTTCTATGCAGAAAATTGGGACAGGAAGGAGAAAAAATAGACAATCAAGTGGGGATTTTGCAGTTTAAGTTTCTGTTTAATTTCTATATGAAACCAAGCATAGGGGTGCCTCCAACCTTATGGCATGAATATCGATCTGTCCTACTAGGGAAAACATCCCTTCCCCCTCCCCTCTTCTTCTATTTCCCACTCTGGCTCCTTACACCTCTTCTCCTCACCTGTCTATCACCTCCTCCCAGGCCCCCTCCCACCTCCTCCTTCCTTTCTCCCATGGTCCACGCTCCAGTCCCATCAGACTGCTGCCTCTCCAGCCCTTTACCTTTCCAACACACCTGGCTTCACCTCTCACCTTCCCATTAGGTTCACTCCCTTCCCCCAGCCTTTTTATTTTGTCATCTTCCCCCTTCCAGTCCTGAAGACGGGACCTGCTCTGAAACTGTTAGCTCATTTCCATGGATGCCGCCTGACCTGCTCAGTTCCTCCAGCATTTTGCATATGTGTTCCATAGAGCAAAAATACATTATTTTGTGCAATAATTTCTTTGGTTTGACAGTAAACCCTATAAAACGTTCGTCTGAGAAATTCTTCGAGTAACACTAAAAACACAGCTTGACAGCCGCTAAAGCTCAGTTTAATTGAAGGGTATTGAGATGCAGCACAAATTGCTGCTCTTGTACTGTATTCTCTAGAAATGGCTGGGGACCCACTTCCGGAGATCTCTTTGTTGCACCTACTTCCTTAGCCTGTGTGATCTTGAAGTTTTCCTTTTCTCTGCATTGAGTCGCAAATGCTTTAAGATGATAAATGTGATCTCTTGAGCACACTTTATAAACCATGGCTAATTAATCAAAAAACCTACCTGTATATCATATTCCCACAACTGGTTCCCTCTCATGTGATGACACTTAAGCATTACAACTGGGCCATTAAGCCTGGACACATCCAGACACAGATCGTCCGTCCTGATCTCTTTGTCTGCTGTATAGGAGAATACCTGGAGGGAAAGGAGAAATTGTATCAATAATACACAGGAGCATACAAAGTGCGAAAAAAGTGAGTGCTATAACTTCCTGAGAGTTTTCAGTACAATTGACAGTAACCACAAATACAAAGACTCTTTCTGCTCCACTTTGAAGTACAGTTCCAAAGGTGCAATGAGGGGTCAAACAGATGTGACAATCAACACCTCCTAATCTGTCTTGGTGGTCTTCAACCTGATGGCAAGAAAATAAATTTCCCTGTCAAGTAAACACTCCCATCTTTTTTCCCCTCTCCTTGTTTTCCCTCTATTGCCCATCACTTCCCCTAATGACCTGCCCAACACCTCGCTCCGATTCCTCACCTCGATGGGCCGAGTGGCCTAAATTCTGTTTCCATGTTGTAAGGTCTATCACTTCCTAGCTGCTCACATTATTTCCTTCCATAATGTCATCCCCCACCCAACCATCTTCCTTCTCATCCACACTCATCTATCACCAGCTTGTGCTCCTTCCCCTCCCATCACCTTCCTATTCTGGATTTTGCTCCCTTCCTTTCAAGTCCTGATGAAGTGTCTCAACCCAAGATGTTGACCGTTCACTTCCCCCTTCAGATGCTGCTTGACCTGCTGAGTTCCTGCAGCAATTTTTGCGCGTGTAGAGCAAACAGATGTGACAGATCCCCTGCAGGAAAAATGGAATGGTTGTGGGTAGCTGGTATTTTGCCACTATAGGAAATTTCAAACAAGGAGGAATTTTATCTGACCTAAATAACTTGGTGCACCCTAGAAGAGTAACAGCACTTCTGCAATTGTCCACAGTACTCCAATATTCCCTGGAGCGTAGGAGAATGAGGGGTGATTTGATAGAGGTGTATAAAATTATGATGGGTGTAGAGTGAATGCAAGCAGGCTTTTTCCACCGAGGCTAGGGGAGAAAAAAAAAGAGGTGATGGGTTAAGGGTGAAGGGGGAAAAGCTTAAAGGGAACATTGGGAGGGCTTCTTCACATAGAGAGTAGTGGGAGTGTGGAATGGGCTGCCAGATGAAGCGGTGAATGCAGGCTCACTTTTAACATTTAAGAAAAACTTGGACAGGTATATGGATGAGAGGGGTTTGGAGGGATATGGTCCAGGTGCAGGTCAGTGGGGCTAGGCAGAAAAATGGTTTTGCACAGCCAAGAAGAACCAAAAGGCCTGTTGCTGTAATGTTCTATGGTTTAAGGCCTCTATTGCCCCATACTTGTTCTCATTCTAATCCCCTCTTCCTCTACCCAAGACCAAATAAATTGACCTATTGAAAACCTGGCTGCTGTGGGGTAGGAATCATTTATCACCAGCAATATTGTAAATAAAAGCCAAAGTCCAGGTTTTAATCTGTATCACACTCTGCACCTAGTTTATGACAGGTGCAGGAATTGCTTCCACTAACATAACAGATGGTTTGTGATATTTTACTTTCAAGAAATAAACACCTTTAAAAATGCAAATGTATTTCTTAAATATTAAATTGTGTACATCAAGCCGTGTCATTCGGTGCCAAAATTATGTACTGCTATTTATTTTCAACAGCTGCAGCCTAATCTGAGACGGTATAAAACTATTAATGAATAGGCCTGACAGTCCGCATGCTTTTATGTTATTTATGCAGGTCACCTAATTCAATGGCATAAAATCAGCAAAATGTTATTTTGCCCTCAATAACCCAGTTGATTCTTGAGAATCACTGGTTTTGAAACTCTTCTTATTCAACTGCCTTCACATGATAAAGTGAGGGCAGCTCATCAGAATAGACCAACAGCCTAACTGTGAAGCAGAAATTTTGCCAGATGTTCCTTGTGGAACGTCAGCAACTCCACTTACATAGCATTTTTAACATTACCCCAAATGCCTAGTGTTTTACAAGAGCGCAGCAGACTCGGATTTCAAAACTCTGCTGCCTTGCTACCAATGCCCTGAACAGAAATTTCTAATAATTCCTAATAAGTAGTGAATATAGCCCAGTCCATTGTGGCCATCCTCACCACCGAGCACACATACAAGAAAGTGCTGTTGCAGGAAAGCATCAGGGACCCTCAGCACCCAGGTCATGCTCTCTTCTCAATGTTGCCGTGGGGAAGGTGATGCAGGAGCCTGAGGACACACACCACCAAATTCAGGAACAGTTCTTAGCCCTCAACCATCAGGCTCTTCAACCAAATGGGTTCACCACTCAACCTCACTTGCCCCATCAATAAAATGTTCCCACAACCGATGGACTCACTTTCAAGGACTCTTCATCTCATGTTGACAGTATTATTTATTGTTTATTTATTTATTTATTTATTTATTATAATTTATGTTTGTATTTGCACAAGTTGGTGTGATTATTCATTAATTCTATTATAGCTATTATTCTATTATGGATTTACTTATTATGCCCAAAAGAAAAGATGGATGGAGACATCTAAGTACTTTGATAATAAATTTACTTTGAACATTGAAGTGAATATGAATTGTTTCTACGACATGTAATCAGACTAGCACAGTGAAGATTATTCATTCTTCATAAAGTTTAATTATTATTTGAAAGACTAGCTAACTGGATATCAGGATTCCATTTTCTAGAAGTTATACTTTTGAGAAAATATTTAAGCTAAAAATTATACAAATAGGAAAAATAAACCATGTATGAAATATGCTATTTTAGTACAATATGTATTGTATATCATGCTGCTTGTAAAGCCACATGCATTCTGGAGTTATTGCAATTCAAGCTTTCGGCACATTGGCCTTCATAAATCAAAATATTGAGTACAGGAGATGGGATGTTTTGTTGAAGTTGTATAGGACATCGGTGAGGTCTAATTTGGAGTATTGTGTGCAGTTTTGGTCACCTATCTTCAGGAAAGTTGTAAATAAGGTTGAAAGACTGCAGATAAAATTTACAAAGGAAAGATTAAATAGGTTAGGACTTTATTCCTTGGGACCTAGAAAATTAAGGAGAGATTTGATAAATGGAAAAAAAAAATTGAGGGATATAGAATAAACAGGGTAAATGCAAGCAGGCTTTTTCCACAGAAGTTAGGTGGAACGACAAATCGAGGTCATGAGCTAAGGGTGGAAGGTGAAAAGTTTAAGGGGAACATGAGGAGAAGCTTCTTCACTCAGAGGGTCAAGCAAATATTTAATGAGTTGCCAGTTCGAGGGGTGCAGGCAAGCCTGATTTCAATGTTTAAGAGAGGGTTCGATAGGTACACGGATGGGAGGGATGTGGAAGGCTATGGTCTGAGTGCAGATCTATGGGAGTAGGCAGTTCAAATTTGTCAGCATTGGTTAGATGGGCCAAAAGGTCTGTTTCTGTGCTGTACTTTTCAAAGGCCCTAAATATTAAATAGGAAATCTAAAAATTTATATTTTGCACTGCAATAAAGTCCCGGTTTATCAAAATCTGTTCTTACCAGATACTTAGCACTCCTTAAAAATCCTACTAAATAAGAGAAACTCTGAGATGCTTTTGTATTGGTCACAAAAATTTGTCCAACAGAAAATGGCATGATGCATATGAATCTGTAATCAAATCAATTTAACAATTGTTACCAAATAGATTCCACTTATTGCAGGGAGAATTTAGACTTTGCAACATCCCAGAGTAGGCTCTAAAATTAAGGGTGTCAGTGTCCAACACTATGCATCTTATCAGCATGAAGGTTTGATAAGCATCCTATTTTCAGATCCTCACATCTTAGCTCTTAATATTAGCAGCATTATCTGCAGCCCAGTGCAAACATTTTCAGTCCGTTAAGAGAGATGTAACAACCAAATTGCCTTGATAAATCAAGCTGGCTGATGATGTTACAAAACAAATCAGCATAATGGATTACTCTTCAACTATTCTACTGAATTCAGTTCATCTCTCGCTCTCTGTTGTTGCCAGGCATTATGGAAAATCTCTGACTTCTGCTTACAGTGTTCAGAAGTCCAGGAATTACTCACAGACTGATGCAAGATCTGAGCTGAGATCCTGTCAATTTCAACAAGAAGTCGAGGGAAAAAATGTAAGGTGGAAAATTTACAAATTACTTCTTTCAAATTTTCTTTGGATTGTCTCTAAATTTTAATTTCATTCTTTTCATTAAAGGCCTGGTTCAAATTTAATCTTTGAACATCAGAGACGTTCAAACCACCTCCGGCTTTCCCAACTGGTAGAGCACCATCTCTGGCTTCACTTGCTGTCGGGGGTCTAGCTGGATATCACACAATCAAAAGAGCTGAAAGCCAGCAAGGTTAGCCCCCTGTGTCCACTCTTGGAAGAGTGAGTGTGTAGACACTATCTGGGAGGGGGCAGGTGAGTGTGTAGACACTATCTAGGAGGGGGCGGAGGAACTTAGTCCAATATCCAAAGCCCAGCTACCTAGAGAGTCAGACAGCAACTGTGGAAAGAGAAACAGAGATAATGCTGCAGGTCTGGTAAAGAATCTTTGATCTGAAACATTAATCTTATTTTCCATTTATAAACACAAGAAACTCTACAGAAAATGCTGTAAATTTGAAGCAATGCACACAAAATGCTGGAGAAACTCAGCAGGTCAGGCAGCATCTATGAAAAAGAATAAACAGTCCACATATCTATTTCAATGATAGTAGAAACCATGAAACCAATGTAAATTTAAAAAACAGTTAATACCATCTGTTTAACTGCATAAGTTTTGGATGACTTGTGCTAGGCAACTGCAAACAATTCAATAGATTCATGGTCAAAATAAATAAATTTAAATTTCACAGTTGCTGAGGTGGGATTGGAGCCTGTGTCTAAGATTCCAATTGCTGGTCCAAAAACTCATATGTCTATTTTTGAAATGCATTTCCCCTTTCTGTAGGTCCCCTTTGGATCTTCAAGTCTAGTTCCCAGTCTGCTTGCAACCCTACCACCTGATTACGTTTTGGATCAATACTGATAAAAGGTCATTACCCTGAAGAGTTAACACAATTTTATTTTCTTTACATTTTCTATTTTTATTTCAGCTTGTTAATTTGTCATTCAACTGAAGAGTAAACCAAGCAATAAATGTCGAACAATATAGTGCCATTGATTTTGAAAGCATATGCAAATCTCTTGCCCGGTTGCTTGCACCCTCCCTGCAAATACAACAGATGTATTGTATCTTACCTGGTTTCCCCCCATGCCGTGGCAATTGAAGATGCCAACCTTTTCATTCTCCTTCCGTCCCATGTTATCGAGGCACTGGTTTGTAACGACATTCCTAATCTGGGGATAATCAGGATAATATGAGTTATAACAAGAACATGTATTTGACAACACCGGAACTTCACACTATCTAAAAGTGAAATTCATATTTTGTATACCCAGGTATATAATTGCAATATACAGGAATAAACATATGAATTTTTTCTCACTGAGTCATTGATGTATGAATTAAATCCCAATCTAAAGCAATTGATAAATTTATTACAGTACAAATATAATGATAAAGGTTACAATTTAGTAAATCAAGGATAATTGTTGTAAAATGATGTATTATGTGGGGTGCTTTGGCTTCTGAATTCAGTTTTAGACCTTGGAATTCACATGGACTGTGTTGTACTTCATTCTTTAACCACAAGAATAAATTCATAGAATTATTATAATACCAGTGATGACTACTTGGCCAACTTAATTAATGCTGGCTCCCAGTACAGCAATTCTTCACCCCTGATTCCCTATAGAACTAGAAATTACACTCAATGGCTATTTTATTAGGTACAGGAGTGGAACTTGGTGTGGTCTTCTGCTGCTGTAGACCATCCACTTCAAGGCTCGATGTCATGTGCATTCAGAGATACCTTCTGCACACCATTGGTGTGACTCATGGTTATTTGAGCTACTGTCACCTTCCTGTTAGCTTGAACCAGTCTGGCCATTCTCCTCTGACCTCTCTCATTCACAAGGCACTTTTCCCCACAGAACCACCATTCACTAAATTTTTTTTTTTATTTTTCATTCAATTTTCTGTCAACTCTAGAGACTGCTGTCCGCAAAAAATCCCAGGAGATCAGCGGTTTCTCAGATCATGTGACTGCAACTCAATGCATGCAGACACGGTTAAGTGGTTCAGTTGTTGTTCTGACCAAGTATCAGACTGAGGAACAAATGATCTAAATGGCTGTGATTATAAAATGATTGTTGGTGCCAGACTGGGTGGTTTGAGTTATCTCAGAACGGTGATGGCAGAACAAGAGGTACTCTACCCCTGTTAAGGCTGGATGTCTGGAACACCATCCCATGAGCCTACACATCCAGCACCTTATTCTCTTCAACAGCTGCCATCTTCATTGGGATCCTACCACCTAACACGTTTTACCTCTCCCCACTTTCCGATTTCTGCATTCATTCTCCATCTGCTCCTCCCCACTGATCCTGGCACTTATCCTTCCAATCGGATTCTCCTTCATCAGCAGTCAGGATCCCAAAAAGTCCCTGCAGTTGAGACAATACTCCACCAGCAAGTCTGTCAGTGTCACCGACTGCATCCGGTGATCCCAGTGATTGTTGAGTACCTTCACTCTGCCTGCATGAAGCATGATTTCCTGGTAGCCAACTGCTTTAATTCCACTGTGCATTCCCATTCCAAGATGTCAGTCCATAGGTGAGGCCACGCTCAGGTTGGAGGAACAACACTTCATATTCCATCTAGGTGGCCTCCAACCTTACGGCATGAACATTGATTTCTCTAACTTGCTACAATATCCACAATTCCACCTCCCCCCCCCCCGCCACTCTTCTTTTTGCATTCCATATTCTGCCTCTGTTCTAACCCACTCGTTTCTCACTTGCTTATCACCTCCCTCTGGTGCCCCTTCTCCTTCCCTTTCTCCCATGATCCACTCTCCTCTCCTCCTTCTTCAGCTCTTTACTTTCTCCACCTATCTTCTCCCAGTTTCTCACTTCATTCCCCCCCTCCCTCAACCACCTACCTTCTCCCTCACCTGGCTTCAGCTATCACCTCCTAGATTGTACTCCTTTCCCCTCCCTCCACCTTCTTATTCTGGTGTCTTCCCCTTCCTTTCCAGTCCTAATGAAGGGTCTCAGCCCGAAACATCAGCTCTTTATTCCTCTTCATAGGTGCTGCCTGTTTGTTAAATTCCTCCAGCATTTTGTGTGTTACTCTGGATTGACAGCATTTTAAAAAATTTATTATTTTTCATTACAATCTGCTTAATTATTACTTGAAATAGGCTAATATAGATTATTAAAGGGAAAGGAGGTTTCTTCAGATTCCTACCTCACCAAGTAGGTAGTAATGCCTTGGGATCTGGGAATCAGGATAAATATTTTCCAAGTACCACGAGAAAGATTTACACTTCAGTCTTTCTCTTAGTTGTTTTCTGGCTGACACGTCTCCGTAATCCACTTTAACAACACCTGGAATTGTAAAGATACGGGTTGCATCAAGCTACAGGAATTGGCTTAAAATTGTTACTCTCATTATGTGCATATCTCTGTCCTACAACCATATCATGTAATCTGGAAGAAATACACAAGATCAGTCAAGTTGTGGAAACAAGGTGGAAACTTGGGTTAAAATGTGTGAGTTCACAAAGTAAACAAGCAACAGAACATGGAAAACAGCAGACTCAACACTTGACCTTTTACCTCTTCCTTTTTTCCTCTTCCACCACCCAGGGACACAGACAGCCTTTCCAAATGAGGCTGCAATTCACTTGCATTTCTACTGATCTAATGCACTTGATTTTTTCCAAGTACAGTCTCCACACTGAGGAAACCAAACACAGAATGGTGACTGCAATCTACCGGCGTAACCCTGAGCTTCCTGTTGATGGCCACAGATCGAGGAATAGCATCTCATCTTCCAGCTGTGCTTCAGGATTCAAAAACAAATTCTACAAATTCATACAACACATCTTCAGAATCAGATTTAATATCACCAGTATATGTTATGACATTTGTTAACTTTGTGTCACCAGCTCAATGCAACATGATAAATACTGAAAAAAAACTGAATTACAGTTGAATACAAAAGTATATTAAATAGTTAAATAAGTAGTGCAACAACAGAAATAAAAAGTTGTGAGGTAGTGTCCATGGGTTCAATGCCCATTTAGAAATCGGATGGCAGAGGGGAAGAATCTGCTTTGTCCGAGATAGTGGAGTTCATTTCACAGCTGGAAACAAACTGCTACAGATGATGGGTGTTAAGGGGCAGTCTCTCTTCATTTTTTGACACAGTTTTCGTGGCTTTTGTGAACAAACTGGAAAGGAAGATGAAGGAGAGCTTCTCTATCTTCAAGAGGCAAGGAACCGTCAAGGCATATTGCCAAGTTATAATGGGAACAGGCAGCATTTGTGATAGTGTGAGGAGTCAGGCCCAAGCCCACGGATGCAGGCAAATTAAATTTTGTCTTCACTTGAGTGGTCAATTCAATAATACCTTTCCAAATGCCACTGCTCAGAAAATGCACTGCAAGCTCCAAGTACTGCACAATTCCATTCCCACCCATTCAAATGCCAATCACCTATATATCAGTGAAGATTCTAAACGAGCGGCCTCACGCATACAGCCCACAGCATGCACACAATGCCAGATGCTCAGTTATGGCAGGCATGTCATTCCGACACATTGTTCAATACTAACGAACTCACTTCTCTCTCACCAAGAGGGCAAGATGACACAGAACCAATGCCAGAAGCCCCACGCAGTAGAGTGCTCCAGTCACTGAGCCCCTCGTGGAACATGCATCGGCAATAATAGGGGCAGGGGCTGACAGTGAAACAAATACATGAGGATACTATGACAAGCTGATGCCTAATCCCACTCCTCTAACACATTTTTCTCCATCAACACATGGCTGCTTTTGATTTGCAAGCTGCAGGTGCAGGAATATTCCTCCTAACTACCCTAGAGTCCACAAGGATCTAAATAACACTTCTCCCAAAAGACAAGGATGAGCGACTTGGCTAGGAGAAGCAGAATAAGTGAGCACTCTGTCCTTGAGTGGTTTGCAGGGACCAGCTCAGATCTGCCCGTTTGTATGTATTGCTTAGAAGTAGGATGTGCACATTTAAGGGTAATCAGCATAAGCAGGGGAGGAAAAAACCCAGGGTGTTAAGCTCCTCAGCTGGTAAAGTTATAGATGGTTTCAATGGTTGAAAGTTCAGATAAAGACATTGGCAATGTAGCGGGCTATAGATGACAGGTGGAAATGTAGAGCAAGGTGTAATGTTTAGCCTGTCTGTGAACATGTGATATCCATCAAAGAGTAGTAGAACAGCTCATCTTCAGTCCTGCACGAGGCTTTGTGCAGTCTGGAACTGTGGATCATTGTCAGCACTACAGGAACGCTAGGAGGCCTGCCACGCAAGGTCAATGTTACAGCTCCCACTGCAGCACAAGCACAAGCCAACCAGTATCTGAGTGTTGGAGCAGATGCTCAGACCTCGGCTCTGGGCACCAGCACTGAGAGAGGTTCTGAGTATGCCTCAGCAGACTTCTAATGAACTGGTGAGGCGGTGCTCCAAGGAGCAGGCGCGTCTCCTGCAACCACAACCAGCTCTCCTCTTTCATACATGAACTCCAGCCATGTTGCAGTCACTGGAGGAGCTCTGGATAGGAACAGAAGGAAGGGCAAAATCTACAAGAGACAGCTTCTGGAGAAGTGCACAAGGGTGAGTGGTTATGCTTCGAAGGGTGATATTGCCCAGTGGTTCTCAACCACCAGCCCAGTCAGCATAGTGATCCCACCCATGTGCTAAAAAAAAGTTTTGCATGGTTTCACATTGAAGAATTACAGCTTTCAAAGTAAATATTGAATTTCATTTCCATGACATGGGGTGGAGGGGGAGAAATCCCATTAGTTTAGTCACTGAGGAGCATAATAACTTCCTTTGGAACCAATAAATTATCTGTCTATCTATCTAGTTCTCTAGAGTATCTGAGCCCACATTCCACACCCATTCCCCACCTCCCTCCCAAACAAAGCAACGATAAGTGAAGTCCTACTGGGAACTATTAATCTCCAAAGTTCCAGCTTCTACTTAATAAATTACTTTTCCTCGTTTCCAGCGAGATTTAATTGGATACCTCAACTGTATATGCTGCTCTAAATGAACATCTATGGCTAAATTAGAGTGCTAAATCAAGAGAGTTAATGATAATTAAGAGGTTCAAATTCAGCAGTGCACTTTCAGTGGGTTATTTTGTTTATGTTAATCAATTTGAGCCAACAGATAATTTAAATTTAGGACTACATCAACAGAGCAAAGCATGCTGAATTGAGGACCAGGAGTGAAGGTAAAATGACTGATGTCAGCTAAAAGGCATCAAAACAAGAAATGAATATTGTAATGTTACAGCCATAAAGTTTACCACAGTCAATTATCATCAGGGGAGTAGAATGTACATCAGTAAGGAGCATCGAAACACAATGACATTCCCTTGACCACCATTGCAATCTGCTGAATATAGAAATTTCAGTCCTGATTTGTTTTAGCATTTTAGAAAATTAAATCCTAGAGCCCCTCCAGTCCGATCTACAATTCAAGGCATAACACACAGAATCATCCACCATGGAAGCAGACCATTGTGAGATGCCTATCTCGTTTTTCAGCATTTTCATTCCCACCTTTTCCCCATATCCCTCAAAGCCCTTACCTAAGAGAATTCTGATAATCTCAATATTACACATTTCAAATAACATAACATCCTCAGGCTTTTGAGGAAGCAAAAGTTTATATTTCCATTGGTATTTTAAATAGCAATTTTTACTTTGACAGATTTGCTTTAATTTTGTGGTTATTGCTCTTTCTCAGGATTTCTCCATCAGAAGAAATGATGTCACTGTAGCCCTTTCTGATGAATATGCCTCGTTTTTAGATGACTGTTTAGGATCAACCTGACCTAATAATTTAATTCTTTAATCCTCAGTATCAGGCTGGTGATTCTGAGCTGTAACCACTCCACAATTACCTCAACATTGCCAAGTCTGAAACCAGCAGCATCCCCTGAGCTCTGACCAAAACTTTGTCTAACACTTCCTCACTGAATTCCTACCTAGCAGAGCTAACAATCAACGCTACATTAGATTTTACAACCAGCTGCTTTTCAGTAATCCTTCCCTTACATCCAGAACGATAAAGCCACTTAAGGGTCAAGCTCCCTACTCCCAATATTAAAGTAAGAGAAATCTAACAAATAATGCATGACAGCACCAAACATCTTCATGCAACTGGGAAGCATCTCTCATTTTATGCAATCATATGTAACTGCGAGGCATCGCCCATTTATTTGAGGTCACCGTCAGTGCTTGACACATAATAAACATTGCACCAAATGAACTGATGAATGGCGAGTTGCTGGTTGTGCAATGTGCTGCACAGTGATTTACAAGGAGGAAATTGCCACGCTTCTGATTCAGAGTGGTGTACTGTGTTATGCTGACGTTGCTCACAGTGCATTCTTCGGATTCTAGACAAATGTTTCCGCCAAGTCACAGTACAGATGTAATATGTCTTACTCCACTAATTTTCAGGAATGACTGAAACTGTTCTGCAACAAACTGTGGTCTATTGTCATTGACTTAAGTCCTCCGGAACACCAGTCCTAGAGAAGAGGCTTCTCAACACATCAACAGCGGGAAAGCTGTAGTGGAGGTTCTTGGGAACACTTCTGGCTACTCTGTAGCGACATCACTACTACCAAGAAATTTGCATCCATGAATGGTCTGTCAAGGTTCACATGAATCCTCTGCCAGGGCAATGCAGGCCGTTCCCAGACGCTGAGAGGCAACGCTCTTGGCAAGCTGCTCGGTCTGCTGAACTGTCTCAGGGAATCAGACAAACTTTCATTTATGAGCCAACACTTTCATTTTGACTACAACTAGATGATCTGTACGACCTCCAACACTTCAGCTCTCAGCTAGAATGGTACAACAGCTCTCAATCCCCATGTTAGGCCACCTCTGTCAAAGGCAAGTTCACTACGGTGCTGGCAAAAAGGGGGGAACTGGGATTTCTGCTTCACATTCCAACATCCATGCCGCTGCTGTAAGTGGAGCACCCTTCTGTGGATTGAAAATGGACACTAGCAGTTGATGATCAGTAATGAGGGCAGACTCACTCCCATTCAAGTTCTAGTTGAGATGTTTTGCACCCCACATGAGGCTCAAGGCCTCTCTGTCAATCTGTGCATAATTTTTCCCTGCAGTGGTAAGGGAACATGATGCAAAGGCTGTGGGGTGTTCACTCCCATCACTCATAATATGTGACATGACTGCATCTGCACCATAAGGTAAAGCATCACCAGTAAGCTTCACTGGACGAGGCTAATCACACTGTGTAACTACCATGTTTGATATCGCCTCTTCTTTTACCTTTTAGAAAGTCACCTCACACTGCTTTGTCCATTGCCATTTCTTCCCAATCTGTAGTAATGAACTCAAGGGGTGAAGCACATTAGCCAGGTTTGACAGAAACCGGTTATATTAAATGACAAATCCTAAAAAGGATGCAACTGTGATATTTCCTTAGACCTTGTTGCATCCAACATCGCTTGAATTTTCTCAGCACAGTTGTACAATCCTTGTTCATCAATGGTGAGACTGCAGTAAGTGATGCTTGGTTTAAAGATTTCACACTTCCAGGGGTTGTGCTCTGAGCCCATTATCTTCTAATCTTTTTAACACTGTCTTGAGATTTTGGAGATGTTCTTTGTCAGTCTTACTGGTAAAATTATGTCATCTGGGTAAAACTGAGTGCCTGCGCAGCCTTGCAGCCCCTGGCCCATAGCTTCCCGCAAGAGCACGGGTGCTGATGCTACTCCAAAAAATTGATTACAGCAATAAAGCCCTTAGTGAGTGGTTATAGTGAGAAACACTTTGGAATCTTCTTCCATCTCCATTTTGTAGTTAGGACTCAGCTACGTCCACTTTGTTGAGGTATTTCCCTCCAGAAAGATTTGCAAAGATACCCTCTATCATGCACAGGCATTGATCTTTTTTCAGTATTGGTGACTATAGAATTATTACAGTTGTTGACATGTTCACCCTTTTTGATGACTGGGACCTCTGACATTACCCATGGGTTCCACTCAAACTCAGAAAGAATTCCTTCAGCCTCCATGCGATCTAGCTCACTAGGTTCTTTAACACGGGTGCATAAGGAACCAGACAGATTTTGTAAAATTTGGATGTGGCATTTTCATTTAACACTATTTTACCCTAGATACATTTGAGTTCTCCAATGCCATCTTTGAATACTGCTGTGGCATCATCCAGTTGGCTTTATTGTAGAGGATGTGGCATGCTCATGGATCTTTAGTCAAGTTGAAATTGTAAATGTCTCTACCAATCACATCCCCACATTGCTGGACCTCTTGTTTTTGTCACATACAAGCTCAATGCAGCTTGCTGGTGGCTGCATTTCACTGTTACAAACCTTATTCCCACAGGAGTATAACTCCAGTATAACTTCTTAATTGGATATCTTCAGGCTTCAGTTCAGTATCTTTGAAATGGCATTGAAACTCATTTAGTAGGATGACTGAAATTGCAAAGCAGGTATCCAATTGCATTTTAATTCATTTGCTCTTCACTTCTGCTGTAAGCAATATTGCTTGCTCCTGTTAGTTTTCGCATTGTAAATCTCAAGGCAACTCAGTCCTGTGTCACTCATCATTGTCAGATTTTTTTCATCATCACCTGGTCTTCCTCTGATGCCATTTTCAAGGAACCATGTACTTAAACTCTCCATGTCCCTATTACCTACAACACTTCCCTGGGCTCAACTACTGTCTGAGCTTCAATTATTGTCCAAAAATGCAACACCCTGCACCTATGCAAATTAAACTCCATTTGCCATTCCTCACCTGATCAAGAATTCTTGTAAATGCAAAAGATCATCTTCACTACCAACAACACCACCTACTTAATTTTACCTGCAAACTTACTTACCGTGCCTTTCACATTTTCATCCGAACCATTGATATAGATTATAAACAGCAATTGTCCCTGCACCAAGCCCTGGGGAATGCTATTAGTTATGGTCCTCCAACCTGAAAAAACACCTTCCACAATCGCCCTCTGCTTTATACCAGCAAACCAATTCTTACTGGATCTCATGTGACCTAACTTTCCATGATAGTCTACTATAGCTCCAACCAGCAATGTTAGAGGCAATCATACAGGAGAGATAGTCTTCAAGGGGAAGCAAACACGATCCAGCAATCAATTTATGGACTCACTGGAATGCAGCTGTTGCAAAGGCTCATTTACTGGTTGTCTTGAAAAGGTGTATCACAAATGTACTTTTTTTTGGTTTGTCAAAATGAGCAAAACAGGCACCAATTTCCATCTATTTGTAACTTGCCTTCATGATCTATCACAGATCTGATTGTCAATAGTCTTTCCAGTAAACTAATTATCTATCTCATTTTAGAATCCCGGTCTCCTTAACTTAAAAAGAGCAATTTTCAGTTTTACAAAGTGTGAAACATAAAATGGATGTTTAATTTATAACACCCCTTTGAAATAATAAAGGATCTAGTGTTTTGAGGAACAACGTATTCTAAATGTTTATGTTTCGCATATTTTAAAGCACTTGTCCCTTTTCTCCAAGGTCGAATCAACTTAACTAATGAGCTGGATATATGCAAATCTTCTGCAATTATTTCATTCTCCTTAATGGAAATCACAAGTGTTTCTAGTACAAGCTAGATAATATGATTTCTTAACATACAAGGCGGATTTCAGAAAAATATAATTAGCTTAAAAATATTGGAAATCAAGATTTAATACAGAAAATGTTTTGGCTAGCACTCACTGTGATTAAGTCATTACCAATGACAGTTTGATTATACACCATATTTTGTCATAATCTGCTCATAATTTGACTTTGGCTGAACAATTTTCAAAAGTTACAAAAGAAGGGTACAAGTATACGGGAAGTAGCATGACTTCATAACTGTAGGCCAAAGGTCAAGCTATTCACCCCTGGGCCACTGTGTACAGATGTATGGCATTTATGCCAGTCTTATTTAAGTACAGAATATTCAGTAGTGTCACTTTTAGTTCCAAATGCGAGAAGCTACATTCATTAACCAACAGACTGATATCAGGCAAATGCAACCATTTGATTATTATTGCATATCAAACTGCTGTTTCGAAACATCAGCCTAAATTCTTAGCCGCTCGACAGCAATGAGTTCTAAGGTCTTCAGAATACAATTTGTCTTTGTAACCTTAAATTCCATAATCCAGAAAAGAAATTACTTAAAACCACTGGGCCAAGTACAGCTTATTCCACTCCCCACATAAGCAGTCATGAATGAAATGAAAACCTGGCTCTTTCTACAGGGCCCAAACCTTACAGATGAAAACGACCATTTCTTTAACAATGCAGCATTCACTTGTTTTGTTTTTAACCAGAGCAGGAACTTTGATTATATTTAACCTTTTGAGTGGCACATGAGTCTACATCCTGTTGACTCAGAATTTCAAAACTGATATATGGGGTGAAGGCAAAATCATAAGAAATTTATTTCACAATAAATCTGCCTCTGGGACAATACACGCTTGACTGATTGCATTAACAACAACAACAACGAGCACAGTATTTCTAATATGAAGCAACATCCATTTTACCTGCATTACCACCAGCTTTCACTAGATGGAAATGAAGAACTTTTATCAAACTCACACATCACAGCTTCATTTGAAGTCTAAGAATGATCTTTAATAGATATTCGTGTTTTTCATCAGGTCTAAAACTAATTTTCCTAGGTTTCAGCAATGATATTGTATAGATTGAGCTATTTTGCCCAAAAATAACTAGCACCAATTTTTCCATGGCTCCATTCTTAACTGAAAACATTATAAGTCCTTAATGAGCCCTGGCACTCCCCAGGGCTGTGTGCTCAGTCCGCTGGGTGACAAAGCAGTAGTTGGCCTTATCCAGAATGATAACGAGACAGAGTATAGAGAGGAAGTGGAGAAGCAGGTGGATTAGAGTGAGAACAGGCTAAGCAAGAACATGAAGACAAAGGAAATCATTGTGGATTTCAGGAAGTTTCAGATGGGCCATCCCCCTCTGTGAATACATGGCTCCTTTGTAGAGAGTTAAGTGCACCAGGTTCCTGGGAGTTAACATCATGGACGACCTTAGCTGGTCCCTTGATAGCACAATGATAAACGACATCATATTAGATGTTTGCAGGTTTCACAGACCATAGATTTCCTCAGAGATGCTAGGACTAATCTTCTAAGGTAACTTTGCCAAAGTTAAATTGGAACTGATGTCTGCCTGCATCAATGGAATTTTTACAGCCATTCTCTCAAAGCCTGGACCCTGGGGTAGCAGTAGCTACCAAGGGAATGCTTGGCTTTTATTCAGCCAAATCCAATAACATCATGTATCTGCTCCACACCATCTGCCAAAAGCAGAACTTACCAGTGGCTATACATTTCAATTCCCATTCCCATACCAACATGTCGGTACATGGCCTCCCTCATCTTGTGCCAAGATGGGGCCACCCTCAGGGTGAAGTAGCAACACCTTATATCCTTCTGGGTACGCTCCAGCCTAATGGCATAAATATTGTTTTCTCCTTCTGGATAAAAAAAAACATTCTCTCTCCCCTCGTCCCTGGGTTACAAACAAGTTCCATTCCTGAGTCCATCTTTAGGTCGGATTTGTACGTAAGTTGGAACAAGTACATCCGGTATTATTTAGTGTCAGTTAGTCAAACATTTGTCTTAGTATGTATTATGTATTTTACCTTTCTATGCATATAAAACACTTAAGAAACATATGTATTCAAATAATTAAACCACTGTGTTGCTTAGTAATAATTGTAGCTTTCATCAGGGCAGGCTCCATTATTCTCACTTTATCCTTTAAAATTGTTCCGATCTTTGACGGACTGTAGCCTAAAGCTTTTCCAATGACCGATGGCGTTTCACCTCTTTCCAAATGCTTTATTATTTCCACTTTATTTTCAATTGCGATTGCTTCCCATCAGTGGAATAGAAACACTGCGGGCAGCGGGTCTCGAGCTTCTCTGGCTCCTGAGGTTCGCTGGGTCCTAAGGACCACCGCACTGAGCCAAGTTAAATGGAACAAGTGGGGGCTGTGCTGGGTTTGGGTATTTGATCCTCCACAATATTCCGCATGGGAACTTAAACTGGAGGTGCAGTGTTTTTTTTTACGAAGTCGGGTTGCGAGCTCAACATCAACCCGGCACAGATGGTACGGGAGTCACTGGATCGACATCAACCCAGCACGGGTGCGGTCTGTCACTGGATTGAACTCGGGAACCTCTGTTCTTGAGCCCAGCGCTGATCTCACTGCACCACCAGCCGACCGGAACTGGCGGGGGGGGGGGGGGGGGGGGCGGGGTCAGGATGAATCTTGCTAAGAAAAATTTAAGCCAAATACGAAGTTACACACTCACAGTGTCAACGGCAATGACTTAAAATTGCAGATAGCGTCACGATCCAACTTAAAATGGTGGATGGTATTTTCCTTCCTCGGTTCGTAAGTACTGTACGAGTTGTCCGTAAGTCAGACGTTCATAACTTGGGGACTATCTGTATTCGCACTCTGGACTCTTACTCCTTCTCACCTGCCTATCACCTCCCCACAATGCCCATCATCTTCCCTTTCTCCTATGGTCCACTCCCCTCTCCTATCAGATTCCTTCATCTCCAGCCCTTTATCTTTCCTACTCAGCTGGTTTCACTTGTCACCTTCTAACTATTCTCCTTCCACCCCCTCCACCTTTTATTCCGGCATTTTTCCCCTTCCTTTCCAGGCCTCTGAAACAGGGTCTCACAGATGCTGCCCGACTTGCTGAGTTCCTCCAGCATTATGCACGTGTTGCTTTGGACTTCCAGCAGTGGCACACTTCCTCGTGTTTATCATTTATCTGTGTTCTCTTTACAAATCCCGTTGCCATATTGCTTCGGTGACTTTTGACCTTAGTTTCTTCTTCACACAGCTATGTTCTACTGTATGTGCCACGAGGTTCTCCTCTCAAATCCTTATGTGAATCACCATACCTCACCCAGCTTTCATTTCACCTTTAGCCTTCATCCTTCCACACAGCCAAGTAAGTATTTTCCAGTCCAGCATTCCCTTTCTCCTCACTGCAGCACTAGAAATAAGTGCCTATTGGCAAATTACTGGCACAATGCTGGTCTGAGTATTGTATTAGAATGCTTAACATAATCTGTATAATCAACGTAGAGCTGGAACATACTCAGTGACTATTTTATTAGGTACAGAAATGGAACCCAGTGTGGTCTCTGCTGCTGTAGTCAATACACTGCAAGGTTTGACATGCTGTGCATTCAGAGGTGCTTTTCCGCACACTACTGTTGTCACACATGGTTATTTGTGTTACTGTCACCTTCAACCCATCTGGCCAGTCTGCTCTGACCTCTCTCATTAACAGAGCTGCTCCACACTGGATTTATTTTTTTTTTGCTTTCTACCCCACTCTCTGTAAACGCTAGAGACTGTCGAGTGTGAAAATCACAGATCAGTTTCCGAGAAACTCATGATAGTCTCTAGAGTTTAGAAAGAATGGAGCAAAATGCAAAAAAGAAAATCCAATTCTGTGGGCAAAAACACCTGGCTGAAGAGAAGGGTCAAAGAACGACCTTCCAGTTTAAGGCGTCGCTGGTGAAGCTCAGCCACTGCTTGCTGGTGACAAATAAAAAAAACAACTAAGTACTTCATTAATAACACTTTTTCTGCTAAACAATCACTGCAAACAAAAGACTGTAACTTCTCTATTGGAGTTGAGCTTTTGAACCTCCTGTATGAACTGGCATTTTTCCAGTGGAAACTGAAGTCTCAAAGACGCAGGATGACTGTGGCGTGGTGTGTATGGGCCGAATCGAGGCAGTGTGGTCCAGGCTGGAGAGCAGGGAATGAGCCAATTTTTGACCATTCCTAGAGCGAACTTGGAGACAATTCGATTCAGCAGAACTGAGGCAGTGCTGGCGTTAGTGATATACAGTCAGAGGCAGCAGGGCCTGGACCCGGGCCTAGGCTGAGAGTGAGGAAAGACACAAGGTTTGATCGATTATCGAAAGACCTGAGCTGAATTGTAAAAGTTGAGTACGAACCGAATTGAGATGGTGGAGCACTGGCCCAAGAGCGTATCGAGTCAGCAGGATTCAGGCTGAGAGCAAGATCTGAATGTTGCCAGGCCAGATTGAAAAGGACAGCGTGACTGGACTAGAGGCAAGGGATGGGCTGGTTCAAATCACTACTCTGCAAAGTCTATTCATCTCCTTGTTAAACTTCAACTTGTTACTCTGCGAGACACACTCATCTCTGCACTGAACTGTGGCAGTGTATCCACGTGAACTCACTTTTGTGAACTTCAGTTCAGAATGCTATTTGCTTACTGTTATCGTTTGCACAGTTTTTTTGTCCTTTTTTCTATCTCTTGGGTATTTGATGGTCTTGTTTTTTTATAATGGGTTCTACTGGGGTTCTTTGTTTTGTAGCCACCTCTAAGGAGACAAATCTCAAGGTTGCATAAAGTAAATATACTTTGATAATAAATATTCTTTGGCTTGAATTCTGGCCAGACTGGTTCCAGCTGTGAAGAAGCCTACAGTAACTTAAACAATCATGCATTACAACAGTGTTGTGCAGATGAGTATTTCTGAATGCATAACATGTTGAACCTTGAAGTAGATGGGCTATGGATCAGTGGCCATTTAATAGGCATCTCATGCGTGCAGTCTACACATTCTTATCAAACCGCAGACTCCACCCTTCCCTATGTAGTACTACATCTGCCACTTTTTGCCCACTCTCCTAATCTATCCTTGTTCAGATTGACTGCCGCCACATTAGCATTTGTTGCACTTCTGATGAAATCTGCGAACTTCCCATAACTACTACACCCAAAGTGTGAAAACACTGTCCACGTTCCTAGATAGCCAAACAAAAATAAGCAAGCATCAATTTAAAATAAAAAGCAATATTTTTTGTTACAAAGTAGATGAGTAATATTTCACTGACATCATTAGTATGAATGGAGACAAAGCCCAATCCACTGATTTAAGAAGTTATGTCCATGAGTATATACTAAAATAAAACCATAAGAACTGAAGAGAAAAATTCAATTATATAGATGTTGATACAAGGGGCCCGAAACATCGTTGAAGATCCTTACCCCTATCCCACAATCTCTTTGACCTACCACTGGTAGGAAGGAGATACAAGAGCATCAGGACTACGATTGTCGGACTGGGTAACAGCTTCTTCCCCCAGTCTGTGAGACCAATGAATACCTGCCACCACCGAGGTCTCGTCACTAGGACAGAGGGCTTTTTACCTCTGCTGCACACTACATGTATTTAGAATATTTCATCAACTTATTTATGGTGATATTTGTTTTATCTGCTGTGTGTGATGTATGTATTGCGGGAGCACTGTGGTCCGGAGGAACATTGTTTCATTTGGCTTTATATATGTACACTCACATGATGATAAACTTGAACATGAGGCCTTTTTAGGGTAAAATAAACACAGCTAATTACATTTAGGTTAAGCAGTTTCCAACTATTATATACTATTATAAATACTGCACAGAATCACCGAGGATTACAGGCTTAGCCAGTTCCATCATGAACATAACCTTCTGCAGCATTGAGGACATCTTCAAGCGGTGATGCATCAAGAAATTGGCATCCATTCTTAAAGACCTTCAACACCCAAGACACGCCTATTTCTCGTTACTACCATCAGGGAGCAGGTATAAGAGCCTGAAGGCCTAAACTCGGTCTGTTTTAAGACAAACTTCTTCCCCCCTCTCTCAGATTTTGCTTTATTTATTGATTTTTGTAACTATATTCATCTTTATGCCCTGCACTGTAGAGGAAACGCAAAACCAACAATATTTCACAACATATGTCAGTGATGATAAATCTGATTTCGATTTTGAATTCACTACCCCTCCCCCCCATATATCCAGAAACTAAAATAAAAGACGTTTTCTCCCAGCAATTCTACAGTAGCACTCACTTCCCTTTGCTGTTGTTTTATTGATATGATCCCACTGCTTGATAAAAGTTTACAGGTCTAAAAATAAATTTAACTGAGCCAGCACTCCCAAGCAACTTGAAATCAGAATTCCACATTTTCAGTAGTCTTTGTGAGAAGAAAGAGCACAAATGTAGAAAGTGTAACTTGTTTAATCTTCTGTGACTACATTATTTGTTAAAATATATTGGAACATTTAGGAATTAACTTTATTTCTACAAATTAGAAACTTTCTTCACACTATCGAGGCCTCCAAACAGATCCTCCAGGTCGCTAAGCCTAAATTAACATTCACTACTCCAATAAATAATCAATAAGAAATAAGCAATAAATATCAAGAACGTGAGATGAAGAGTCCTTGAAAGTGAGTCTGGAGGTTATTGGAACAGTTCAGTGTTGGGGTGAATGAAGCTGAATGAAGTTATCCCTTCTGGTTCAAGAGCCTGAAGGTTGAGGGGCATTATCTGTTCTGAACCTGGTGCTGCAAGTTCTTAGGCTCCTGCACCTCCTTCCTGATGACAGCAGCAAAGAGCGGGCATGGCCTGGATGGTGGGGGGTCCACGATGATGTATGCTGCTTTCCTGTGACCGCACTTTTGTAGATGTGCTCATTGTGGGAGGGATTTACTTGTGATGGATTGGGCCGTGTCCATTACGTTTTGCGGGCTTTCCCATACCAGGCCGTGATACAACCAGTCAGTATACTCTTCGCCACACATCGAGAGAAGGCTGTCAAAGTTTTAGATGTCATGCCAAATCCTCTGGAAAAGTAGAGGTGCTGCTGTGCTTCCTTTGCAATTTAAAGTTCAAAGTAAATTTATTATCAAAGAACATATATGTCACTACACACAACCCTGAGATTCATTTCATCTATGGAAGTTTGAGATGTTGCGCTGAATCTTCACAAACTCCCAAGGAAGTAGAGGTGCTGCCCCGATTCCTTCGTATTTTCACTGACCTGTTGGGACCAGGAACAACCCTCAAAAATATAATACCAAGGAATTTAAAGTTGCTGACTCTCTCCACCTCTGATCCTCCAATGAGGTCTTCTAGTTTCCTGATCCGGAAGCCAATAATCAGCTCCTTAAACTAGATTTTCAATCTCCCTCTTATGCTGATTCATCACCACTACTGATGCAGCCTATGACGGTGGCATCATCAGCAAACTTGAATACGGCATTGATTAGCTACACAGTCATAAGTGTAAAGCGAGCAGAGCAGGGGGCTAAGCATACATCCTGTGCTGACAGAGATTGTGGAGATGTTGCCAATTCAATGTGACTGGGGTCTGCAGCTGAAGAAATCAAGGATCCAATTGCACAAGGAGATACTGAGGCCAAGGTATTAAAGCTTGTTGATTAGTTTTGAAGGGACAGATTCTCTAAAATGATTCCACCAAGGAACTTCTGCTGAGCCTCTCCACTTCTGATCAGCTGATAAGGACTGGCTCTTGACCGTTTGGCTTTGTCCCGACAGTCAATAATCAGCTCCTTGCTTTTGCTGACATTGAGCTGAGGGGTTGTTGTGAGCACCTCTCGACCAGATTTTCATCCTTCTTATAAGTCAAGATGGCACTAAACGGCGACTCCTTTGCTCGCATCTTTGGAAGCAGCTCTATTTCTATCTTTAATATCTCTTTTTTTTCCCCTTTTCAAAGTTCTTTTGAAGACCCTGACTTGGAGTTACACTGTGACTTTGGTTCTTTGTGGAAATGGGATCCACTCTCAGGGCCTGACGACCGGCTGTTTTTTGATATCCAAGAACGCAGCCTGGAAGACTAGTGCACCTTCAGGGTGCCTAATTTTCATGGCTCTGAAAATGGGCTGATTCAAGGCCGGTGCCCCTGGCTGAGGCGTCACGGGAGAACACAGAACATCAGGAGCAGCAGGTTAGCTGCCGTGGGCTGTGTCCAGAGACCTGAGCCCTGGGGCCAACTCTCTGGGTGCAGAGCTCGGAAAAACCAATCCAACAAACTTCTAACATCATAAATCAGTGAGTTGTTTGTTTTGTCTCCCCTCTAGTTGTGGAACAGGGACACCTCTTTTTCCCTTATTAGGGAGAGAGAGCCTGTGGTATGTCGAATTACCGGGTGAACGAGTAGTCTTTGGGTTACTGCAAGTCTGTGTCTTTATTGAAGCTTTGCCGCATGCTTGAGTGCTCGGTGGAGGGGGCTGGTGCTTTTTATGCTGGAGTGGGGGGGACGGGAGTTGTTGCTTTGCTGGGAGTGGGGAGCTAGTGAGGGGGGCTTTGGGGTTCTAACGTTTAACTGTCATTCATTCTTTGGGGTACTCCTCTGTTTTCATGGATGTTTGCAAAGAAAAAAATTTCAGGATGTATATTGTATACATTTCTCTGACATTAAATGTACTTTTGAAACCTATTAATATGCTGATACATGGCCACTTTTCATTTGGCCAAAGACAGTGGCGTCATCAGCAAACTTAAATGTGCCACTGAAGCTGTGCTTACTCTCACAGTTGTAATTATAAATTGAGTAGAGCAGGGGGCTAAGCACACAGCTTTGTGATGCAACTGTGCTGATGGTGATTGGGGAGATGTTGTTGCTAATCTAAACTGACTGGGGTCTGAAATTAGGAAATTGAGGATCCTGATGTCCAAGGAAGTCTAAAAGCCTAGCTCTTGGAGCTTATTGATTGAGAAGCGAATGAGCTGTGATTGATTGAGCAGTGGATGTTGTCTATATGGACTCCAGTAAGGTTCTACACAGAAGGTTACTAATGAAGGTTCAATTGTTAGGTATTAATATTGAAGTAGTAAAATGGATTCAAATGTGGCTGGATGGGAGATGCCAGAGAGTAGTGGTGGATAACTGTTTGTCAGGTTGGAGGCTGGTGACTAGTGGTGTGCCTCAGGGATCTATACTGGGTCCAATGTTGTTTGTCATATACATTAATGATCTGGATGATGGGGTGGTAAATTGGATTAGTAAGTATGCAGATGATACTAAGATAGGTGGCGTTGTGGATAACGAAGTAGGTTTTCAAAGCTTGCAAAGAGATTTAGGCCAGTTAGAAGAGTGGGCTGAAAGATGGCTGATGGAGTTTAATGCTGATAAGTGTGAGGTGCTACATTTTGGTAGGAATAATCAAAATAGGACATACATGGTAAATGGTAGGGCATTGAAGAATGCAGTAGAACAGAGTGATCTAGGAATAATGGTGCATAGTTCCCTGAAGGTGGACTCTCATGTGGATAGGATACTGAAGAAAGCTTTTGGTATGCTGGCCTTTATAAATCAGAGCATTGAGTATAAGCGTTGGGATGTAATGTTAAAATGGTACAAGGCATTGGTAAGGCCAAATTTGGAGTATTGTGTACAGTTCTGATCACTGAATTATAGGAAAGATGTCAACAAAGTAGAGAGAGTACAGAGATTTACTAGAATGTTACCTGGGTTTCAGCACCTAAGTTACAGAGAAAGGTTGAACAAGTTAGGTCTTTAATCTTCAGAGCATAGAAGGCTGAGGGAGGACTTGATAGAGGTATTTAAAATTATGAGGGAGATAGATAGAGTTGACGTTGATAGGCTTTTTCCATTGAGAGTAGGGGAGATTCAAACAAGAGGACATGAATTAAGAGTTGGGGGCAAAAGTTTAAGGGTAACACGAGGGGGAATTTCTTTACTCAGAGAGTGGTAGCTATGTGGAACGAGCTTCCAATAGAAATGGTAAAGGTAGGTTCAATATTGTCATTTAAAGTAAAATTGGATAGGTATATGGACAGGAAAGGAAGGGAGGGTTATGGGCTGAGTGCAGGTTGGTGGGACTAGGTGAAAGTAAGCGTTCGACACGGACTAGAAGGGCCGAGATGGCCTGTTTCCATGCTGTCATTGTTATATGGTTATATGAGAAGATGATAGCATTGAAGGCAGAACTGAAAAGCATCCTGATGTATGCCTCTTCTCAATCCAGATGTTCCAAGGTTGTGTGAAGAGCCAATGAAATGGCGTCTCCTGTTGACCTGTTGTGCCATTAGGCAAATTGGAGAGGATCCAAGTCACTCCTCAGGCAGGAGTTGAGATGTTTCATCACCAACCTTTCAAATCACTTCATCACAGAAATCTTGTTGTCACATATGTCACTTGGCTTTAAGTGGTAGGAGGTGATAGCATTCAAGCCAAGCCACAGCTATCAAGCATCCTTCAATGATTCTAGTTTGGTCTGGAATTGCTACTTTGCACTTAAGACGGCTTTCTTGAGGTTGTTCCTGGACCTCTCGTGTTTTACTTGGTCACCTGACCTGAACGCCGCTGACCTGGCTGTCAGCAGATTGCAGATCTCTTGGCTTGTCCAGGGTTTCTGGTTGGGGGAAATACTAAATGATCTTGTGGGACACACTCATCCACAACTGACTTTATAAAGCCTGTGACAACCATGGCATGTTCGTTCAGCAGAACTTAGGAGGAATAATGATGCCCAACGGTGACTCCTTTGCTTACGTCTTCAGAAAGGCTCTATTTCCACCTTTAATATCTTTATTTTTTTTCTTTTCAGAGTTCTCTTGAAGATCCTGACCTGGAGTTACACACAGGCTTCGGTTCTTTGCAGGAATGGGACCCGTTCTCCGGGTTCCACTACTGGCTGTTATTTGACATGCCAAGGGCTTGGCCTGAGAGTCCCGCTCATGGTTGAAAGCCGAATAGCTTGGGGCTCTGAGACGGGCAGAACGAGAGCTGGTGTCACAGCAGAAGTCAAGTCACTTTTTATTGTCATTTTGACCATAACTGCAGGTGCAGTACACAGTAAAAATGAGACAATGTTTTTCAGGACCATGATGCTACATGAAACAGTACAAAAACAATAGACAGTAGGTGCAGGAGTAGGCCATTCGGCCCTTCTAGCCAGCACCGCCATTCACTGTGATCTTGGCAGTTCATACACAATCAGTACCCCATTCCTGCCTTCTCCCCATATCCCTTGACTCCGCTATCTTTAAGAGCTCTATCTAACTCTTTTTTGAAAGTATCCAGAGAATTGGCCTCCACTGCCTTCTGAGGCAGAGCATTCCATAGATCCACAACTCTCTGGGTGAAAAAGTTTTTCCTTAACTCTGTTCTAAATGGCCTACCCCTTATTCTTAAACTGCGGCCTCTGGGCCTGGACTCCCCCAACATCGGGAACATTTTTCCTGCCTCTAGCGTGTCCAATCCCTTAATAATCTTATATATTTCAATCAGATCCCCTCTCATCCTTCGAAATTCCAGTGTATACAAGCCCAGCCACTCCAATCTTTCAATATATGACAGTCCTGCCATCCCTGGAATTAACACCAAGAATTAACCTATGCTGCACTCCCTCAATAGCAAGAATGTCCTTCCTCAAATTTGGAGACCAAAACTAAACACAATTCTCCAGGTGGGGTCTCACCAGGGCCCTGTACAGCTGCAGAAGGACCTCTTTACTCCTATACTCAATTCCTCTTGTTATAAAGGCCAGATTGCCATTAGCTTTCTTCACTGCCTGCTGTACCAGCATGCTTACTTTCAGTGACTGATATACAAGAACACCTAGATCTCGTTGTACTTCCCCTTTTCCTAACTTGACACCATTCAGATAGTAATCTGCCTTCCTGTTCTTGCCACCAAAGTGGATAACCTCATATTTATCCACATTAAACTGCATCTGCCATGCATCTGCCCACTCATCCAACCTGTCCAAGTCACCCTGCATTCTCCTAACATCCTCATATTTCACACTGCCACCCAGCTTTGTGTCATCTGCAAATTTGCTAATGTTACTTTTAATCCCTTTATCTAAATCATTAATGTATATTGTAAATAGCTGCGGTCCCAACACTGAACCTTGCGGTACCCCACTAGTCACTGCCTGCAATTCTGAAAAGAACCTGTTAATCCCTACTCTTTGTTTCCTGTCTGCCAACCAATTTTCTATCCAGTGCAGTGCAGGCATTACAGTAAGTAATAAACAGGACAATAGGCACAGTAGATGGCAGTAAGTTGGTGTCAGTCCAGGCTCTGGGTATTGAGGATTCTGATAGCTTGGAGGGAGAAATTGTTACATAGTCTGGTCGTGAGAGTCCGAATGCTTCGGAGCCTTTTCCCAGATGACAGGAGGGAGAAGAGTCTATATGAGGGGTGCGTGGGCTCCTTCACAATGTTGCTTGCTTTGCGGATGCAGCGTGCAGTGTAAATGTCTGTAATGGCGGGAAGAGAGACCCCGATGACCTTCTCAGCTGACCTCACTATCCGCTGCAGGGTCTTGCGATCCAAGATGGTGCAATTTCCGAACCAGGCAGTGATGCAGCTGCTCAGGATGCTCTCAATACAACCCCTGTAGAATGTGATGAGGATGGGGGGTCGGAGATGGACTTTCCTCAGCCTTCGCAGAAAGTAGAGACACTGCTGGGCTTTCTTTGCTATGGAGCTGGTATTGAGGGACCAGGTGAGATTCTCCGCCAGGTGAACACCAAGAAATTTAGTGCTCTTAACGATCTCTGCCGACGAGCCGTCGATGTTCAGCGGGGAGTGGTCGCTCTGTGCCCTCCTGAAGTCAACAACCATCTCTTTTGCTTTGTTCACATTCAGAGACAGGTTGTTGGCTCTGCACCAGTCCGTTAGCCGCTAAATCTCCTCTCTGTAAGCTGACTCGTCGTTCTTGCTGATGAGACCCACCATGGAGAAAACCTCTGGGTTGTCGAATGTTGGATAAAATACAAAGCCTTTGGGGTAACTTTGGTCTGTGCCTTTGCTATTGCTTAGCACATGCTTGGGCTCGGTGATGGTACCAAAGCTCTTTTTTTTTGCTGGTGGGGGGAAAGGGGTAGTTGCTTGTTGCCACTTAACAATTGTGAAGGGGGGAACTGGGGGGACTTTGAGATTCTCATGTTTAATTGTCGTTCATTCTTTGGGGCACTTCTCAGTTTTCAAAGGACGTTTGCAAAGAAAAGCATTTCAGGATGTATACTGTATACATTTCTCTGACATTAAATTGGACCTTTGAACCTCTGAACATGGCTCTGTCCACTGACTCGAAGCAGTCCCACAGCGGCTCCTCAGCCTCTCGCAGCTACCTCTTTGATGATATACGGGCAGAGATTTCTTCAGGCAAGCTTTACTGAAATTGCTGGTAATGATCTGAAAGGTGTCAGGATAGGCTGCTTCTTGTTTGCTAATTGCAGTACTCAATACATCAAGTGCTTGCTAAATACCTGCCTTTGGCAATATGTAAAGCAGGAATGTGGTCACCCACCCTGTTGCAAAAGGCCGTTGTGCTATTTCAGTTTAGTTTAAAATATTGGCAAATACAGGAAGGGATTTGTAGGAAGATGTATTACAGATTATGGAGATTGCACTAAGAGAGGACAACTTGGAGGGCTCATCCACCATGACTGAATAGGTATAACTCAGGAATAAGAAAATTGCAACCATCACGATGGGGCATGCAATACAGCTCAGTACATCACAGAAACCTGCGTCTCCTCCATGAGCACGTGTCTATAACTTTCACTGTCTCAGTAAAACAGCCAGCATGATCAAGGACCCCAACTTGCTCATTCTTTGTTCACTCCCTCCCACTGGGCAGAAACACGTACAATCCCATTCAGAATCATGAAAGATTTCTTTAAACATTAACAAATATATTCATTCATTGTCCATTTTATCTGAGCAAAATTCACTCCTCTTTCTTATGTGAAGATTCAAAGCTTGAACAGATTTATTTTTTCCAAAAAAATTAAATTTAAAGTTCTAACACATTGTGATCATATTGATCCCACAAATCCTTTACCACGGGATTACCGTGGGATTGATTTTCTCACTTTACACACTGCTTTACTTTGCTCCTCTCAAAACTTCGCACAAGGACTCCCAAGTCCCTTTGTGCCTCAGATTGTTGTGTCTTCTCTCTATTTAAATAATAGTCGACCCTTTCATCTCTTCCACCAAAGTGCATGACCAAACCCTTCCCGATACTGTATTCCATCTGTCATTTCTTTGCCCATTCTCCTAATCTTTCTAATTCCTTCTGTAGCCTCCTTACTTCCTCAAAATTTGCAGAAATCCGTCAATTCCAACATCCAAATCATTATTGTAAAATACATCGGTCTCAACACAGACCCTGTGGAAAACTACCAGTCACCGGCAGCCACCCTTTATTCGCACTCTTTGCCTCCTGCCAGTCAGGTTATGCCTCTGTGCCCTGGGTTAAAGATCTAAACTGGGTGGGGGCAGGGATGCTGGAGAGTGAAGGGGAAGGCTAAGTACAAAGAATAGGAGCTGGAGGAACTGTATTGGGGACAACATATTTTGCACCCAAAGGTTATTTGTATTCATTCCCAAATAGTATGGCAATGAATAAACATTTTTGGGCTTCCAGCTCACTACAGGTATCGATTATAACTAATATTTCAATGACAAACTCTGCCATCTTCATCAGAGATGATGCCTGGCCATGTCTAGTCTGGTGATATTTATATACTTGTCATCCATCCCTCCTGATTGGTTAGTCCTGATCCAATCAGGTTTCCGCTGTCCCATCCTTGCTCTTCACATATTTGTGTTGGGGCTTTCCTTAATCCTGCTCACTAAGGCCTTCTCATGGCCCATTCTGGCTCTTCTAATTTCTTTCATGAGCTCCTTCCTGCTAGCCTTATAATCTTCTAAATCTCTATCATTACCTAGTTTTTTGAACCTTTTGTAAGCTCTCCTTTTCTTTTTGACTAGATTTACAACAGTCTTTGTACACCACGGTTCCTGTACCCTACTGTCTTTTCCCTGTCTCATTGGAACATACCTATGCAGAACTTCACACAAATATCCCCTGAACAATTGCCACATTTCTTCTGTACATTTCCCAGAGAACATCTATTCCCAATTTATGCTTCCAAGTTCCTGCCTGATAGTTTCATATTTCCTCTTACTCCAATTAAACGCTTTCCTAACTTGTCTGTTCCTATCCCTCTCCAATGCTATGGTAAAGGAGATAGAATTGTGATCACTATCTCCAAAATGCTCTCCCACTGAGAGATCTGACACCTGACCAGATTCATTTCCCAATACCATATCAAGTACAGCCTCTCCTCTTGTAGGCTGATCTACATATTGTGTCAAGAAACCTTCCTGAACCCACCTAACAAATTCCACCCCCTCTAAACCCCTCACTCTCGGGACATGCCAATCGATATTTGGGAAAATGAAATCTCCCACCATGACAACCCTCTTATTATTATACTTTCCAGAATCTGTCTCCCTATCTGCTCCTTGATGTCCCTGTTATTATTGGGTGGTCTATAAAGAACACCCGGCAGATTTATTGACCCCTTCCTGTTCCTAACTTCCACTCACAGAGACTCTGTAGACAATCCCTCCAAGTCTTCCTCCTTTTTTGCAGCCATAACACTATCTCTGTTCAACAGTGCAAAACACCCACCTCTGTTGCCTCCCTCCCTGTCCTTTTTGAAACATCCAAAACCCGGCACTCCAAGTAACCATTCCTGCCCCTGAGCCATCCAAGTCTCTGTAATGGACACAACATCACAGGTCCAAGTACTGAACCAGGCTATAAGCTCATCTGCTTTGTTCATGATGCTTCTTGCATTAAAATAGACACATCTCAAACCATAGGTCTGAGCGCATCCCTTCTCTATCAGCTGCCCATCCTCCCTCTCGTGCTGCCTACAACCTTTCTCTATTTGTGAACCAACCACCCCTTCCCTTGTCTCTTCGGTTCAGTTCCCACCCCCCAGCAATTCTAGTTTAAACTCTCCCCAATAGCCTTAGCAAACCTCCCCGCCAGGATATTGGTCCCCCTCGGATTCAAGCGCAACTTCTCCTTTTTGTACAGGTTGCTCCTGCCCCAAAAGAGGTCCTAATGATCCAGAAATCTGAATCCCTCCCCCCCCACCGCTCCAATCCCTCAGCCACACATTTATCTTCCACCTCACTCTATTCCTATACTCACTATCACGTGACACAGGTAGTAATCCCAAGATTACTACCTTTGCGGTCCTGCTTCTCAATTTCTTTCCTAACTCCCTGTAGTCTGTTTTCAGGACTTCCTTCCCTTTTCCCACCTATGTCGTTGGTACCTATATGTACCACGACCTCTGGCTGTTCTCCCTCCCACTTCAGGATATCGTGGACGCAATCAGTAACATTCTAGATCCTTACACCTGGGAGGCAAACTACCATCCGTGTTTCTTTCCTGCATTCACAAAATAGCCTGTTTGACACCCTAACTATAGAGTCCCCCATCACTGCTGCCATCCTCCTCCTTTCCCTCCCCTTCTGGGCCACAGGGCCAGACTCTGTGCCAGAGGCACAGCCACTGTTGCTTCCCTGGTAGCTCGTCCTCCACAACAGTACTGAAACAGGAGTACTTATTGTCAAGGGGGACAGCCACAGGGATACTCTCTAGCCTCTGACTCCTGCTCTTCCCTCTCTGACTCCCACTTACCTGGCTCCCGAGGCCCCAGTGTGACTACCTGCCTATAACTCCTCTCTATCACCTCCTCACTCTCCCTGACCAGACGAAGGTCATTGAGCTGCATCTCCAGTTCCCCAACATGGTCCCTAAGGAGCTGCAGCTCGACACACCTGGTCTAGATGTGGCCGTCAGGAAGGCTGGGAGTCTCCCGGACTTCCCACATCTGACACCGAGCACAGAAAAACGGCCTCACACACATTCTTCCTGTCTGTATTCTACACAGGCAACCTACGTCACCTCGACCCATTAACGCCGAAGCCCTGTTGAGCCAAAGCTTTCCTACTGTGTTTCCCTCTACTCCATCAACTGCTCCTCCGACGCCCACTCTATAAGCTCTCTCCTTTTAAACTCTTCTCGTTGTTCGCGCTGGTTGACGTCCTCGCAGTCGTGCCCTGATCAAACTGCTGAAGAAATAACCCTTCTTGATCGTGTGGATAGTCAGTGGCTTTTTCCCAGGGCTGAAATGGCTAGCATGAGAGGGCACAGTTTTAAGCTGCCTAGAAGTAGGTACAGAGGAGATGTCAGGGGTACGTATTTTTACGCAGAGAGTGGTGAGTGTGTGGAATGGGCTGCCTGCAACGGTGGTGGTGGAGGCAGATATGATAGGGTCTTTTAAGAGACTCCTGGACAGGTACATGGAGCTCAGAATAATAGAGGGCTATGGGTAACCCTAGGTAATTTCTAAAATAAGTACATGCTTGGTACAGCATTGTGGGCTGAAAGGCCTGTATTGTGCTGTAGGTTTTCTTTGTTTCTAAAAGTTCATATATTGGAGCAAGAGAAATGCACAGTCTTGATACAGTTCATTGTAGAAATACAGCTCTATTCTACTGATCATGACAATAAATTCAAAATGTATTCTGTGCATAAGGAACCGTGATTGCAAGTGAAGCAGGCAACCTGCTCATCAGAATCAGATTCAATATCACTGGCACATGCCAAGAACGTTGTGAACTTTGCAGCAACAGAACAATGAAATACACGATAAATAACTATAGAGAAAAAAGCTGCATTACATTAAATATATATCTGTCTTTTAAAAAATTAAGTAGTGCAAAAAACTCAGAAATAAAACGGTAGTGAGGTGGTGTTCATGGGTTCAATGTCCATTTAGAAATCAGACGGCAAAGGGAAAGAAACTGTTCCTGAATCGCTGAAGCTGTGCCTTCAGGCTTCTGTACCTCCTTCCTGATGATAATAACAGTGTGAAGACGGCATGTCCGAGTGTTGGTTTATACAATATAACCAGCTTTCAGAAACAGTTCTTGTCAAAAAAAAGTTCTAAAATCTAAGGCAAGGCCATATCAAACCAAAATGAATGAGAGTACCTGGAGATATAATGTAAAAGAAGTATTTGAAGTCATCCATCCAGACCTCTGCCAGTCGACGATTGTTCTTGTTAATTACATGCCCTGTACCACCAGGAAATGTATATGGAGTTGCCTTACGGAACACGTGCCCAACATGAGAACACGTAATAATTTCCAGGGAACCACCGCACTGCCAGATCTGAGGAACAAAGGAGATTTACGTTTTATTTGCGCACCATCAGTTCACTTAAATCACCCATGTAAATACAGATCAGAACATTAGTGGGGCTGGGCCTCATGGAGCAATTTTACCAATACATTTAGAATAAAGGTATGCTGCCAAAGCAAACGATCGGTATAGTTGTGAATGTACTTACACACACATACAGCCCCCTTGCTCAGACATGGGTATGTTCAATGGAATGATCAACATTTAAACTTTAAACTGTAAGAAGTCAAGCACTTCTAAGCATGTGTCATCAAATATGAAGATCAAAAGTTCAAAGTAAAATTTATTATCAGAGCACATACAAGTCACCAGATACATCCCTGACATTCTTTTTCTGCGGGCATAGTAGCAAATCTATAGAACAGTAATTGTAAATGAACTGCACAAATGTAAATACAAGTAAATAGCAATAAATAACGAGCATGAAGTAACAATATAATAGAGTCCTTGAATGTGTAGCCATCCCCTTTCCTTCAAGTCGCTGATGGTTGAGAGGTAGTAATTATTCCTGAACCTGGTGATGCGAGTCCTGAGGCACCTGTACCTTCTACCTGATGGCAGCAACGAGAAAAGAGCATGGCCTGGGTGGTGAGGATCTTTGATGATGGATGCTGCTTTTCTACAGCAGTGTTTCATGTAAATGTGCTCAACGGTTGGGAGGGTTTTACCTGTGATGTAGTTGGCTGAATCGATTACATTTTGTAGGTTTTTCTGCTCAAAGGTGCTGTGTTCCCATACCAGGCTGTAATGCAGCCAGTCAGCACACTTTCCACCACACACGTTTGCCAAGGTTTATCATGACATGCCAAACCTCCGCAGACTCCTGGAGGAAGTAGAGGCGCTATCTTGCTTTCTTCGCAATAATATTTATGCGATAGGTCCAGGACAGGTTCTCTGAAATGCAGTGGTGACACCCAGGAATTTAAAGTTACCAACCCTCTCTAGCTCTCATCCACTGATGATTACTGGCTCATGGACTTCTTTACTTTTCCTGAAGTCTACAATCCATTCTAAATTTCCTGAACAAGAGACAGGGTACAGTGGGGAGATTTTACACAGTGCAAATGTGGGTTGTCACTTCTCAAATCCTGTACAGGATCGTATACCCCATTTATTTTTGTGATATTTGTAAAGTAATTGGAACACAAAGATGAAGGCTTGGATGGCGTTTACTGGGGGTTGAGCATTGGAAGCCAGGTATGGGTGGAATCATCTAGGTAACAATGGCAAACTTGAGGTTTTGAGCAGTGCAAGTGCCAGGGTAGAGGTGAATGACATTGCTGAGGTACAAAGAAACAAACTTTAAAATGTGCTCCAAAACTCATCTCAGCATTAAGTGCACAGTCAAGATGGGGTACAGTCCAATTTTGCTTCAGGCAGATGCAGATGACAAGGAAAGTAGGAGGTAAAACAATATTCACAAAGTGTTGGGAATGCCTGCTCTGCTATTAGTAACAATATAATAAGGAGATGGAGTTGATGAAGTAAGAATCAACGAACATATGGACTTGAAGCTCTGTTTCCTAATGATGTTGACGAAGCCAATAAGAGACAAAGCCTATAGTTAGATTCTCATGGGACAATACAGAGCAGATAAATGTATGTAGAAGGAGGAAGTGAGCTTTGACTAGTAATGCTCTAAGAATGCTAAGATATTTTTTATTCTTTCATACTTGCCTTCAAATATTTGTACATTTGTATATCTGTGTACTTGTAATGCTACTGTGACACTGTAATTTCCTTTGGGATCAATAATGTATCAATCTACAGACATTTGTATAAGCAGAATGCTGTGATCAACTATGCTCGAGACTATAACCAGGTAAAAGGATGATTTCTTCCCTTTTTCACAGTCACATTGTATCATATTTATGACTTGGATCAGATTATTCAGCCCTGCACCAGGAAGGAAACCCAATTTGACAGATATGAATGTTCAGTTCTTTTTGATCTTCCATTTCTGGCACACAGTTTAGGGAAAATACTATTTTCTTCACACACAAATATAAATGTGTCAATTGAAATTAAGATGTTCTGTTTTCATTCCAAATCTATAAATGAACTCAGCTACTTTATGAAATATACTTCCATTCAGCAACTTTTTCCCCTTTTTTCTTCAACACGTTTGCAGCTCTTACAATAGTAAGCAAAAGATTTTCCAAACATCATCCTGCTTATCAAACATTTTCATAAAACACTAACTCTTAAGTCTAATTGTATTTTTTCTTGTATAATTCATGTTTAATTTATCTTTTTCTTGTAAATATTGTGTCTCTACTCTGTGCATGTGATGCTGTTGCAAGTAAGCTTTTTATTGCACCTGTGCATGCATGGACTTCTGCATATGACAATAAACTTAACTTTGATTTTGAGTTCATTATGAAATAACAACAGTAATTATCTCACACTTTTGAAATATTTACTATATAACTGTAAAGTAATGAAGTAAACCATTTACTAATTAGAATGGCTTACTAGAGAAATACACATTGTAATTTCCTTCTACCACAAGACTGACTTCTTTTGGATCCATGCTGCACATGTATTACACAATGCCTTCATTGGGAAATGCATGAGAATGCATTTTGGTAAAAGAAACAATGATGCGGTCTATTACTACATAGGGAGAAGATTCAAACATTAAATGTGCAGAGGGACTTAGGAGTCATGCAAGACTCTCAAAAGGTTAATTTACAGGTTGAGTCTGTGGTAAAGAAGGCAAATGTAATGTTGGCAATTATTTCAAGGGAAATAGAATATAAACGCAAGGAGATAATGCTGAGGTTTTATTAGAAACTTGGCAGGCCACACTTGGAGTATTGTCAACAGTCTTTGGCCCTATATCTCAGAAATGATGTGCTGTCATTGGAGAGAGTCCAGAGGAGGTTCATAAGGATGATCCCGTGAATGAAGGGGTTAATGTATGATGAGTGTTTGGCAGCTTTGGGCCTGTACTTACTGAATTTAGAACATGGGGGATCTCATTGAAACCTACCAAATGTTGAAAGGACTAGACACGGTGGATGTGGACCGGATGTCTCTTATGGTGGGGTATCCAGAACCAGACAGCACAGCTTCAAATTTGAGGGGTGACATTTAAGAACAGAGGAAAGAAGGAATTTTTTTTAAGCCCCAGAGTAGTGAATCTGTGGAATGCTCTGCCACAAACTGTGATGGAGGCATAGTCCATGTATATATTTAAGGCAGAAGTTGATCATTTCCTAATCAGTTAGGGCATCAAAGGGTATGGCAAAAAGGCAGATGTATAGGGTTGGGTGGGAACTGTGATCAACCATGATGGAATGGCAGAGCAGACTCAATGGGCTGAATGGCCTAATTCTGTTCCTTTGTCTTATGCTCTTCACATGAGTGCTACCCAACACGCCTATTACAACTGCATAGACTTACCACATGGCCACAACAGACTTAACTTCCAACAGTCTCGATCTCAAATCTCTTCCCCTTTAATCAACATGACTCCTTTTCCACAGCATCTCAGAAGTGCCAAAATTTTCTTCCTTTTACTCTCAGTAAATACCCAGCTGCTGACATACTATTCCAACCTCCCAGCTATCAGGACTGTGCCTAAGACCATAGGACATAGGAGCAGAAATAGGGCATTCACCCTCCCCCCCCCCATGAGAATACTCTGCCATTCCATCATAGCTGATTTATTACCTCTCTCAATACCATCCTCTTTCCTTCTCCTCATAACCTTTGACTCCCTGGTTAATGAAGAACATATCAACCTCTGCCTTAAATATACCCAATGACTTGGCCTCCACAGCTGCCTGTGGCAATTAGTCACACAAAGTCACCACTCTCTGGCTGAAGAAACTTTTCCTATCTCTGTTCTAAATGAATGTCCCTCAGTTCTAAGACTCCCCCACTATAGGAAACATCCTCTCCACATCCACTTCATCTGGACCTTTCAATATTCGATAAGTTGCAATAAGATCTTCTCCCCTTGTTCTTCTAAACTCCAACGAGTACAGACCCAGAGCTATCAAATGCTCCTCACAGGTTAATCTTTTCATTCATGGGCTCATTCTAGTGAACCTCCTCTGATCCTCTCCAATGCCAGCACATCTTTGTCACCCAAAACTTCACAATACTCCAAGGGCAATCTGACCAATGCCCTATAAAGCCCCTGTATTGCATCCTTGCTTTTTTATTCTAGTCCTCTCGAAACGAATGCTAACATTGCGTTTGACTTGATAATCACTGACTCAGCCTGCAAGTTAACTTTTAGGGAATCCTGCACGAGGACTCCCAAGTCCTTCTGCACTGCTGAATTTTCTCCTCATTTAAAATGCTAGAGGAATTCAGCAGGCCAGGCAGCATCTATGGAAATGAATAAATACTCAATGTTTTGGGCTGAGACCCTATAACAGGACCTGATTTTCTCATGTTTGTGGTGCTATGCCTTTATTCGTTCCAGAAAAATGCATGACGATACACTTCCCTACACTACATTCCATTTGCCACCTCTTGGCACATTCCCCCAATCTACCCAAGTCCTTTTGCAGACACCCTGCCCCTCCACCTATTTCCATATCATCTGCAAACCTAGCCAAATGTCATCGATTCCTTCATCTAAATCACTGACATTCAACTTGAAAAGAAGTGGTCCCAACACTAACCCCTGCAGAACATCACTAGTCACTAGCAGCTAACCAGAAAAGGTTCCTACTTTTATTCCCAAACTTTGCTTCCTGTCTGTCAGCCAATATTCTAGCATCATTCATGTAATACCAAGGGCTCTTATTTTGTTAAACACCCTCATGTGCAGCACCTTGTCAAAGGCCTTCTGATAATCCAAATAAACAACACGCATTGACCCTTCTTTTTCCATGCGGCCTGTTACTTCTTCAAGGTATTCTGACAGATTTTTCATGTAAGGTTTCCCCACAAGGAAGCAATATTGACTTTGGCCTACTTTATCATGTGCCTCTAAATACCCCAAAACCTCATCTTTATTATTAGACTCCAACATCTTTCCAACCAACTGAAATCAGGCTATAGGCATTCGTTAGTCTCGTGAGACCATGGATTTGCGCCTTGGAAGGTTTCCAGGGTGCAGGCCTGGGCAGGGTTGTATGGGAGACCAGCAGTTGCCCATGCTAAATGCCTTTCCCTCTCCACACCACCGATGTTGTCCAAGGGAAGGGCACTAGGACCCAAGCAGCTTGGCACCAGTGTCATCGCAAAGCAATGTGTTGTTAAGTGCCTTGCTCAAGGACACAACGCGCTGCCTCAGCTGAGGTTTGAACCAGTGACCTTCAGATCACTAGACCTGATGCCTTATCCACTAGGCCACGTGCCAACATGAAGTCGGGCTAACTGGCCAATAATTTCCTTTCTTCTCCCTCCCACACTTCTTGAAGAGTGGAGTGACATTTGCAATTTTCCAGTCCTCAGGAAGCATTCCAGAAACTAGTGACTCTTGAATGATCATTACTAATGCCTTCACAATCTCTTCAACTACCTGTTTAGGAACCCTGGAGTGTAGTCCACCTGGTCCAAGTGACTTGTGTAACTTCAGGCTTTTCAGCTTCCCATGCACCTTCTCCTTTGTAAGAGAATGACACTTCTGCCCAGACAACCTTGCGTTTCTGGCATTCTGCTAGCGTCTTCCACACTGAAGTCTGACACAAAATAAGTTCCTTAAGTTCCTCCACCATTTCTTTGTCCCCCATTACTACCTCTCCAGAGTCATTTCCTAGTGGTCCAGTATTGACTCTCATCTCTTTTTACATATCTGAAAAACATTTTGCGCCCTCTTTTATATAATTGGCTAGCTTACGTTCATATTTCATCTTTTCTCTTTTTATGGCTTTTTTTTTTAAGTTGCCTTCTGTTTGTTTTCAAAAGCTTCCCAATCCTTTACCTTCCCACTTATTTTTGCAATATGCTTTTACACTGTGTTTGACTTCTCTTCTCAGCCACAGTTATCTCAGCCTCCCTTTCGAATAACGTCTTCATCTTTGGGATGCATCTTTCCTGCATCTTCCAAATTTCCTCCATAAGTACCAACCATTGCTGTTCTGCCACGCTAGTGTCCCCTTTCGATCAACTTTAGCCAGCTCCTCTTTCAATTCCTCTATAATTCCCTTTACTCCACTGTAACACTGATACATCTGTCTTTATATTCTCCATCTGAAACTGCAGGGTGGATTTTATCATGTTACAGTCAGTGCACCCTAAAGTTTCCTTTACCTCAAGTTTCATAATCATGTCTGGGTCATCACATAACATGTAATCCAAAATTGCCATTAACATAATGGGCTTAACCGCAGGCGATTCTAAAAAGCTATCTCATAGGCATTCCTCAAATTCTCTCTCTTGAGATCCAGCACCAATCAGATTTTCCCAATCTACCAGCATATTGAAATCCCCCATGGTTATCACAACTTTGCCCTTTTTGCATGCTTTTTCCATCAGTTGATTATTTAAGGTGTTATAGCCAGGGGTGGTAATGGGGACAAGCTCCCACTACCTAATAAATGCTCCCAATGGTGTGTGCCTCAAATACCCACTTCATCTAGTTCTATACCAAATGCTCCCTCCTCAGCCCCATCACTCCAGTTCACAACCCCCTGCCAAATTAGTTTAAACCCTCCCCAACTGCTCTAGCAAAAGCTGCATGCAAGGATATCAGTCCCTTTGGGTTCAAATGTAACCAGTTGTTTTTCTATAGATGATACCTTCTCCAGAAGAGTCCCCAATGATCCAAAAATCTGAAACCTTGCCCCTTGCACCAATTTCTGAACCCCATATTTATCTGCCAAATTAGCCTATTCTTATTGCCATAGTCATGTGACACAAGAAGCAATCCAGAGGTTACTACCCTGGAGATCAGGAATTTCAGCTTACTTCCCAGCTCCCTATATTCTCTCTTCAAAAACTCCTCCCATTTCCCACCTATGCAGTTGGTACCAACCAGGTACCATGACATCCTGCTGTTGGCCCTCTGCCTTTAGAGTGCTGTGGACCTGATCTGAGACATCCCTGACCCTGGCACCTGAGGCACAGCATTGTGTCCACGGATTCTGCTTTCTGCGCCTCGGTTTATGGAATCCTCAATCACTACTGCAGTCCTCTTTTCCGCCCTCCCCACCCACTTCCCTTCTGAGCCACAGAGCCAGGCTCAGTGCCAGAGACAAGGTCACAGTGGCTTTCCCCAGGTGGGGTGCTTCCCCCCTCCAATAATATCCAAAGCAGCATACGTATTATTGAGGGGACAGCCACAGGGGTACTCTGCACCAGCTACCTATTCCCTTTCCCTTTCTTGACAGTCACGCCAGTAGCTGCCTCTTGCAACCTAGGGGTGACTACATCCCTGTAGCTCTGATTACTGGTAATTATTATTGAAACATAGTAGAACCTCTTTCCGTGGACTTTACAGAACATAGTTTAGGTCTCACAGTCAAAGTTCAGACAGGCTGCTCAAAAGATTTATGCAAATGCGACCAGGGCTGAAGGACTTCAGTTATTCATCGAACTAAGGAAGCAGCGGTCGTTCCCCTTAAATCGGCGCAAGTGTAAATCAATAATATATTTCACAATCTTGAAGAGCTTTGATAAAGTAAGTGAAAAGGACTGATCCTTGGGTAGAGGAATCGATATCCTACGGTCAAAGATCTAAGGTGCCCAGCAGAAGAATCAGAATGAAATGAATTAATGAGTTCAAGGTCTAAAATACTCTGCTTGACAAAGTGCTGGAAGCAGATTTAATAATAACTTTCAAATCTGGGTAATATATGTGTAACTAAAATCTAATTTCCTGAGGGGAAAAACAAGTGATATAAATAATTGGATAACTCTTTCAAACAGGAGCAAGTATTCTGTTCTATGCTCAAGTATTACAGCTGCATCACAGAACAAACTTCAGCCTATTCAGCCATTAAGATATAAAGACCTATAGTTCTAATCTCTTTATATAAATATACTTTGCAGATTAGCTGCTTGACTATCTATCAGTTTCTGCCAATGCTTGGTTCCAACTTCACAAATACCAACATGTCCATCTTCCAGCAGCACAGTTCAATCCAGAAATCCAGAATCCCCCCTCGCTTCCTCTTCACCCCACTTCAATGTCCATTCCCATTCCAACACCCCATTTTACTAGTTTAAAGGTTTAATTTTTTGATGGTCAAGAGATACTTGGCTGTTAGTGACAGGGATATGTCCAATCACTCGCCACTTTAAATCTGCCTAGAAATCCCCAGCAGAAAAATAGCTTCAAAATTTGCTTTTTAACCCATCCCACATACTCGATCAGTGCGTTAAACCAGGACAAAGAAAACACAATAATAGAAAATCCAGAAGAGAAGAATAACTAAATGATGGGAAATATAAAGCCTATATGCCAATAATCACACTATATCGTTACACTGGAACTGAGTAAACCAGGTTGTATCTGGTGCACATTACAGAAAGGGATAAGGGTAGGGTGAAGGACAGATACAAACAGCTTCTGAAGGGATAAAAGAACCAATGGGTGATGGCATGTATTTAGTTCTATTCATCACTTTCCTTATTTACCAGATTCCAGAATCTGCAGCCCTTTGCTGTCTCCCTTATCTCATTCCAGCTTTTATCTCTTTCCCCACCCTCTGCTCCCCAACCCCCTACTCTTCTGATTTCACATATTGCCTGCCAGCCCTGCCCCATCTACCTCAGCCCTTTATACAGGTTATCATTCCACTACACTCTCAGCCTAGATGCAGGGTCTTGACCTGAAACCCTCTGCCTCCACAGATGCTGACTGACCCGAGTTCCTCCCGCATGTTGATTATTTAGCTCCAGATTCCCACATCTTTAGTCTATTGTGTTTTCACTTATACAGTAGTTATCATGGTAAAATGGCACAGGATATTGTAAAGCTTTGTTCAGACAAAATCTCACAGCAAGCCATGTTAGGAGGTATTAAATCAGGCAAGCAGATATTTGTGCTGAAGTTCCACCAGGCCACACGCAAAAAAATCCATTGGTTTGCAATGGCTGCAGTGTATACTATTTTCAAAATTCTATCAACTATTCTACTAGTCTATTATAGCAACACATCCATGTGCATACCTTGAAAGATTAGGCTTTCAGGTATGCGACAAAACCAACCCTTGAACATTCCCTTCCAAGTCGCACACCATTCCTGACTTGGAGACATATCACTGTTCCTTCATTGCTGTTTTGTCTAAATCCTAGAATTGTCGCCTCAGAATTGTATTACTACCTTCTCTTGCAGGTAATAACTTGCTGAAGGCATTTGGAAATAGGCAATAAATGTTGGCTATGCCAACAAAGGTTAGATTTTAGAAATCAATGAAAAAAAATTGCAGTTTTCTGTAACCTGTAATTTTACTTTCATCACTTACCTTTCATATTTCATATTTATTCAAAGGATTTGAGCATTGCTAGAAAGACCAACATTTATTGGTGAACACTACATGCCCTGAAAATGTACAGTAACTGCAGCAGGTTCTGAGATATACATAAAATTGTTAGGTAACTGAATTGTTTTAATTCCTTATTGCACAAGCCAAGGTTCTCAGAGTCAATTACTTCCAACCACACATCAAGTGCCGTTATCTCTGTGGAGTTCTTCCCTGCCTGGCAAATCCATTGATACATGAGGAATCTGGGACTCAGCTTGAAAGGTTGGAACAGATTGTGTCAAGCTGCTTGCTTAAGATTCCTGGAAGGAGCCAAGCTTCTTAAAAGTTATTGACACATCCACCAAATTAGGAGTAATCTGTCCCTTTCTTGACTTCTATCCAGCAGACGGTACAGAGCTTAGTGGATATTGAGGACATTATTTCAGACCTTCTCTTGCAGCAACAATAGTGAACTGTGTATGTCAATAGCGGAGGACTCTGTGGTGGTAATGCTACCAATTTGCAAGGGCAGCTGGTTAGAAACTGTCTTGTTATTAAAGATATGTCTGCATGCGGCACAAATACTAATTGCCACATCAGCCAAGGTTTGGATATTATTCAGATAGTGCATTACATGTGAACAGAATGTATTAATATAAAAGGAACTGAACTCTGTGTACAATCACCTGTGAGCATCACCAATTCTTGCATAGATGGCAGAAAGAGCTTTAGAGATGAAGAGGAATGTCTTTTCCCACAGGATTATAAAGCTTTGGAATTGTCTACTCTGGAGAGGTCCACAGAACCATGAACGCTGAATCACTGAATACATTCAAACGAGGAAGGTGTTTTTGGTTGAATCTGGAGCGAATGGGAAGAGGCAAATGAGGGACCAAAATCAGATCAGTCATCACACTGAAAGACTGGGCAGGATTGAGGGACCATATGCCCTACAGCTGTTGTTAATTTCTATGCTTTTAATTCCTTATTGCACAAGCCAAGGTTCTCAGAGTCAATTACTTCCAACCACACATCAAGTGCCGTTATCTCTGTGGAGTTCTTCCCTGCCTGGCAAATCCATTGATACATGAGGAATCTGGGACAGCTTGAAAGGTTGGAACAGATTGTGTCAAGCTGCTTGCTTAAGATGCATGCCATACCTCTCTCAATTACAGCAGGAACCACAGATGTTGAGTAGGGTTGGCAGAACTCTATGTGCCTTTGCTGTAACTTAGCCAGTACCTAAGTTAATGCTAAGTCATCTGTCTGATTATATTATTGCTTTGTGTAGCAGTCTGATACAACCGATTACAGCAGGCTTGGAAGCTAATCTATTGCATTTTTCTACCTATTCTAGTAATAGTAAGCTACAATTACTAGCTAAGTACAAAAATGGTAAAAATAAAATTCTAATGTTGCTAATGTAGCATAGTGGTTAGGACAACACTTTACCATAGCAGGGTCCAGGTTCATTTACCACCACTGTGTGTAAGGAGTATGTACCTTCTCCCCAAGATCGTGTAGATTTCCTCCAGGTGCTCAGGTTTCTTCCCACAGTCCAAAGATGTAGCGGTCGGTAGGTTAATTGGCTCGTGATTAAGCAATGGTTAACTGCACAGCATGGAAGACTGGAAGGTGGGGGGAGGAGGAAGGGAGGAGAGGGAGGGTAGGAGGGCAGGTAAAAGGGAGGATAGGAGGGGTGGAAGGAGAGTAAGAGGAGGGTAGGAGGGAGGGAGGCAGGTGTGGATGAATAGAATGTAAGTACTTTTTAATCTTTCCATCTAGAATTTCCCTCAATTTTCATCATTCCACTTATGTGTGTCCAGAAAATCAAAAAGAATGAATTCATTCTTTTATCAGCCTGTACTGATTATGATCCCAGAGGTGAACATGTCCCTCCTTAAAGGACATCAGTGAATGAGGCAGGGCTTGATGATGTGCAGTAATTGCATGGTCATCCTATTATAGCGATAATAAACCTGATTTCCATACCATTGAAGACAGATTTAATATGCTGATTTTAACCTCTATATCTCAAAAGATTACTTGCCTAGGTCTTTAGGTAAATAATCTAGATATTATCAGGTTATTATCAATATCAACAATTCTGTTAATTTCGAGCCTCTCCTTAAAAAGAGAAACAAAAGGTTTCTTAATATGCAACAAATTTTACTGCATGGTAGAGCCTTCTGGGTCAATGTCTTCAATGAACATTTTAAATATCTGATTCTCCCAGCTCCATGGGTAGAATTATGAATTCATTCTTTTAAAAGCCTGTGCTGATTATGATCCATATTTATTATTAAAACCATTTACATTGATGCTTAGAGCCTTATTAGATTTTTGGTTTATCCATAGCCAGCCAACCTTTCAGCTGTAGGTATTACAATAACTGTACAAACTGACTCAATATTTTTGCAATTGTAAGGATGTAATGTGATCTATCAGGTTTTCCCAGAATCTAAGAGGAAGAAAATTGAGCACAAATAGATAAAAACGAAGATTGCCATTTAGTTGTATAAAAGCACCTTCAACACATTTTTGGAACCTTCCCAGACCTTCCCTCAATCTTTGTAATATTTTTATCTCTACCTCCTCAAAGCATCAATACAATTTTCATGTTTTCTTTTGTTTGCCGTTAATCAACTTCAGAAACTGGAGTGGAGGCAAAAGATTAACACTGAGGTATCCAGTGTTCACTGCAGCAGTTAACAACTTATCAATTTCCAAAACACAGGGCTGTATTATGCTGAGTGTAGCCACGTTGAACCTGGGCACTGCATTGAGTTCAGGGCAGTTTTGAACAACATGACCTGTGAGAATTGATGCATTTTGTACATATACTTTTATACCAGCGATACCTTGTACATCTCCTGTGACCATCATTAAAATAATAAGAAAATGAAAGTTGCTTATTCTTTATTACTATTTTGAATTACTTCAGTTAAATTATTTTTTTATTAATCATTTCTTAATTGTTTAATTTTTCAACTAATTCTCATGTGTCTGATCCATAGGTCCATCAAGTCAGTCGGTTAGTGTCGGCTCAAGCTGTGATCCAAAGTCCTAGTCACCACCATGGCCCACACTATCTAATGGAATAGGTGTTAGAACAAAACTATTCCAAAAGGCTGATAAAACTCTGAAGTGAATGAGGCATGAGCCAGTTTCTACATGATCCAGCCCATTATAAATCTGTGTATTCAGTCAATGAATTTGACAAGTAAGTAAGGCCATCCCTTCCCTCTAGTGTGCTCTAAATTTTAGACATCAACCTGCTTTATATCAACTTGTCTTCTAAAAGCATGAATTTTTCAAAAAGCCCATTTGAGCTCTTATTTATTGTCCATTTATTATTAAAATAATCATTTAAATAATGTGACTCAAATTATGACTGAAAGCATTACTGCTCAGAAACTTCACCCACGGACAACAAACAACACACTAAATCATTTTTCTGCATATTAGGGAAGTCATTTCCAGATCACTTAGCACCTACCAGAAACTGGCCTGGGGCTACTTCCCGTGAAAATAAATGATATTTTCCAGTCAACATCAATTGGGCAGCTCATGTTTACTCCACTGTCCACAGAGTACAAGACAACAGGAGGAGGATTCAGCCAGTAACCTCACAAGCCTGCCCCGTCAATCAACATGATCATGGCAGATCTGTTCCAGGCCTCATCTGATTCATGCCAGTTCCTCACAGTCCTCAATTCCCTGATGTGTCAAAAATGTGCCCACTTCCTCTACAAATATTAAATATTAAAATATGACCAACTGTCTTTCGTTAACCAGTTCTGAATGTATTTGCTTACTTTTATTGGCCGCTCATTGGACGTTTGACTGTCTTCTTTATTTGTAATGGGTTCTTTTGGGTTTCATTGCTTCATTGCTGCCTGTAAGGAGATGGGTCTCAAGGTTGTATAATGTATATACATATTGATGATAAGTGGACTTTGAACTTTGAAATCTTCTCTACATTCCTAGGATAGAGAATTCTAGAGATTCACCACCATATGCAGGATGCTCCAATGCAATTCAGTTTAATATTATTATTCTCTAGTCTTGCAATGAGGTCATCTTAACCATATAACCATATAACAATCACAGCACGGAAACAAGCCATCTCGGCCCTTCTAGTCAGTGCCAAACTCTTAATCTCACCTAGTCCCACCTACTCGCACTCAGCCCATAACCCTCCACTGCTTTCCTGTCCATATACCTATCCAATTTTACCTTAAATGACACAACTGAACTGGCCTCTACTACTTCTACAGGAAGCTCATTCCACACAGCTATCACTCTCTGAGTAAAGAAATACCCCTTGTGTTTCCCTTAAACTTTTGCCCCCAACTCTCAAATCATGTCCTCTCATTTGAATCTCCCCTACTCTCAATGGAAACAGCCTATTCACATCAACTCTATCTATCCCTCTCAAAATTTTAAATACCTCGATCAAATCCCTCCTCAACCTTCTACGCTCCAATGAATAGAGACCTAACTTGTTCAAACTTTCTCTGTAACTTAAGTGCTGAAACCCAGGTAACATCCTAGTAAATCGCCTCTGCACTCTCTCTAATTTATTGATATCTTTCCTATAATTCGGTGACCAGAACTGTACACAATATTCTAAATTTGGCCATACCAATTCCTTGTACAATTTCAACATTACATCCCAACTTCTGTACTCAATACTCTGATTTATAAAGGCCAGCTTTCCAAAAGCCCTCTTCACCACCATATCTACATGAGACTCCACCTTCAGGGAACTATGCACTGTTATTCCTAGATCTCTCTGTTCCACTGCATTCCTCAATGCCCTACCATTTACCCTGCATGTTCTATTTGGATTATTCCTGCCAAAATGTAGAACCTCACACTGCTCAGCATTAAACTCCATCTGCCAACGTTCAGCCCATTTTTCTAACCAGCATAAATCTCCCTGCAAGCTTTGAAAAACCACCTCATTATCCACAACACCTCCTACCTTAGTATCATTGGCATACTTACTAATCCAATTTACCACCCCATCATCCAGATCATTTATGTATATTACAAACAACATTGGGCCCAAAACAGATCCCTGAAGCACCCCGCTAGTCACCGGCCTCCATCCTGATAAACAATTATCCACCACTACTCTCTGGCATCTCCCATCTAGCCACTGTTGAATCCATTTTATTACTCCAGTATCTTGTTTAAGAATTTCCCATTAATGGAAACTTCTTCACATTAACTGTCAAACACAACCCCCATTAAAATTTAATATAGTTCAGTCAGATCACCCCTCATTCTTCTATATTTGAAATAAATACAAATCCTATTTCTTCAGTTCTCGTATAGGACATTATTTCATCCCAGAATTAGCCTAGTGAATCTCTTTTGGACTGACTCTAAAGTTAGCATATCTTTTCATAAAAAAAAGGTGCAAATTTATGCACAGTTCTAAGGTGTATCCTCACCAATACCGTATAGAATTGCAACAATAATTCCTAATTTTAGATTCTAACATTCCTACAATCAAGGCCAATAATGGCATTTTGCCTTCCTAACCACTTGTTGCACCTGCTTGTTAATTTTTTTGTGATTTGTATACAAGAATACTAAGATCCCTTTCAACCCACCTGCAACCTTTCTCCACCTAGATGACAGAATGCCTTTTGATTCCTTTAAAGAACTGCATGACCTCACTCTTCTTCCGCACTAGGATGTCATAGTCTAGAAAAGTACAGCACAGATACAGACCCTTTGGCCCATCTAGACTGTGCTGAACCATGCTGCATGGAGGTCAGTGACTTGTGAAGTGCTTCAGAGATCTGTTCTGGGATCCCTTCTCTTCATGATATTTATAAGTTACCTTGATGAGGAAGTGGAGGAATGGGTTAGTAAATTTGCTGATGATACAAAGGTTGGGGGTGTTGTGGATAGTGTGGAGGGTTGTCAGAAGTTACAGCAGAACATTAATAGGATGTAAAATAGGGCTGAGAAGTGGCAGATGGATTTCAACCCAGATAAGTTTGAGGTGGTTCATTTTGGTAGGTCAAATATGATGGTAGAATATAGTATTAATGGTAAGACTCTTGGCAGTGTGGAGGGTCGGTGGGATCTTGGGGTCCAAGTCCATAGGACACACAAAGCTGCTGCGCAGGTTGACTCTGTGGTTAAGAAAGCATACAGTGCATTGGCATTCATCAATCGTGGAATTAAGTTTAGGAGCCAAGAGGTAATGTTGCAGCTATACGGGACCCTGGTCAGACCCCATGTGGAGTACTGTGCTCAGTTCTGGTCACTTCACTACAGGAAGGATGTGGATACTATAGCGAGTGCAGAGGAGATTTACAAGGATGTTACCTGGATTGAGGGGCACGCCTTATGAGAATAGGTGGAGTGAACTCAGCCTTTTCTCCTTGGAGTGACGGACGATGAGAGGTGACCTGATAGAGGTGTATAAGATGATGAGAGGCATTGATCATGTGGATAGTCAGAGGCTATTTAAAGGGCTAACACAAGAGGGCATAGTTTTAAGGTACTTGGAGGTAGGTACAGAGGAGTTAGCAGGGGGTAAGTTTTTTTATGCAGAGAGTGGTGAGTGCATGGAATGGGCTGCCAGCAACGGTGGTGTTGGCGGATACAATGGGGTCTTTTAAGAGACTCCTGGGTAGGTATATGGAGCTTAGAAAAATAGAGGGCTATGGGTAACCCTAGATAATTTCTAAGGGAAGAACATGTTCAGCACAGCTCTGTAGGCTGAAGAGCCTGTATTGCGCTGTAGATTTTCTATGTTTCTATATTAATTGTGATGAAAATCTTTAGAAAAATGACAACAATCTGGAAACCATCAAGAACCTGTTACTGTGAGAAAACAATGGTTTCAAAGATTTATATATTTCTAAGATTTTTCATGCTTTTTTTTTCCAGACAGTACTTCTAATGTTCTAAAATGGTACAGGTCCCAAGTTATTGACTAGATAGGGATTTAAATATATTTCATTATAACATACTTATGCATGCATTTTCACCAAATAACCTTCACTTTTTAGATAACTGTGGTCAACTGGAGCAACCATGGAAATCAGAATACTTGTGGTTAGCCTTGGGTGTTACTATAATGTCATGCATGGCTGTTCCTTATTTCATGAACTGTCCTTTCTTAAACAACCCCCCTCCTGAAGTCAATAGTCAGCTCTTTCGTTTTACTCTTTCTATCATCTTTATGTATTCTGACTCATTACTATTTGAGAAACAGCCCTCAATGGTGCATCATCTGCACAGATGGAAAGAGAGTCAGAGCAGAATTCTGCTACACAGTCACCAGTGTACAGGAAGTAGAGATGGGCAACTAACGCCACAGCCTTGTGAGAATTCTTAAGGATGAGCTTATGGAGTACTTGGTGACACAGGACAAGATAAGGCAAAGTCAGCATGGTTTCCTCAAAGGAAAATCTTGCCTGATGAACCTATTGGAATTCTTTCAGGAAATTACAAGTAGGGTAGGTAAAGGGGATGCAGTGGATGTTGTAAATTTGGACTTTGACTAGCTGCCGCACATGAGGCTGCTTACCAAGTTAAGAGCCCATGGTATTACAGGAAAGTCATTGGCATGGTTAGAGCTTTGGCTGAATGGTAGGATGCAGCAAGAGGGAATAAAAGGAATCTTTTCTGGTGGGCTGTCAGTGACTAGTGGTGTTAGCAGGGGGAGGTGTTGGGACTGCTTCTTTTACAGCTGTATATGAGTGATCTAGGTGATGGAATAGACAGCTTTGTTGCCAAGTTTGCAGATGAATTTTAAATTGGTGGAGGGGCAGGTAGTGTTGAGGAAATAGGAAGGCTGCAAAAGGACAGATTCAAGAATGGGCAAGAGAATTGGAAAATGCATGGTCATGCACTTTGGTAGTAGAAATAAATGTGTAGACTATTTTCTAAATGGGGAGAAAATCCAAAAATCTGAGATGCAAAGGGACTTGGGAGTCCTTGGGCAGAACACCCTAAACATTAACCTGCAGGTTTAATCAGTGGTGAGAAAGGCAAATGCAATATTAGCACTCATTTCAAGAGGTCTAGCATACAGGAGCAAGAATGTGAAGCTGAGGCTTTATAAGGGACTGGTGAGACCTCCCCTTGAGTATTGTGAACAGTTTTGGGCTCCTCATCAAAGAAGAAATGTGCTAGCATTGGGGACACTTCAAAGGAGGTTCACAAGGATGATTCCAGGAATGAAAGGGTTATCATACAAGGAACACTTGAATGCTCTGGATCTTTACTCACTGGAATTTAGAAGGATGAGGGGGGATCTCATTGAATCCTTTCAAATGTTGAAAGGCCAAGACAGAGTTTATGGGGAAAGGCTGTTTCCCATGCGGGGGAGTCTAAGACAAGAGGGCACAGCCTCAGGATAGAGAGGCATCCATTTAAAATAAAGATACAGATAAATTTCTTTAACCAGAAGGTGGTGAATTGGTGAAATTTGTTCCCACAGGCAACTGTGGATGTCAGGTCATTGGGTGTATTTAAGATAGAGATTGGTAGGCTCTTGATTGGTTATGGGTCAAAGGTTACGTGGAGAAGGTCGTGGAGTAGGGCTGAAGAGGGGGCAAAAGATCAGCTGTGATTGAATGGCAGAGCAGACCCAATGCACCAAATAGCCGAATTCTGCTCCTATGTCTTATGGAATTAGTGCTAAAAAATAATCATGGAAGAGGTGTTACTGCTTATTCCTACTGCTTGCATTCTGTGTTCAGGAATTCACGGATCCAATCCAGTTGCATGGGAGGTGCTGAGTACCATGTCTATTGGATAAGCTTGCTTGGAATAACACGGATTGAAGGCTGAGCTGTAGTCAATAAACAATAGTCTAACTTAGGTGTCTCTACTGTCCAAAAGTGCTACATAGATAAGTGTAAGGCCAGGGAGATGATGTCTCCCATAGATCTGTTTTGTTGGAAAGTGAATGCACTGGTTTTAGTTTAGTTTCATTCTCCCATTCAAAGAGTTCATGAAAGACATCAAACTCACCTGGGAGTGAAGCATCACAGCCATTCATGATGTTAAGTTTGCCTTTTAGAAAGCAGTGACCTGCACACCTTGCCAGAGCTGACGGCATCCAATTCCATCTCCAATGTCAACCACAATTGTTTTTTTTTGCTCTTAAAACAGCCTTGCTTATGTAGTACCCGGACTTCATATATAGTTCTGGACCACCAAACTTGAAATCTGCTGATCAAGCGCTCAGCAGGCTACTAATCCCTTGGTTCATCCATGGCTTTTGGTTTGTGTATGTCTGGTATGTTCTCGAAGGCACACTCTCACCCACACAGGTCTTGAAGAAGCTAGCTGGTGATAAAGGAGGTGTATTCATTCAGATTTGAAGATGAGTCGTTGAAAATTCTCCAGTCCATGGACTCTAAGCAGTCCTGAAAAGCTCCCCCACTTCCCTTGACCATAACCTCTTAGTCTTCACCACCGTTGCTGTGGTCTTCAGTCTCTGCCTGGATGCCAGGAATAGCAGCACAGCTGGGTGATCGGCCTTTCCAATGTTTGGATGTGAGATGCCATAGTTAACATTCTTGATGGTGGCATAATAGTGGTCAAGTCTGTTGGCTCCTTTGGTTCCACATAATGTTCCCTCTAAGGTGTGTGCCTTTGCGCGCAAACTTATCTTTTACTTCTGAGCGCACAAAGGAAGTTAAACTGCATACACAAGGTTGTAAACCTCCACCTCATTGTCATGTTAAGTATATTTCACAATCATATACAATCACATCTCCTTTTCCAGCTTCTGATGCAGATGGTGCTGACAACGTGGAGCTTGCGATGATTTGTCTGCAGTTTTTAGAACTGGCTTATGTTTTTATTGAACAAATGATTGATTCACTATGTTGAATACCAAAGAAGCAAAGAACATGAAGCGCAAAAGAACTGCCAGCTCACTTAAAGTGGAACGGCTTAATGAAACAGTAGAAACTGCTCCACTGAGAGCTCATGAGGTCAACATGCAGCTACGAGAAATGTTTACGTACAATCCAGAACCTGGTGTTACCAGTGTGTATTGTCACGATGCAAAAGTTGCTGGAGTATTTGCAAGTGAAGAAGTGGAATGATATTTGGAAATGTAACTTTTTAAAGCATCATTTAGCAAGCAAATCATATATAGATGCTGCACAAATGCTACAGGCCTTCCTTACCTGCTGCAGGCCTGCTATGTATGATTTTTGAGGGTGCACACGTTCAAGAGCAAAAACAGTCAAACCCAGAGGAGATCAAAGTTCTTACTGACAATATTTTTCTAGCTGTTAAAATAAATACCTCAATATATAAAATTCAGTTCAAGTAAGTTGTAGTCATTGGGCAAAATAGTTGCACTGTACAAGATTCTTGCGCATACTATTTATTACAAATTAGACGGAGCATTGGTCCCACAGGTGATATGTTGATGGTAATTGTTCAGGGTAGATAAGATCCTCAGAGTAAAACAGGAAGAAGTTCAAAATGTCCGCAAATACCTCCACCAGTGGTTCTGCACAGGATCTAATAACACAGCAATGGACACTATCTGGGCAGATGTTTTCCATGGGTTCACTCTGCAGAAGACTGATCCAGACTGGTGACTGTGGGTTCAGGTGTATTTGAGACTGTTTGTGTGGTGGTGCTGTTCCAAACCCCGTCTGTTGAAAGCGCGCAGAGAACGCAATTAGCTCATCAGAAGGAATGCACAATTGTCAGCGATGCTGCCCAGTATTTAATTTGTTCCTCTCTTACAGCAGGTAGGCCCTGCCACAACTAAGCACTAGTCTTGGACTCTATTTTGGACTGGTATGGCCTTGACAGACCTGGTAGCTGAATATCCTGAAAAATGAAACCCGATTTTTTGTACATCGGGGGTCACCTGATCTAGGAGCCATGTATTCTGTGTAATGTGTTTACTTTGGTAACTAGTGGCAGGAGTGGGGGTGTGTTAAAAGTGAAGGGAATAACTCATATATTCTTCCTTATTTCATGGCATTTTGTAGCTTGGGACCACGGAGATCTTATCTTTGCAGACCTACAGGAATAATGTTCAATAGTGCTAACATGTTTGCTAATTGCTAATAAAAGATCGAAATAGGGAATTTGACTCTTTATAAGAATCATTGGAGCTGTGGGAACGTCATGCAGGTAAAACAACTCTGTGGGGTCGTAGGCTGGCACAAGTTGTCTTGTTTTGATATTGGATCAATTTTTGCCACTACACCTGAGTTGAACGCCGTAGTCCCAGACTCCAGCAGGCATTGGATTTCTCAGTTTATCCATAGGAACATGATTGTCCTCTTCAGTACACAGTCCAACACACTCAGTTATAAAGTTTGTGACAGTGGTGACATACTTATCTAGGCATGCACCTGAGTCTTAGAACATGGAGCATTTCACCGACTCAACTATTTCACCAGACTGACTGCATGACTTTCTGAAGAGGGCCCTCACTTTTCCGTGTTGGCAGGAGGTGGGTCAGTATGGTTTTTGTTTTTTTTTATTACGGCTGTACAGCAATGGTCAAGGATGTTTGAACCCCTGGTGTGACAGGAGACATGCTATGGTACTATTTGGTGATATACTCTTGAAGTTGGCCTCGTTAACATCACCAACAATGGTGAAGGGAGCCTTGGGGTATCCCATTTCAAGTTCATTGAGTTCAGGCTACACATCTATCCGTTGTGAATTGTAGACCGCCATCAGGGTAACTTAAGTGAACTCCCATTAAAGGTATTAGAGGCAACCATCAGATACTCCAAGCTGCAGGAGCAGGAACTCACCAGGACTATCTCATCTGAGCATTACGAGGTGTAGATCAGGAAGCAGACCCTTTCATATTGGACTTTTCCTGAGGATGCAGTACGGTTCAGCTAATGAACTGTATGGTGCAGTCAGATGTAACAGGTGTAAGCTTTGTTTCAGTGAGTCAGAGCACACATCAGCCCAATGGAACAACTGACACAATGCTACGGAGGGGATTAAGCAGTCAACGTTTTGGGCCAAGAGCCTTCATCAGGACTGGAAAGGAAGGAGGAAGAAGCCAGAATCCGAAGATAGTGGGGAAGGAAAAGAGTGCCAGCTAGCACGTGATTGGTGAAACCTTGTGAGTGGGAAGCTGGGTGGTTGAAGTGAGAAGCTGGGAGATGATAGGTGGAAGAGATAAAGGTCTGAAGAAGAGAGGGTCTGATTGGACAGAGGAGTGGATCATGGGAGAAAAGGAAGGAGGAGGTGCACCAGAGGTGTTGAGCAGATGAGGAGAAGGGTAAGAGAGAATCTAGAATGGCGAATGGAAGAAGAAAGAAAGGGAAGAGGGAGAAATTATCTTAAGTTAAAGAAATCAATGTTCATGCCATCAGGTTGAAGGCTACCCAGATGGAATATGAGGTTTTGCTCCTCCAACCTCAGAGTTGCTTCATCATGGAAGTAGAGGAGGCCACGTATCAACATGTCAGAATGTCAATAAGAAGCAGAATTTAAATGGGTGGCCACTGGAAAATTCTACCCTTTGTGGAGGTGCTCACTGAGGCAGTCCCCAACCTTTGTTGGGTCTCACCACTGTAGAGGAGGTCGCACAGGAGCACCATGTACAGCAGGTGAAGAGTTGCCTCACCTCAAAGGACTGTTCGGGGCCCTGAACACTGGTGAGAGAGGAGGGGAAGACGCTGGTATCACATTCCTCCAGCTTTCAGGTCTCTTCTGATAGCCATTTACATTTCTATCAACGTTTTACAATGCTGCTTCTCGTCCTACAGAAAACTTAACTACCCTGAAAACAAAACCGGAGCTGCTTATTTTCACTTTGCCAGGTTTCTAATATCACTTTGCTGGTATTTTCCATCGGCATTGGCAGGTGAATTACACAAATATACCCTGTACTATAACGTTTGCCCATCTGCCACTCTTTCATTCATTCTAAACACCAAAGTTCATTTGATTCACACAAATGATCTTCCTGAATTCAGTGTCTTACTCCTGATCAAGCTCCCACTTACACAACTTTGACAAATGTAGATAAGGTGCAAATGTTGAGAAAAATACATCAGAGAGTGGTCATGACTGACTTACTTAACTGGAGAAAGCACGGCTTTCAGGCAACAGTGGGTATTATCAAGTTTTTGGAGGATGATTATTAATAGTCTCTTTTGTGGCAGTGTTATCCCACTTCCAGAAACAATGCAGCAGTATTAAAGCTTCATCAAGATAATAGGTTTCTTCATTATTTGAAGTGCCAGTTACGGCACACTTATAGCTCAGCAAATGCCACCTGTCAGATCTTTTCAATACCAGAACGACAGAAGATTTTATTTCCTTTCCATCCAGCTGATGAATGACCAAGGGCGGTGAATCATGCAGGTCAAAGCCCAGTTTCCTGTCACAATGCTTTCATTCTGCTATTTTCCTCTTGCACAAACCCAATTGCCAACTGTGCAAAGGGCAGCCAGTGACAACGTGGAGACACAATACTCATTAGTATTCATATATGTAAATTTATGCATTATATTAATGCAAACATCTGAAATAACATGGACAGTTCACTCACCCTAAATGACATCTCCAGATTCTCTCCACCCCATATATCCATTCCTGCATCATAAGTTCCAATTTCTTCAAAGTAGTTCCTGTCTATTGCAAACAAGCCTCCTGCCATGGTTGGTGTCCTAATGGAAAGATAAGGAGTCATATTTAATTCCAGTACAGACAACAGCAATTCATGGTGTATATATCAGACTTATGATCAAAGTATTTGTGAGTCACTTAATATTAATAATTTAAACTTCTGAAGGATTTTTTTTACATTTTTTAAGTTTACTAATGCTTAGAAATCCAACTTTACAGCAAGAATTTTCTACTTCCTGAACTGGAAATGCTGGTTGAATGTGTGTATCTAGTACAGAGAGTGAGCAGTTTGAGGATTATTAGCATATATGTTTCAGTTTCTTACTTATTTCACCGGTATTGAAATATTTATTTAAATCATATCTATTTTCCATAATCTTAAAATTGCTACATGTCATGAATAAAATATGTAATTGCTTAAACTTATTTCAGAGTGGGGATGGGAGACTGGTGGACCTAATGTACTAAAAAATCACAGTGACACTGATTAGAAGTTTGTAAGAAACCTGCAACACATTGCCATTATTCACCGGCTTCCATCTTGAACGAGCAAGAATACTTATGCTTACCCCCCCCCCCCACAAGGAACAAGCAAAATATTCTATCTAAATAAGCAGGGCCTTTAAACAATGTATTTCAGGTACTTCTTTTGATTTGTATATTCTCCATGTAGAAGCATAGCAGGAAAGATTCTCATATCATTTGCAACAAACACAAATTGCTGAAGGAACTCAGCAGATCAAGCAACTTCTACGGAAATCAAGAAGCAGTGACACGTCAGGCTGAGACCCTCCTTCAGGACTGGAAAGGAAGGTGGGGAGACACCAGAAAGGATTTGGATTTCCAACATCCTAGTTTGTTGGAACAGACGACTGATAAAGAGGTTTAGTTGCAAACAAAATTGATTTGCACATTCTAGTGTGATCCTTGAAATTTATTTCAGCTTAGAAAGTGCAATGGAGAAGTATATATGTTTCTACAAATCAAACAGCGAAATATTCACCTGTTTAAAAAAAAACACATCAGGTGACATTAAATTCCAGGGAAATCTCAATTAAAACTCCCATGATTATTTCTACTGTATGAAGAACTTCACAGATGAAAAGTTTTCACCTACACTCTCCATTTTGAGATATTGGAAGTGAGATCCTGTTTGCAGGATTTGGCATCGAGATTGGTTAGTGTCTATCCTCAGATGCCTTTTGATCAGCAAGTGATTTCTAGCTTAAAATTATTTGGAATTATAAAACTTGTGTAGGGAGTAGAAAACAGTGTCTGTTATGCAGCCAGCGGAGTTAAAATCTAAGGACCATTGCCACAATTACAACTGATACTAGCCAATGTCTTCCATCTAAATGGAAAGAATTTTCCAAATGATCACTGGTAGTACCCTCCCTATTCCCATCAAAAGATTTTGTAGAAAGTTGATAAATGTAAAACAAGTCTTCCACTGTGATCTCATGATGATGCTCACTTGGAGGCATCTTTGGTGACTTATAAGAACTCTCCAAGACCCAGAAGCTCACAAGAAGTAAAACTTTCAGCCATACACTTGATAATACAGAGAGGCAGGAAAGGTGTATCATTATACATTTGGCACAAGCTGAATACAATCCCAACATCACTTGTCTGCATCAGGTTTAGTTTGATGAAAACAATGCAAGAATTCAAGGGCAGCTTGAAACAAATTTACTGCATATGGAAAGGTGACCATATAAGCCAAAGTTAAAGCAGTTAAACAAGTTCTGAGACAATGGTTATTCTTGCGTAGTCATTATCATCAGTCTTGAATTCTGGAGGCCTGAATTATTGATCTAAAAGTAGAAGTTCCAATGAAGTCAATGGACCAAATACATGGAATACAACTGACACCTAACACACTTTCAGCAATGGCAACGAAATACCAATCTTCTATTTGTGGGATTCATCTTGATAGTGCATCAGCCAAAAAGATTAAATCAGAGGAAGTGCATAAGACATTAAATTGGAAGGAAATTTATCAGAAAGCATGATAAATAATTTCCAACCAAAGGGAATCTAGCCTTCTGTAATAGTGGTGAGATTCAATAGCACAACTGTTACTGATATCCACAACAGCAACATTGCACAAATACACAAGTACAATGGCTGCAAGAGCAGGTCAGATGCCGTATAACTTCAAACAAGTAACTCACCTCAGTTCTTCCCGTGGTACGAGAAGGCACAAGTCAGAAATGTGATAGAATACTCTTCACTTGCCTGCAGGAGTGTGTCTACAAATCTCAAGGATCAAGGCAGCTAATAGCCCACTTGCTTAAACTGCAGGTTTTTGCAAATAATATGGTGTGAGATTTTTCATGTTTAAAGAAACCTGCAACAACTCATTTACTGTACTGCAAACACTGAACACAAAGCACAGTAACAGAAACTCACATAATTACATCTTCACGTCATGCAAACGGCGCATGAGCATGATGGGTAGATTTAGCCCACTGGCACTCCACTCAGGCTGCACTCCAATCGCACACGTCCTTTCTAAAGCCGCTCCAGACAAACTACTACAACCAGTCTCTCCGAGTCCTTCCAGCCCGGATACAAGAGGCCATGCACGGAGTTAAAAACAGGTTGCATCCAGTTTGGGGGCATGATGGGCCGAGGGCAACTGGTTGAGAAATTGCACAGGAGAGAAACATCAACTCCCCTGAACTTAATGTCAACCAGCCGCAGGCCTTTGACTGCTGTTCAGGAAGCATGAATCTCTGGGTCGGCTGCAATGCCCCTATGTGTATGGGCTCAATGGCTGGCCGTGAGAGGCAATCAACCACAGCATTATTTTTCCTCTTGATGTGCTGTATGAAAGTTGTGAACTTCGACATGTAGGCCAGGTGGAGTAGCTGTCATGCAGAACAAGGGTCAGATATTTGTTTGGGGTCAACGCTGTGAAACGGCAACCCTCTAGAAGGCAATGAAAATAGCGGATGGCCAGATAAAGACTGAGAACCTCAAGGTCATGCATGTTGTTCGTTTTGGGGAGGATAGAGCTGGTGGCTGAAGAAGGTGAGCAGCTGCCAAACGCCTCTAACCAACATTTGTGCACAGCACCCACAGCACAGTCTGAAGTGTCAGTACTAATGGCTTTAGGTGCATTGGTGAGTGGGTGCACAAGAAGGGCCACATTGGAAAGAGCTTGTTTGGTATCATCAAATGCCCTGGTCATGTCCGCTGAGCAGTCAAGCATGTGATTGGGGTATTGCATTTAATTGCACTATACAGGGGGAGCATAATTTCAGCAGCTTGCAGAATGAAGTGGTGAAAGAAATCCACCATGCCTAAAAGCTCCTGGAGATTTTTAGTAATGCGAGGAGGTGGGAAATCCATAATAGTGGCTACTTTTGACGGGGAGAGGTTCTGCACCTTCCGCGGAGATACGAAGGCCAAGAAAGTCAATGGTTGACAGCCCATACTGGCATTTAGCTGGGTTAGTAATCCACCTGTGTTGGCTTAAGCACTCGAAAGTGTGTGGAGAGGAGAAGCTTGTTCTGATTTTGATGCACTGGTGACAAATATGTCATCCAGGGAAACATAATGAAAGATGAAGTCTTTTAATAGAATTCATCAGCCATTGGAACTGTGCTGTTTCCCTGTGCTGCATTTTTCAGCCCAAACAGCATGTGCAGAAATTCAAAGAGGCCAAATGGGGTTTTCACAGCTGTTTTGGGAATGTCCTCTGAGCACACAGGTACTTGATGGGAGCCCCTAAGTTGACTTCCAAAAAAAATTAACTTCTCAGCTAAATGTGCAGAGAAGTCTTGGATGTGTGGGACTGGGTAGCGATCGGGGATGGTGACCTTGTTAAGGCATTGGTGATCGACACATGGGCGGCAACCACCCTCGGACTTAGGGACCATATGGAGGGGCAAAGCCCAGGGATTATTCAACTGCCATACAATGCCAAGTCTTCTCATATTGGAAAACCCAGCCTTTGCAGTTGCCAATTTTTCTGGGTCCAATCTACGTGCACAGGCATGGACTGGCAGGCCAGTTGCGGAAATGTAGTGCTTGACCCATGTTTAGTGACTGTATTGGGGAATGTGGGGTTAGTGAAGTTTGGGAGCTCGCCCAGCAGTCGAGTAAACTCATATGCAGATGTGCATGTGCTTGACAGAGTCATTGTGGGGAACTTACTCAGGGAACAAGATAATGAGCCAAAGCCGGCAGTTCTTAAGATCGACTAACAGTCCTTGGGCACACAGAAAATTTGCACCAAGCAGAGGTCTAGCCACTTTGGGCAGGACAAAGTCCGATGTGTAAAGTTCACCCTCTGAAGCAGAGTATCACCCATCGTGTCCACTAAGCCGGGATCCTGCTGCCGTTGGCGGCCTCCAGTGAGGCTTCATCACCTTTTGCCTTCTCAACAGGCGATGCTGGCAGCACACTCACTTGAGCACCTATGTCACACAGGAAATGCTGCCCTGACAGGGTGTTCATCATGAACAGCAGATGTCCCTGACAACTGGAACCCACGGTACTCACAGACATCCGATGCCCTAGTGCAGTGGCATGGTCGAAACTGCAAAGTGACCTGCACTTCCTAGTGGACATACCAAAGCGAGCATGGTGAAAACCCAGACTCTGCGTTGTCTGTTTCACAGCTGCGGACATGCTCATGCTGCTGCACTTTCTGACCTGGCATATCGAGGCAGTGGAAGGAAGAGGAACGATGCACCTCAGCCTGACTGAGTAATGGCTGAGTAAGCCACTTTTGTAAACTCTGTAGAATGCTTCACAGGTGCATTAGCGAGGGCTATATGAACTTGATCAGACATTTGCTGCTTGAAGAGTTCTTTGAAAATTAAACAAGGATGGTGATTTCCCAGGAGAGACAGTATGTGGTCCATTAGCTCCAACAGCTTAGTGTCCTGAGGTTGTGCAAGGAGCACAACTGTTTGGTGAGCTCAGATTCCGATAGTCTGAAAATCTGTAAAAGGTGAGCTTCAGCAATTAGTATTTATCATGATTAGGTGGGTGTTCTAGTAGCCTCACCACTCTCACAGCCGTGGAGGTGCAGAGCGACCCTGCCACTTTTTAAAATCGCCCGTGGTGATTTCTCACAGCACAAAATGGGCCTCGGCCTGTACAAACCAAGCAAAGGCATTTTGCTCCCAAAACTCCAGCAGCTTCAAAGCAACTGAGTTGATTGACATGTTCAATAACCCTGGAAATCAGAAGGGTCACCAATATAGGTTTGTGCAAATAAAGTGGCGTGAGGCATTTTAAGTTTAATAAGAACCATAACAGATTACTTAATTTACTCCAAACACTGAACACAAAGCACAGTAATAGTTAATTATGTCATTACGTCAGACCAACTCAATGTCAATGGCTGTGATTTATATACGTTTCCACAATTATACTACCCTGCAAAACATTCACTCCCTCTTCCATTGAGGGCAATGTGGACCAACTATATATGTACTACAGTCTCCTCCAGTGACATTCAAGGCCACAAAATCTCTCTGCAAAAGGAAAAATCATCAGGTGCAAGAGAACAGTACCAGAGGTACCGTACTCCTACAAGTCACATTCTTCCACACTTGGGAATACATTGCTATTCTTTCATCATCACTGTACCAATAGTTTGGAAGTGTTAACTCAAAACTATGAGGCCCCTGCAGCACAATGACTGAAGCAGTTCAATAAAATGGTTCATAATATCTTTCTCACAGGAATTCAGGGATAAGCAATAAATTCTAGCTTGCCAGCGGCACCCAAATCCTAGAAATATATAAAAGCAAATAATAAAAGACAGCCAAAGTAAAGGAACAAACACGAATTTGATCTAATCACTATTATAAAGACATGGCTACATGGTGAACCAAAAGCCTTTATGTATACTTAAGGCAGAGATTGATAGATTCTTGATTGGTCAGGACATGGAAGGATATGGGGAGAAGGCAGGAGTTTGGGACTGAGAGGAAAATTGAATCAGCCATGATGAATGGCTGAACTGACTCAATAGGCCAAATGGTCTAATTCTGCTCCGATATCTTATGATCTTATGCCCCAAGGCCTTGCAGTCTCAAAACAATAAGTAAAGCAGGAAGCTGGACTGTGGAGTGGGTGCAGAAATAGGAGTGGGTTTCTGGTACTAATAATAGAGGATAATGACATGGGTAAGAGGACTTTGTAGTAACTACTGTACATTGCACCAATATTAAGCAACTTAAATCCACAGCTGTGAATAGTTTTTGGTCATCTAGTGGAGGATGCATGATAAAAAAAAATACATTTCAGATTGTTTTCCCATCAGAATCCATGGAACAGACAGGAAATCAAATATTTTACATTCCGTTACGTGAAATAAAGTTAATTATTAATTGAAAGGTAATCTAAAATTGGAACAATCAAAATATGACAGAATTCAGTATCAAGCCTAAGTATGAAGTAATGAAATTGCAAATGTTACCAAAGTCACTAATAACAACCTGTCTACCTGGGACTGAATTAATACATCTCTCCTCATCTTTTTTCTTTGACCCATCCAAAGCCTTTGAGGGAGTTAATCTCCTCCAATGGCTATCCACTGTCATTCTAGCTGGCTGAGGTAAGGTGTGTGGTGAACTATGTGCCTGTCGGGACACGCCCCTGCTGACTGCTCCTGTGGCTCCTCCCACAGGCCCCTGTATAAAGGAGATCTGCGGCCTGACGTTCGGCCTCAGTCTCCAAGACATTGTATGATAGACACTCACTCCTGGTTCCTTCTTCCAGTCACTAAAAGCCGATATCTCGCCTTACGTCTCAGTGTGAGTTATTGATGGTGCATCAAGGTGCAAACAGGCAATCATGATATAATCACCTCCATTTCCTACACATCCATGTCTTCCATCTGATCTCAGCACAAGGAATTGTTCTCTGCTACATTCTTCATCTTGACACCGTCGTAACAAAAACAGAGCATTGGTTTCCTTGTGACCGCTTGGAAGTAGATATTTTCTCCAAGTGGACACGGAAATAAACCTGAAATGTATGTGGTTTAATTCCCCACCAACTCATCCCTTTCCTAGGCATGACTGTAAATTATGTCAATTAAAATGTCACATTAGAACTTTAGTGTACACAGCACACCCAAAATTACCCATTTACCCTTTTGTATCATACCCAACTCTGCATCAATTTTCGCTCATTTGCAAGTGCACCTTTAATTCATCTTGTCATTTCTACACATGAAAAGTCTTGATTCTGTTCTGCTCTGCATTAACATGGAGTCAGAAACAAGGCATATTTAAGGATAGCATGTTCTGGAATCATCCGATTAAAATTCTCAGCTTATTAGGGGAATTAATTGGGCAAATCAATAATAAACTATATCACCTGGTAACACGAGTGAATCTGCAGATGCTGGAAATAAATAAAAACACAAAATGATGAAGGGTTTCGGCCCGAAACGTCGTCACTACCTGCTCCCATAGATGCTGTCTCGCCTGCTGAGTTCTGCCAGCATTTTGTGTTTTTATTTCACCTGGTTACCAGCATGGACTAAGAGGAAGCCCAAAAAAATCACTTCTACATAGAGTGGTAATAAAAATCTAGAGCTTATTTCTCCAAACTGTAATGGATGTTACTTAGTTGTTGCATTTTGTAGCTTAGATTAAACAATATTTAAATGAAGAAAGGCTTTCTTGTGTAGTTAGTTCACAGATATGCTATGAGCTGGGTTGACATCCCCTGTTTGTCACTGATGGGGGACAGGAGGAGACTCGTAAACTGTTGCTGGCCCAAAGAGGAGTTACATTTTGCACCAGAGTCTAGAAATCTCCAATATTTGTGCAGCAAAACGCTGGACATTTCTTTTAGGAGTTACATGCCACAAACTCTATTTCTCTCATCACAGATTGACTCAGCAGATGGCATTTCATGTAAAATGACAGCTTACCCTTTCAAGAGAAAAACTTGTTAAATACAACTGTTATATGGTTTTGTAATTGAGTCCTAACCTTTACTAGAAAAAGGAGAAACCAGGAAAATAAGATTGTTCCCAGTTACTATCTACATATTAATAATGTGGCTAGAATAATTTTGAGCACTTAATTTTAAGATGATGCTGGCATCTCAGGCAGGCTGCTGGTGAGAAGCACCAGAGTTGTATCAGGGACGTAATACTCCTGGAACAGGAAAAGCCAGGGAGGTGAAGGGTTTTATTCGTGCATTCGGAATCACAAATAGCTTTCAAGAGCAAATTGAATCTCCTAGTGGTAGGGAACTCAGTAACTAAAGGCCCCAGATTTAAGACAGTGAGGAAGAAGCTGATCAGATATGTGGAGGAAGTGTTCCACAGAGTGTGCTCATGTATCATGCACATGTTGTCCAAGAGTGGAGGAAGTCTAATGAGCAACAGGCCTGATCTTGTGCAGGTGTCTCAACCAGAGTGGGTACCCTTGGTCCTCCAAGTCTCCGACTCTGAACAAATCCAGGTGCTGAAGACACACTTTGCTGGCCTGAAGAAACATTAAATCTTGCAATGTGCTCTGAGCAACAGCAAGGCTTCCAGCAAGAAGCTTTGCCCCAAAGCTGCCAATGAAAGCTTTTTCAGATGTAAAAATATTGAGTGGTTTTATTAGTACCAATTGTATCCAAGTCAACGCATACACAGGAAAGTTCCAAACAAAAGCCGACTATCCTGCTCAGCTCTGCCTCTACTATCAAGTAATATCCTGCACAATGATTTTCTAAGGGGAATTAAATAAAAGTGTGAAGCTGAATAAATGCAAAACTCAGAATGAAACAAAATAGGTTCATGGATCAAATGTCCTTCAATCCTCTTTTAACATGTTACATTGTATGGCTATGATTTGTATCCAGTGATAAACATTGACTGAAGTCCTTACTACAACAAAAAAGTGCACTTTCAAGCTATTACATTGGTCCATCTAGAAGTGAAGAAAGGTAACTGTTTCCTTTTATTGGTTTGGTGGAAAATGCCATGGCTGTTGATAGAATCAGAATTGATCCTATAGGAACAAGAACCTATAGGGGACATAAGACACTACAGCGATTGGAATCTGCAGCAATAAAAGAACAACTTCTGATAAGATGGCAATTTGCTTGGTCGCTGAGGCCTCTCCAGGACCAACAGAAGGTGCAATGTCCCTTTAGTGTTTTTTTCTTGCAATCACAGGACCTTGTTGGACACTGGTAATATAAAATACTGCAGGCCTGGTTCATCACCGGTGAGACCAATAGCAGGACAGCTGCATGGAGTCATCTGAGGCAGTGTGGGGAAGACCAGGGCTGTGGTGGTCATGCAGGTATCCCTGTTGGGTTGAGGGCTGCCCCTTGCAAGGAGAGGGGGCTCTCCCATTGGCCTATTCTCCAGTATTCCCTCCCTGGAAGACAAGCTGGATTGCCTTTTGTCTGCGGCAGATCCAGAGCCAAATGAAGAACTGCTGTGTGCTTCAGCAGGACCTGCTGAAGGGTCTCAGCCTAAATCTCCACTGTACTCTTCTCCATAGATACTGCCTGGCCCGCTGAGTTCCTCCAGCATTCTGCTTGCGTTGCTTTGGATTTCCAGCATCTGCAGATTTTCTCTGGTTCCTAATCTACCCAGAGCAGATTCAAGTTCCTAGATGTCAATATCTGAGGATCTACCCTGGGCCCAAAACATTAATGCAACCACAAAGGTGGTAAATCAGTGGCCGTGCTTCATCTGGGGTCTGAATAGGTTTGGCATGTCAGCAAAGATTTTTGCAAATGTCTGCAGGGCATTCTGATCGGTTGTATTACAGCCTGGTACAGAGTCTCTGATGTGCAGGACCTAAGGGAGCTGCAGAGATTTGTAGACTCAGCTAGCTCCAAAATGGAAACAACCCGACCCAACATCAAGTCCCAACTTCAAGAGGTGGTGCTTCAAGAAAGTGGCATACATCATTGAGGAGCCTCACTCAATCCAGTCTGAGACATGTCCTCTTCACATTTCTACCATGAGGCAAGAGGTATAAGTGCCTGAAAACAACTTACAACATTTTAAAAACAGCTTCTTCAGCTCTGCCATCAGATTTCTTAATGGCCCATGAACCCACAAACACTCCTTCATTATTCCTCATTTGCATTACATGCAGATATTTATTTTTGTAATTTATGGTAGCTTTTATGTCTTGCACTGCAGTGCTCCCATGAAGCAAAAAAATTCACAATGCATGTCAGTGACAATAAACTTAATTCTGATTCTGATGACTTCCCATAAATTAAAGCCACAGGCCTCAATCATAACATTAAGCATCGTCATGTTGTACCTCTGTCCTTAGGAGCTCTGGTTTAGACCTGGAGACCAGGAATATCTGAAATTACTTTTGCTTTGTTTCATTAGTATCCAAGAATAATAGTTATAATTATGTCTAATGATGTTGAATCAGGATGCGATATAGAATGCGGAATGAAGAACTGTCCGAAGTTTCTCAGCTCACTAAGATCGATAGTTAATGGAAGAAATGATGACCCGTGAAGCACAGAAACAACTTGGCCTAGATGCTCCTTCAGTTGTTCCTTGCTCCTTAATAGTACTGGCTGTTTCAGTAGATGTTCATTCTTAGCCCACAAAACAAAACACCTGCCATCTACTCAGAAATTGCATGTATTAAAGTGCTGTACTCAGAATAAATATTGCAAGTACTTGATAAATTCAACACTGACTTCATTCAATAATCAAGAAATATACCAAAACTTTATCTAAATATCAAGTCTGCATGCAGAAATGTGTGCAGATTCTCTCAAAAAATGATTAATAATGGATACTGTTTTATTGCATACTCAGTGAAACATCTTCTCTGAAAAGATTCAATCACCCACCTCCGCACTTCGAACGTCAAAGATTAATATATTTTCAATTTAATTTATTATTGTGTTATCTTCCTCCAGTACTCACCGAACAGAAATTGTTCTGTCCCCTTTTCTGCGGTCCATTTCTCTCTGAGGGACAGGATACCAGCGGAAGTTCAATTTCCAGTTAAATCCACCATATGTCATATCAGAACCAGCCATGTATTCAAAGGTATCATCACTAATTACGTCGATAATTGGGCAAACCACAGTTTTTCTGCATAGGAAAAGAAGCTGCAATTAAAGGCAAAGATTTTGAAAACCACCATTTTATTCAATACTCTTTACGGCTTAGTCCACTCAAAATACTCTTGTTCATGCCTCAACAGGTAGCACTTTTGCCTTTTGGTCAGATGTAAGGTCATAAATTTCTATCTTCAGATGAACTGTAAATCTGCTCTGTCGAATAAGTGAAGATTCTGTAGCACTATTTCAAAGTGTAGGAAATGTTTTCCTGTGCCTCAGCCAATATTTATCCCTCAAGCAACCACACTTGCATGTTTCTTGCAGGGGATGGATGATTTAAAATTGGCTGACCCACTTCCTGTGTTAAAAAACTGATATCATTTGGAAGTGCTTCAATGACCACAAAATCGAATGGAGTGTCCTTAGGTTGTGAACATTGTTTTATAAACACAATTTACTTCCTAATAATATTTTTATGAACTGAAAAACATAAGCCAAAGTAATTTTAGAAAAATGTAAAAAAATTTTCAGCAATCAAATTTTATACTCAATAATGAAACTTTGCCACAATCCAATCTTATCTCTCAATCTGTTTTGATTCAGCTGATTATAATACACCATAGTTAACCTTGTTAGCTTTAAAGCAAACCATGGCTTATACAACATTCATGAGGCTACCAGTGAAATGGAAAAAAAGGAGCTAAACTTTGTATAGAACTTAAATACAACCATATGCAGGTAATGTATTAAGTCAGCAAAAGTTCATTTTTCATCACCTGAAATTTGTATCTCTTGCAATTATCTAATTCAATATTTTCCACGGTATGTAGAAGATCCTGTGATCTACCCAAGGGTAATAATATACAAACATTTTGGTTGAGTACTGAGAAAAGCACAAGACAGATCGTGTTTCAAATTGACTGACTTGCTTTGACAAAATGATAGAGATATCGTGGTCAACTGTCAATAGTGTGTTACACCACTTTACTGAGACTTAGTTTTTTTATTATTAATCATATGTACATAAACACTTACAGGGAATTTTGTCATTTGCTCTATCAACCAGCAGGACCTGAGGGTATGTCGGGAGCAGCCCACAAGGGTCATCTCACATTCCGATGCCAACTGAGCATGCACACAATATTCAACAGAAGAACATACAGTCAACATACAAGCGACAACAGCAAAACAAGCCTAGTTCAGGCCTCCAGTCCGTGTCCCTGGACTGGCACACATTGGGGCTCTGGCCACCGGACTCACCAGTTTAGGGGCTTTGACCTCTGGGTTCGCTAATCTTTGAGCTTCACACTCAGGGCTCACTGATCATGGACCCCTAGCCTCAAGACCTGCTGATCAACCTCGGGCCTTCAATCCCAGAATTCACTGACCTTCGGCTTCCGGCCCTAGGACTTGATGATATCAGAGATCACTGACCCTCATTCTTGGGGTCCACAGTCCTCTGAATTTATTCAGATTTTAGATTGTAGACTTTAATGCACATTATGCTTTGCACAGTGTAAGCAACAGAACATCAGTCCTCTAAGGCCTTGAGCAAAGCCAATGCAGATCTCTCGTTAGGCTTTTATTTATTGAGAAACAGCACAGAATAGGCCCTTCGAGTCATGACATCCAGCAAACCCCGACTTAATCCTAGCTTAATCATGGGAAAATTTACAATGATCAATTAACCTAGCAACCACTATGTCTTTGGACTGTGGGAGGAAACTGGAGCACCGGGAGGAAACCCACATGGTCACGGGGAGAATGTAGAACTCCTTACAAGCAGCGGTAGGAACTGGAAGTTTTAAAGGCACCGCTTCCATCTCATGAAAATCTTCTCCAGCTTGTGTGCCTACACTAGTATCAAGTAGCAGTCCGACTGCCTCCACATAATCCAAATGTATAACAATAAGCCAATAACTCTAATTTAAGATGAGATTAAAGTATCATTCAAAGACACAGACTTTGCTACCAATGGCAAAAAGTTGTGTCTTTTAATGAAACTTCATTCATGTTTGTGAATCAGACAATGAGTTATTAAACTGTTCCTATTACCTTCAGTTTTCCAAATGCCCATATTCAAATCTACAGTCCTTGTGAATACAATCCAAAGACCAAAACCTGAAAGATCAAAGCTTTTGGGAATGCATCTTTCATGAGATATTTTAGATTGCTTACAAGTCACATTCAGTTCTCTAAGCTTTAATGATGTTGCTGAAGATCAAGCACATGGCTCCAGAAGCAATCCAGCTGTTTCAAACAACCGGGAAGGATAACAACAAAGATATGCTTTTTCTCCTCCATTCATGGGATTTTTTTTTTAAAAGAAGGTGGCAGTACTATGACAGAAATATGAAAGAGCAATATATAAAGGACAAGTCATGGAATGGACCGATCATTTCAGTACTACACTACAATTCTCTCTTCCTTTTGCCTTCAAAGTCAGACATTGCTACATCCTATCACCTAGTTCAGGGGTCGGCAACGTTTACCACTGAAAGAGCCAATATGGACCCATTTCCCACAGAAAAGAAAACACTGGGAGCCACAAAACCCGTTTGACATTTAAAATGAAATAACACTGCATACAACTTTTTTTTTTGCCTTTATGCTATGTATAAACAAACTATAATGTGTTGCATTTATGAAATTGATGAACTCCTGCAGAGAAAACGAAATTACATTTCTGCATGCAACAAAAACATTTTGAACTCCGAAAAAAAGACGTTGGGTTGAAGGTTACTCCATAGGTAGCCTACCTTGGATGGAAGAATTAAAAGAAAGCGCGCACTGGTGGGTGTCAGGCATTGGCAGTGGTGATGTATATTAATAGCGATAAAAAACACGTTGTAGCGGTGTAGCGCTACACGCAGCGCTAAAATAAAGACACTGCAGTCAAAGGTAACTTTATTCGAACTAAACAGCCTTGATTTAAAGCCTCCCTCAACCCATCCCCATGGGCGCGGATGCTCCAAAAGCCACGTACTCACAAACCCCCGTAGGCTATCTCCCTTAGCCGGAACGGTGGCTAATTGTGAGCCGGTTCGGATGTGCCAGGAAATGGGGTCTCCACAATGGTTTTAGATTGTACAAGATCACCATAATCTTCAAATTTCGAATTACATTTCAAAAACTAACGAACTACAGGGAGCCACAGCACAGAGATCAAAGAGGCGCATGCGGCTCCGGAGCCGCGGGTTGCCGACCCTTGACCTAGTTCATGGTGGTGCATAGTATGCAGCCTCTCAGTACTCTGGCCATTACACTTGTAAGTTAGTTTATTATTGCCAAGGAACAATGAAAATACCTGTGCTGTATACCATCCATCAGGCCATTTCATTACAAGGTAAAGCAATAACAGAATTAAGTGCAAAGTGTTAGAGTATAGAGAAAGTGCAGCGCAGGTAGACATTAAGGTGCAAGGTTATGAGATAGAGTGTGAGATCAAGTCTATCAACATCAATAGTATTATAACAGAAGCTGTCCTTGAGCCTTGTGGTACATGCTTTCAGACTTACGTATCTCCTGCCCAATAGGGAAGTGGGAGAAGACTGCATGTCTGAGAGGAAGGGAGTCCTTGGAAAGGAAATGAGTTTGGGTGATGTGCTGGGCTGTATGCACAAGTCTCTGCAGTTTCACAGACAGACCAGTTGTCATACCAAACCATGATACATCCAAATAGGATGCATTACATGGTGCATTGATAAAAATTGCTGAGGGCCAAAGAGGATATGTCAATTTTTTTTAGCCTCCCAAGGAAGGTGCTGCTGTGTTTTCCTGGCCGTGGCATATATGTGGTTGGACCTCGACAAGCTATTGGTGACATTCATACCTAGAAAGTTGAAGCTCTCAACCTCAACACCGTTGATGTAGACAGGAGCTTGTGAATCTCCTCTCTTCCTGAAGTCAATGGCCAGCCCTTTTGTTTTACTGGCATTGAAGGAATGATATTTGTCATAAAACTCTATCAGTAGGCTCTCTATTTCTTTCTTGCACTCTAGTTCATTGTTATTTGAGATGCATGGATGGTGACTTTCCAATCCACTTTTGTTTAAAATATGTATAAAATGTGTGAAGCCCATTGGGTAGGGATGTACTGTCAGCAATGCAGCCAACTTCATTTTGTAGTCCATTATAACCCTGCCACAAATGATGGTTACTCTAGGACTCTAGTTAGGACTACCATTGTCTCTTTGAATCCCTGATAGTTCTGCAGAGGTTGCACCTTGATATCTTGTGAAGGTCAGCATCACCTGATCTGAATGTTGCAGACCAAGACTTCAATAGGGAAAGGATCTCAGTTCATCCATTGTTTCTGATTTGGAAGGACCCAGGTTATCTTCTGTGGTCCAAACATACCAGCTGATAAGGTCCGTGACGGCGGTGACAGTCACATCCAGGCTGAGCGTGAGTCCGTGAACATGGTCCAGTCTAGACCAGCACTGAATGACTTTCTGTACTGGACCTGCACACTTCAGCTTCTGTTGGTTATCAGGGAAAAGGAGCACAGCCTGGTGGTCTGAACCTCCAAAGTGCGGGTGGGGCGGGGGCTGTGGTAGAGTAGCTCAGTAGGTGTCTTTGATGGTTGTTTAGAAAAGGTCAAGTATGTCTGAGCCTCTGATGGGACAGGAAAAATGCTGGTAGCATTTTTGGAACACACTCTTGAACGCATTTTGGAACACACTCTTGGCTTGGTTGAAGTCATCGGCAGAGATGAAGAGGGCCTCCGGAAATCCTGTTTCAAGCCCATTGACCATGGAGTATAATTTACTGCATGCAGCCTTCCTCTGCCTGGCATGGAATATAGACTAAAACGATTACTGATTTCTGTGTCACTGGTACAGATCCTCTTTAGCTTGTGCTTGCTAACAGCTAGATAACCTCATCTTCATCTTCTTGACCACCTGCCTTTGGTGAGCAGCTATGGGATCTTCACAGAATGTCAGCATCACAGTGGATATTTAGGTTTTAGGCAGCTGCAGTAGCAACTCACACATACAAAAATCAATCACATTACTTCATGTAAGGATTTCCAGAAACATGATAATCCTTTTATCTGCTGTGCCTCTCGACTGCAATTGCATTTTCTGTACTGTCATCATAGTCACTCTGGACAACTACAATGATCCAAGAGTCAACATGCTTAACACTAGAGAAACAAGGCAATGTGGTAGAGAGTGAGCGTGACAACAAGAACAAGCCACAGCGAGTTTGACAGAATTGGCAACAGGCAGAAGTGGAGAGGTGGACAGAAACAAGATCCAGCCCTCAGCTGGGCCTCTTGTCTTCACTACCACCTCCTCCCACCTCCATGAGAGCGACAACAAGCGGAGTCCAGGTCAAACATCTGGGCTCAATCCAGGGTTTGGTGTGAATCAGACCTCCCACTCCAACCACAGATTGAACATCATGCTGATTTTGTGATTGTTACTCTAGCACCAGGTAGGATGGAAATGGCTTTGTCCCTGGGTACAGATCTGGACTGGAATCAGCTCACATCTTTTACTTTGCTCTGAAACTGACTCCAGTTCATCTCACAAATTGCCAGAAATTCAGATCAGGTCAGACATCTGCAGAAAAAGAAACAGTTAACATTTCAGGTCCAGGAAGTTGTTTCTCCAATAACAATACAAAAAAGATCAAGTGAGGAAAAAGGACAGAATGCAATACTAGCTCCTCTTCTCCCTTAGGGCTCCTGCTCCTATCCCATTGCTGTACCTCATATGAACAAAAATTCACAATGTTGAAGTTCAGCAATGGATGCTGCGAAGTTATAGTACGTGACGCCTAGCAGTCGTGGGATGAATGACATTGGAATGCACGAGACACTAGAATTGAAAAATTGCAAAGCCCAGAGGTCCAGAGGATTGGAGAAGAATACACATAGTGAAGTGGTTGAAACACAGGGATGAATTTAAATGTATATGACTAGAGGTTTTAAAAGCAAAGGACTATTTGGGGACTTTCCAAATATACTAGAATTCTATTCCATCTTAATAGATCATATAAAACAGTTCAGCCAAAAATTAAGCTTTCAAATATTCAACTAACAACTTTTTAAAATGCTAACTACAGTATTACTGAAGGAAGGGCAAAACATAAACAAGGCAAAGCTGCAAGCAGCAAGCTCCCTTTTCAATTCTAACTTTGCCGATTGAACAATGGCATGCAGTTTCTGCATGGCTGAACCAGTTTCGACAACCTAATTTCCCCAAAGTACATAACTGGGATGAAGTACCAACAAAATTTAAGTTCAAATTATGTCTACTATAAATGAAGTCGCCTTTGAGTCACTTACAGAACATCCTGATAGAGCCCGGCCCTACAAGAAAACTGGCACCATTCCCACAGCGCAGATCAGATTCCAAAAGGTAAGTGAAAACCAAAGAAGAACTGCAGATACCTGAACATCAAAATTAAAAACATAACATACTGGAAAAACTCAGCAGGTCAGGCCTCATCTGTGGGATGAGAAACAAAGTTAACACTTCCAATCAAAGACCCTTGTAGAAATGGAGTCAGAGCTAATTCTGATGAATGGTCTTCAACTTGAATCACCAACTGTTTCTCTTCCCAAGGATGCAGTCAGACCTGCTGACAATTTCCAACATTTAATGTACAATTTATTAATCCCATGCATTTATTGGTCAATGAGGATCTAAAAAAATTGTTTCATTTTGGCATTTGAATACATTAGAAGTTTTTTTTAGTGAATATAATTTAAAATTAGGTTATAATTGATGAACTATCACTGACTTTTCAGCTGCATTAGCTAAGCTCTTATTAAAAAAAATCACTGTCCAATTACACTGATATAAAGCAGAGTTTGTATTCAGCAATAAAGGCAGAAATTTATGGCATAATATGAACCAAGATCACCAATTGCGCTCATAGTAGAAAGTCAATCTCAAAGACCATGCTGACCTACTGGCATTGTTAATAGAGCTTTAATTTATTAAGAAATTAATAAATTCTAAGGAAAATTTCTAAGGAAATTTCTAAGGAAAAGAGAGAAATAAAATCAGAAGGAAACTAAGTATTCAAAACATTTTTAAATATAATTATTCTTTTTATGCCAGCCAATAGTGTAGTGGCATCTGCACCAGACTTCAAGCGAGTGGTCTCCGGTTCGAATCCGGCCGACACCACACATCCCGGCCACTCCCTGTTTGACCCGCTGCCGTCCAGCAAAAGGTTCAGGACACTAAAAGCCAGAACAAATAGACTGAGGAGCAGCTTCTACCCCAGAGCTGTGGCCTCCATCACTCCACTCCCACAGAACAATGACTGAAACTGTGAGCACACACAAGGACTCAAATACTTGCACTAACGGCACTTTGTGCATTTCTGTGATATTCTGGTGCTGCTGTAACTTACTTTCTGCTACTTATCTGTTTTTCTATTACTGTCTTGTTTTTATCTACCGCTTTATTTAATTGCCTGAGAGGAAGCCAAACAGTTTCATTGTACCTATGTACAAATGACAATAAAGATCATTCAATTCAATTCCTTGCACATTTACAATCTGTGCTGGGTTAAGAGTCGAGCTAGCAAATTTGCCTCATTATAAAACAGACAAAAATGCTCAAGAAATGGCAAGGAGTTTTGCCCGCTACGCCACAAGGCATGGTAAGCAACGACAATAGTTATTATGCTGAATGAGAAGCTCTTCTTTTTAATGGTTAAGACTTCACACACTTTCAATAGGCAGATGATGGGAACACTGTGCCAGATCTCCCATAATAAAATTTGTTCTTGTTTTTTCCCTGAGGAATTGGATATGGTCTGATAAATTCCATCTTCAACAAATACAACTTCTTGTCCGTGATATAAAAAAAAACATAAACCTAAAAAATAGCCACTTTTCTAGAATTCCCAAGTTATTCCAAATTTAAATAATGATCAAGACCATCACAAGGAAATTTCAGTTGCATGGTAAATGCAGTGAATAGGAGTCTAAACCCGAAATGCGTATTGATAATTGGTATTGTCAGTGAAAGCAGATTCACAGCAATCAATTCTTTGACTAGATACTGCAACCTTAAACAAAGAGAAAAGTATTTGGAGCCACATGAAAAACGAAAAAGAAAAAAAAATCCTAAAATTTAACCAAAAACTGGCAATAAATCTTTTATTAAATCAAGCTTGAAGTCAGTACAAATTATGGTCATGTTTGAATCTATCACTGTATCAAACATTTTCTAATCTATAATCACAGCAGCTCTTGAAAACTATACTAGTATTTAATTGTCATTTCCCTTCACTAGAACATTTAACAAATTTTCTTCATTATTAGCTACCTATTATCCACTGACCAGATAATGATCAATGAAGACTTAATTGTTCTCCACAGTAATACTGCAAAAAAGATGGATAAGTCCCTGGGGCCAGACAGGATATATTCCAGGATACTATGGAAAATGACAGAAGATATCTCTGTGCCCTTGGTGATGATCTTTGCACCTTCACTGGCCAAGGAGTACTATCAGATGATTGGAGGATGGCAAATGTTATTCATTCAAGAAAGGGAGTAGCGAATTAGGAATTATGGACCAGGCAGTCTGACTTCAAAGGTGGGCAAGTTATTAGAAAGGATTCTTAGAAACAGGGTTTACGAGTATAATCAGAAACATAAGCAAGTCTGCAGAAGCTGGAAATCCAAAGTAACACACACAAAAGACACATTTCCTCCTGCCAGAACTCGCCATTCTTAACCAGTACCTATTCTCTGCTATCCAGCATGTATTCCGCTTCAAATTCATCTGAGGACAATGAAGCAATATTATTACTTCCCAGTCCTGAAGAAGGGTCTCGTTCCAAAATGTCAACTGTTTATTCATTTCCATAGATGCTGCCTGTCAGGAGTTGCTCCAGCATTGTGTGTGTGTTGCTTTGGACTTATGAGTATTTTGAAAAGTCTAGTCTAATTAGGGATATTCAGCATAGCTTTGTGAGGGGCAAGTCATGCTTCACGAGCCACATTGAGGATGTGACAAAGCACATTGGTAAGCACACAAGAAACAGGAGCAGGAGTCGGCCATCTGGCCCATCAAGTCTGCTCCATCAATCAATACGATCATGGCTAATCTGGCCATGGACACATTTCCCTCATTTCCACCTACCCTTAACCCTTAATTCCCCTACTATGCAAAAGTCTATCCAACCTTGTCTTAGATACTCTACTACTTCATTGGGCAGAGAATTCCACAGATTCACCACTCTTTGGGAAATGCAGTTCCTCCTCATCTCCATCTTAAATCTACTCCACTGAATCGTGAGGCAATATCTCCTAGTTCTAGTTGGTGATGAAGGTGAATGTGGTGTAAGTGGATTGTAGTCAATGATTTGATAAGGTATGCCCATTCAGAAAGTTAGGAGGCAAGGGATCCAACGTGGCTGTGTGGATACAGAATTGGTCTGCCCATAGAAGTCAGAGGGTGGGATTAGAGGGAGCATATTCTGTCTGGAGGTTGGTGACCAGTGGTGTCCTGTTCTGGATACCTGGTCTTTTTGATTTGTATAAATGACTTAGACGAGTAAGTGGAATAATAGGTTAGTAAATTTGCAAATGATTGGTGGAGCTGTGGATATTATGGAGTGTTGTAGGTTGCAATGGGATATTGACAAGACGAGATGGCTGAGTAGTGAAAAGTGGGACAAGATTCATTTTGGAAGGTCAAATTTGAAGACAGAAAAGCGGGTTCTTAGCAGTGCGGAGGAACAGAGGGATCTTGGGGTTGACATCTACAGATCCATCAAAGTGGCCATGCAAGTTATTAAGAAAACGTATGGTGCCTTAGCCTTCATTAGTCAAGGGCTTGAGTTCACAGGCCACGAAGTAGTATTATAACTCTATAAAACCACAATTTGACCACACTCAGAACATTGTGTTCAGTTCTAGTTGTCTCATTGTAGGAAGGATGTGGAAACTTCAGAGAGGGTGCAGAGGAGATTTACATGGATGCTACCTGAACTAGAGGACATGTCTTATGAAGACAGGTTGTGTGAGCTAGGGCTTTGCAGTGATGGAGAGTGGCAGATGACTTGATAGATATGTACAAAATGATAAACAACATAGATAGAGTGGATAGTCAGAGTCTTTTACCCAGGGTGAAAACTTCTAATATAAGGGGGCATACTTTTAAGGTGATTGGAGTAAAGTATAGAGGGGGTGTCAGAGGTGAGCTCTTTGCACAGAGAGTGGTGGGTGCATAGAATGGACAACTTGGGATGGTGGTAGGGCAGATACATATAGAGATATTTAAGAAACTCTTAGATATGCACATACATGAAAGAAAAGTAGAGGGTAATGTAGGAGGGGGAAATTTGATTAGCATCATCACCAAAGGGCCTGCACTGTTCCATTGCTTGTTATATGTTCTAAAACATCTTCACTGTGCTTCCATTTATGTAATTTTATCCTGAGAGCCTTGAATCTCAAAATCGAAAAATCTAAATAATAATTTAGTTCTGCTGAGAGGGCAAATTAATGACACTATAACAATATGAAGAGTAAGGTTAATATTCTACATTTATAGCTTTATTTTGCTGTACCATTTATCAAATATGTTCTGTCAAACACGCACTATTATTTCAAGGCCTTCAATCGTGCATTAAACTTGTATTTTTCAGTTTCTGCCTACTTCACTCCCTGCTAAATATCGACCGCTCCTCGGTAGAGATTGTTAAGAGCACCAAATTTCTTGGTGTTCACCTGGCAGAGAATCTCACTTGTTCCCTCAACATCAGCTCCATAGCAAAGAAAACCCAGCAGTGTCTCGACTTTCTGCGAAAGCTGAGGAAAGTCCATCTCCCAACCCCCATCCTCATTGCATTCTACAGGGGTTGTATTGAGAGTATCCTGAGCAGCTGCATCACTGTCTGGTTCAGAAATTGCACCATCTCGGATCTCAAGACTCTGCAGCAGATAGTGAGGTCAGCTGAGAAGACCATCAGGGTCTCTCTTCCTGTCATTAACGACATTTACACTATACGCTGCATCCGCAAAGCAAACAGCATTATGAAGGACCCCACGCACCCCTCATACAAACTCTTCTCCCTCCTGCCATCTGCATTTGGGCTCTCACGACCAGACTATGTAACAGTTTCTTCCCCCATGCAATCAGACTCCTCAATACCCACAGCCTGGACTGACACTGTCTTGTTTATTATTTATTGTAATGCCTGCACTGTTTTGTGCATTTTATGCAGTCCTGGGTAGGTCTGTAGTATAGTGTAGTATGTGTTGTTTTTTTATGTAGTTCAGTCTAGTTTTTGTACTGTGTCATGTAACACCATGGTCCTGAAAAATGTCGTCTCATTTTTACTGTGTACTGTACCAGCAGTTATGGTCGAAATGACAATTGACTAGACACACGTATTGATGTCAACTATATGATTATCAGCCTGTCTAGAATTTTAACTTACAGAACTCTACTCTGAAGTACAATATTGCCCTTCATGCAACCTGTTCAAACCGTATAATGCTAACATGGCAAAATCCTTCAGGTACTGTGCAATGACTGAGGCTTATCACAGGAACTAAGACAGAATTCCATGAAATGAAGAGATTGCAAGAGGCTTCAGATAAGTGCAATGGTACATTTCAAGTGTTTGTAAACTTAGAAAAATGGCTAAGGCTGTAAACAAAATTTATTCATAGTTCAATCATCATGCTACAAGTGACCTATATCAGGACCTGAGATCATTCTGTAATTGCAAGCACACCTGACACCTTTATGACTTTGTAAAAAATAAAATCAATTTTTCTGACCTGCTGGGTAATAACATGAGATCAGAGTCAGAAATGCTTTGGAGTTAAATAATCACGCAAGTGGCATATGTATTATCAATTTATAATAGAGATATCAATATAACATACCTGTTTTCTTTTATTCTTGCTAGTAGCGGCTCAAGCCAACCAACAGTGCATTCACAGTGTGCATCCAGAAAAGTGATGACCTGGCCTTTCGAAGCAGCTGCGCCCCGAAGCCTGGCACGAATCAATCCCGATCGTTGTTCCATCCTAATGATCTTCACTGGAACTTGCAAATTCTTAACGTAACTCTCCAAAGGTTTCTTCAAAAAATCTGCAGAAAAGTGATTCATAGCTAATTTAATCAACAATTAAAAAAATCTGAAAAATAAAGCTTATTTCGTGAAACTTTTGCCTAAAAACACAGCTTCTTTTGAAAACGGGAGCTGAAACATATTGTGGCATCAGATGGATTAAGTGATGTGTTGTCATCTGTGTAAAACAACGGATAGAATGGCACTTTGTGGAAAGTTGCAATACTGTGGATTCCGGTTAATTAGGAAACACTGGGACCAATACAGTTTGATGCAATTAAGCAGCTGTCCTACTTAGCCAAAGTTTCACAGTAATAGTTAAAAAGGTATTAAAAAATCAAACTACCATTGAACTTAGCAACAAATTATATATTCCAATGAAATACCTAAGAAATTAGAAAACCATCAATACTACTATGGTAGAATAAAATTATGCATTAGTTCCTAATAGTTATTGAGGGAGGAATTCACCTGTCACGTTATTTTGATTGACTATAAATGAATGAAATTGTCATAGACACCTAGTGTAGATAATGGACTGCCTTCATACAATGCTGTCGATGATTGCATGTTCCAAATCTTCATTTTCATTTGTAACATTCAAGATGATTGACAATACCTTCAAATTTTTCATAGTCCCAACTTGTTGAAGTAGTGAAATTGCTACATCTTCAGTCCCAGGCATTTCTGTCATCACCAAGTTTGAATGCTTGAAACCATAGTATGCAGAGCAGTTCTGCTTATTTCTTGCCAAACTTCAGTGACACATATCACTGTGCTTTAAACACAAGCATGCACAACTGATGCTATTTGAAAACTATTCATTCTAAGCATGGCCACACAAATGCACACAAACTACACTAGCAGTTTCCTGTCCCAATTAAGTGGCATAGTGTAATAAATAAATGAAGGGAATGCTGACGATGTTCTTGATTAGTTTTTGTTTTTTTAACAGTTATCCCAAATAAGTAACTCTCCTGATTAACCAAGGCCCAATTAACTGAAATCCACTGTATTTTGAAAGACCTATCAGCACACCTTGCATTCCAAATGTTTGCTATGAATCTACGTTAGCTTCCTTTGTAAAGTAACAAAAAAAGGGCAAAGTTTAAGGCCAATAATGGAGGGCAACAAAAGCATTGAGAAAACAAGGAAGAAAATGAACTACAAGAAGATTATACACAATACCAAATTTGATCTACAACAGCCTATAAGTTGAAGAATAATAGATATTAATATAAGGAAAAATATATTTCCTTTCTAATTATAATGATCATGATATAAGACCGTAATTGAGACTTCTTTGCGCGATTGGTTAAGAATTCATTTTCAACACCAACGTATGAGATCTAAGGTTTTCATTCTACTTTTAGACTTTTTTTGAAAAAAGATTCATTACTTAAACAAAAGACAGTAACATTTTTATGCAATTTTTACTCAATAGTAATGTTCTTACTTAATTAGCTGTCGCTCAATAGCATACTCAATCATATTTTCTGTTTTTTGGAGTTAGTGCAATACAAGTATTAAGAACAAAATTGCTGAAGTTGCTATGCTCACAATGCTAGTTCTGGCCACTTGCTACCACAACTGTTCCACTCTAACCCATACCAACATGTATCTTTACTGCCAAGCAAAATTGGAAAAACATTTCAAGAATGTAATTTTCTCCACTTCAGTTGGTTCCTTTGTCTAAATATCATACGTTCCGAAAAAATAGAGCATAAGATGTTGATCTGGTACCCTCTCTAACTCTCTTCATGAAAAACATACATATCTATGGCTCTCATTATTCTATAAATCTACTCAGATCTCCCATCAGGTTCCAGACAAAACAACCTAAGTTTGTTCAACCCCTCCATTATGTACGTCTGCAGTATATGCCTCCACTTTTGTTGACTGGTTACTTTTTTTTTTTTACAGCCCTTCTGCACCTGCTTTCATGTCAGGACTGTTCCAATTGGGATGTGGAGAGCAGAATTTAAAGATTTTGTCACAATTTTGACTAGATATTTGCATTAACGAGCAGGTATGCGTGTATATTTAATAAAGTGACCCCTGAGTGTATGTTGAATAGGATGCTCCAAAGGGTCTCGCCATTTAATGTATGGTTTCCTCTTACCTTTGGCCTCCAAGAGTGCAACACCTCACAATTGTCAGGGTTAAGCTGTATCTGTAATTTCTCTGCCCATTTCTCCAACAGATTTCAATCCCGCTGTATCCTTTAACAACCTTCTTCATTAGGACACTACTAGTTACAGACCTCCAATCAGGGAAACACGCTAATTAAACACCCCTCCTTTAATAAACTACGTCTTCAATAGCCAACTCAATTTTGAGTATAATCTACCAAATCCCCATGGATCCCATGTTCCTTAATCTTCTGGATCAGACCACGATGAGGGATAATGTCTAATGCCTTACTAAAGGTCATGTCAGCAACATACACTGCCCTACCCTCATCAATCATCTTCATTATCTCTTCAAAAGAGTTCAATTAAGTTCTTAAGACATGGCCTGCTTCACACAAAGCCATGCAGACTATCCCTAACAAACCTATACTTTTCCAAATGCAAAAATAGCCTATCCCTAAGAATCCTCTCCCATAACATTCCCACCACAGATTTAGGGCATACAATTTGCTGGATTATACCTGTTATCCTTCTTATAAACGTTCAGGAACAGTTATTAACCCTCATCCATCAGGCTCTTCAACTAAAGAGGAGAACTTTACTCAACTCTATTTGCCCCATCATTGAATTTTTCCCACAACCAATGGACTCACTTTCAAGGATTCTTCATCTTGTGTTTTCAATATTTATTCCTAATTTATTAATTATTATTTGCAGAGTTCATTGCTTTCTGCGCTTGAGTCGAACACCCATACTGGGCAGTCTTTCAATAATTCCGTTATGCTTATTATCCTATGGAATTGCTGAGTATGCCCACAAGAAAATGAATCTCTGGGTTGTAGATGGTGACATATATGTACTTTGATAATAGATTTATTTTGAATTTGAACTTCTAAACATTAGCTGTTCTCCAATCTTCTGGGATCTCAGTTGGGGCTAAATAGGATACAAATATCTCCATCAAGGCCCCAGCATTTTCTCCTCGTTTCCATCAATAACAGGAAAGAGCCCCATCAGGCACTCATAACTCTTGCACCTTAATGTTCTTCACTAGACAAAACACCCCCTCCTTCTTGATATTAATATGCCCATGAATGCTACCATACTCCACAGAGATTTCACCACCATCCTCAATATCTTTCTCCTTAGTGGATACTAAAGCAAAGTCCTCATTTAGTACCCATACTTCTGGCTCTAGGCCAGGGGTAGGCAACCTTAAGGACAAATGATTTTCTAGCATGCATTATTCATTAATTTGAGGCAATACATAACTAGATGTATTTAAATGGATAATTCCCATATTTCAAGTTTGTTAGATAGCATTTATCTGGCCCACCATCCACTCATTAATATGCGATTTGGCCGACAGAGGCAAAAAGGTTGCCGACCCCTTCTCTAGGCATAAATCCCCTCTTTCATTCTTGAGTGATTCTAACGCTCCCCAGTTACCTGCTCGTTTTTTATTTGTAGTTATAAACTGCCCGGGAGGTCTTTTTTTTTTTGCAGTCTTTTATGGTCCTTTTTAATATTTGTGTAAATACTTGATATGTTTTGACATCATGCTCCCCATGCCAAAGTAAAAAAATTAACCAAAGATGATTAAGAACAGCGGTGGGCCCTGATCTGTTCTAACAGTTCATTAATAACAGTGAAGTTCTGAAAACAAAATAAGTCCCAGTTTCCCTCAGAAACAGCTGAATAAGCTAATTTTAACTGCTGCATTGAAACAGAAAATAAAATACCAAACTAGCACTGACCTTACACAACTGTTTCAGATTCAACATTATTCTCGGACCAGCTGACACTGAAAAGTCTTCCTCACAAATATACGTGGTTTGAAATCTAAATTCTAAGACCACTCCTGGTCTGCCTATACTCACTGAATCACGTGTGCCTGATGCCTCCATCAAAATCTCTGAGCATGTTCTGTACCACCAGCAGACAGATAACCTAGAGGTAACAGAGCAGTGATTTACAAGCAGGATGGTGCTTGCTAGGGGTCTTCAGATTGACAAGAGGCCCCATTAAGTCTCATGGCCTCAGGTCAGACATGGGCAACATTTTCTTGTGATTGCTACCAACCAGTTTCCTCAGCTGATGAATCAAGAAATGCTGGATTCTCATTAGTTGGGGCAGTCGTTTATCTGGGTCAAATCTTAAAGAACAGAAATTAAACTAGAAAATAGCTGGGATTCCCTTCCTTTATTTGGGATCCTATGCTGCTAATTGGGACAGGAGGCTGTTGCCGATCGAGTTCAAACGAGCTGAGCATGAAGATTAAACGATTTCATTACTTCAACAAGTTAGGACTATGAAGAATTTGAAGGCATTGAGAATCATCTTGCATATTACAATGAAAATGAAGATTTGGGGGATGCAATCATCGTTAACATTGTGTGAAAGCTATTGGCACTAAGCATTTGCGCTAATTTTGTTCATTACATAACTGGATGAATTCCTCACTAGATTGCTATTAGGGACTAATACAGTTTTATAGTACTGTAGTACTATTGGTAGTGTTCTAATTTGTTCCATATTTCATTTAAATAAATAATCTGTTTCTCAGTTTATCTTTTTTTATAACTTTTTAACTAATGTCCATTGAACTTCAGCTAAATGGGAGAACAGCTTAATTGGGCTAAAATATATTCATCCCGAAGTGTCCCAATGAACCGGAATCCACCATACCTCCACTTTCACTGTGAAGCATTGAGAGTACTAGGAGCACAGAGTCGGAGTGTGCCCCAAGTGGGAATTACTTCAATACCCAAAGCCAACCACCACTAACTGAGCTAGCTGCATGTGCAAGGACATCACTGCTAGACTGACACTGTGGCAGAAAATAAATCAATCAATACAAGGAGGTTGACTGCCAATGACTAGTGGTGTTACGTAGGGATCGGTGTTGGGACCACTTCTTTTTATGCTGTCTATCAGTGATTTAGATGATGGAATAGTTGGCTTTGTTGCCGAGTTTTCAGATGATATGAAGAATGGTGGAGGGGCAGATAATGTTGAGGAAACAAATAGGCTGCAGAAGGATTAGGAGAATGGACAAGTAAGTGGTAAATGAAATACAGTGTTGGAAAATGCATGGTCATGCACTTTGGTAGCAGAAATAAATGTGCAGACTATTCTCTAAACAGGGAGAAAATCCAAAGCTCTGAGATGCAAAGGGATTTGTTAGTCTTTATGCAGAACACCCAAAAGGGTAACTTGCAGGTTGAGTCAGTGGTGTGGAAGGCAAATGCCATGTTAGCATTCATTTCAAGAGGTCTAGAAGACAAGAGCGAGGATGTGATGCTGAGGCTTTATAAGGCTCTGGTGAGGCCTCACCTTGAGTATTGTGAACAGTTTTGGGTTCCTCATTTAAGGAAGTATGTGCTGGCATTGGAGAGGGTTCAGAGAAGATTCACAAGGATGATTCCAGGAATGAAAGGGGAATCATATGAGGAATGTTTGATGGCTCTGTGTCTGTACTCACTGGAATTTAGAAGGATGACGAGGGATCTCGCTGAAACCTTTCAACTGTTGAAAGGCCTGGTCCGAGTAGATGTGGAAAGGATGTTTCCCATGGTGGGGGAGTCAAGGACAAAAAGGCAGAGCTTCAGGATAGAGGGGCATCAATTTAAAACAGAGACGCAGAGAAATTTCTTTAGCCAGAGGGTGGTGAATTTGTGGAATTTATTACCACAGGCAGCTGTGGAGGCCAGGTGGTTGGGTGCATTTAAGGCAGAGTTTGATAGGTTCTTGATTGGACACAGCATCAAAGGTTACGGACAGAAGGCTGGGGAGTCGGTCTGAGGAGGGGAAAAAGGATTAAACGTGATTGAATGGCAGAGCAGAATCGATGGGCTAAATGCCTAGTTTTGCTCCTATGCCTTATGGTCTTAATCAATTTGGCCTCCTCCTCACTCATTTACTCATTGCAGATGAATGTGTCCATAGCAGTGTTGGAAGAAGTAACAACGCTCAATATTTGTGGAGATGAAGTACCCTTTTTGTGCCAAGGGATTGTGTTTACTGTGGCAGTACAAATGTGTTAAATAACTTAGAACCAAAACAGATCTGTCAGCTCAAAACTGAAAATGCTTAGGGCATAGTTGACCAAAGGCAGCAGCAAAGATGTCCACAACTATCAGTACAGCCCACTCTACAATTATAAGCACATTCTGGATCAAACCTGGTTCAAAGTGTAGAAGGGCATAATCTTGTTAACCAGCTGTAGCAGAAAATAAAGGTGACAGCCTGGTGAAGCACAACACAAGACTCCTCCACTTTCAACACATCAGCAAATGAGGTCATCCATGCCCACACAAGTCTGGACCTACACTACATGAATGCGTGAACTGATACATGGCAAGTCATATTCACAACAAGCAGCTGACAGAAAAACAACAGCTCCAACAAGTGACAATGTAAATACTACCTCTCAATGACATTACCATCACTATTTCACCACTAATATCCTGAAAGTTGCTGGCCATTAGTGCAGAGGCACGCACACCGACCTCGAGGTGAGTGGTTCTGAGTTTGAACCCGGCCAGCTCCTTACAATTCTCCATCCACGCTGAGTTGAGTGTCGAGCTAGCAACTTGGCCTCAAATAAAACAAAAATGCTAAAGAAGCGGCAAAGTTTGTCTCCTGATGCACCACAGGGTGCGGAAGGGGAACAATCACAACATCCCAAAGGTTACTAGTGACCAGAAAATCAACTTAAGTACCATAGCTATAAAGCGGGCCAGAAGCTGGGAATACTGTTGTGAGTTACACTAAATACTTTCTACCAACTTAAGACACAAGTCAGCAATGCAAATTATTCTTTCCAGATGTCTGGGTAACAGAAACTTCAATATCACGAGAGAAAAGAGGAACATTATTTGAGACTAAAAAAATCCCAATTGATTGGAAACTCCCCACCATTCTAGATATTTGTTTCCATTCTTACTGCAATATATGGATTAAAAACAACATGAAAACAGCCTGGGCTACTCTGGCAGTACTTCCTACACCACAGCCTCTAACAATGAGCAAACTAAGAGCAATAGTTGCAGGGAAAACAGCACCACCTGCAAATCCCCTTGCAAATAAATATTTCATGGCCTAGAAGTATAACACCGCTACTTCACCATCAATGAATCTCAATCCTGGACCTCGCCGTGTTGAGCGTACCCTCACCAGAAGGGCTTCAGCAATTCAGCAATAGGGAAAGGGCAAGAAATACTGGCCTTGCCAAAGAAGCCCACAGCCTGAGATATGAGCTATAAAACAGGAAGTGACTTCATATTTCTGCTGCTCATTGCCTCTGTCTCATCATCAATTCAGCACAAAATTATGTGCATTGCTAACATCAGAACTTGTGGTTTTATGTATGAAATAGAGTGAACTGGACAGGTTCTAGTTCTTAACCATTAGAACATGCAATATAGGAGCAGGATTAGGCCATTTTGCCCATTGAGTGTTCTCCGCCATTTCATCATGGCAGATCCATTTTCCCCCTCAGCTCCAATCTCCTGCCTTCTCTCTGTAACCCTTCATGCCCTGACTAATCAAGAATCTATCAACCTGTGTCTTAAATATACCCAATGACTTGTCGCCACAGCCACCTGTGGCAACAAATTCCACAGATTCATCACTCTCTGGCTAAAGAAATTCTTCCACATCTCCATTCTAAATAGACAATATTCGATAGGTTTCAATAAGATCAGATTCAGATTCAGATTTAGTTTATCGTCATTTAGAAACCACAAGTGTAATGCAGTTAAAAAATTAGACAACGTTCCTCCAGAATGATATCACAAAAGCATATGACAAAACAGACTACACCAGAAAATCCATGTAACGTTTGGCAATCCCCAATCCAGAGTCCGGAGAGGCTGCTGTGTATTAATATCGCGTTCCCCGGAAAGGAGCTCCAAATCCACTAGACAAAAACAAGACCAAAAACTAAAGCTACAAGACCTGCACAAAACCACATAATTACAACATATAGTTACAACAGTGCAAACAATAGCATAATTGATAAAAAAAAAGACGATGGGCACAGTAAAAATAGTCCAAGATGTTAAAGGATTGTAAGTTCAAAGGAAATCACCACACTGTTTCCACAAGTTCCCAGGGTCGCGACAGACTCAACATCCCATGCCGGCGGCAGAAGGGAATACCCCCGCTATGGACTTCCACGGCGCCGCCCAACTCAACCTCACAGACGCAGCACATAATGGATGCTCCGTCGAAACAGGCCTCACAGGCGCAGCACACACCAAAAGCGACCTGAGTCCATCGAACTTCCGAGCAGACAACCATCCCCTCCGGCACAGCTTCTCCAAGCTCCATCCTCTGCCAAGCGTATTAAAACGGCCCCGCCAACGCGACCCCGAGGACTGGGGGTCTGTTCTTCCCAGCAGAGTCCTGGACCTCACAGCAGCAACAGCAACGAAGAAGGTCTTCCTGGAATTTCCCGATGTTTCTCTGTGCTTCCACATCCGTTTTCAATCGATTATGATTGCGCACAGCACCCCACTTCACAAATAACAGATAATCAGTTCCGGAGTGGCCACTGCAAGCTGCATCGCGCCGCCATCTTGGATCTAAGATCTCCCCTCATTCTTCTGAATTCCAGTGAGTACAGGCCTAGAACCATCAAATGCTCCTCATTTGCTGAGCCTTTCAATCCCAAAATCACTTTTGTTGACACTCTTAAAAGGAGAAATTTGCAAGTTTAGCATTATGGCTAGAGGATAGGGAAAAGTAAGAGGTAGAAGCTTATGCCAACTGCAGCTAATAAACTAGGTATGATAGGCATACGACAAGATGTAGTTATTCTCCATGGTTTTGGAAATCCCTCCACGCACAGACTCAGCAGCAGCACTTCAATCATATAAACCCTGCAGTTAAGAATAGTCACGGGGTAGCTACTGCTGCCTCCAATCTTGCACCACCTTGTCCTGTGCAAGAGTAAACGCTGTACATTGTGTTTGGAGATGTTAGGAGTATCTGCTTGAGTGGCTTTGAGTCTTTGTCATTTAACAGTGTGAGGTATGGTATGTGAGCTAAAGTGAAGCTCAAATATAAACTCCAAACTGCAGATTTTTTTTTATATAAGCAAGTCATGAGGTTTGGTGTCAGGAGTGTTTTTGAGATGAGGTATATACTTGATGTGATAGAGCATTTGAGGATTCATTGACTTTTTCCACATAAGGTTATTGAACTTTACATGACGATGTATTCAAGACCAGCAGACCAGTCTGCTGACTATCTGTTCTCAATGCCTTCATCATGGAGTGGTTTTCTGGTGGGTATCCTAATCCCCATCTTGTTCATTCCATCTCAACCAAAGCCTCCAATTGAAACCACTGGACCTGACTCACTGCCAAATTCTGCAATTCTCCAGAATTTCCTGGGAGTCAACATTAATTCCATGAAGTTTACCAGTCACTGTTTCAGACACAGTTCACCTTTCCAATCTGCACTGGAGTGACATCGGCTACTCCCAAGATTGACCCTGGTGTTGTGCTATATTAAAATTTTATAAAATATTGAATGGTTGTCAGTTGGAGCTGTTCAGACTCTCCTTATGAGCTTGCAGCATGCAAGATGTGAAGATATCTATAGAAGTTCAACACTGTAGGGTTAGTTAAATGTTTGCTGATAGTGGCTAGATTCCTTCTGGTCTCAGACACAGTGGCATTAGGATGTCTGTTGATGAACACAAGTTGTTTGAATGAAAGAGACTATGCTGAGTTAGTGCCATGAGAACAAAAGTTCAAATAGTTTGTTTCTTTGTCTCGCAATGCTTATGGATTGAACCCCTATTTATTGAGGCACCTTTAGCTGGGATCTTGGGACTTCAAGCTGGACGTAGGGATAACGATCGTCAATGATTAAGATGGACCCAGGGGGATTTCACGAGTTGGAATTCAGATTTCCTCCAACAATACCAAAAATCAAGTCTCCCAATGACAGCAGCAATCAACTGGAGACTTGATCTCTGAAATCTTTGTAACTTCCTATGTAGTATTTTGTGTGGTTTACTTGTGCTGTTTTATAGTGATAAATCAGGCTTAGGCAACATTGTTGTGCTTGTAAGCAAATTACCATGTTTCCTGGACACTTGAATTGTTTGGGTATTTTGGGTCTGATCAACCTAGCCCATTAGGCACTGCAAGCATGGTCCAGGAAAATGTGGTGGTGGACAAGCAAGTCGAGCTATACCATAGCCGAGTCTTACCAAGTATCCAGGTGGACAGATAACTCTGAGGGTTTTGGATCACAGGTTAAATTTCTATGCAAATTGGGTCCTCCCTGATTTTGGGAGAAGGCATTTGCTGAATTATCTAATGTTAAGCTTCCATGTGCAATATTATAATGCCTTAAGCATATAGCTCTTCTCTCTAGGAGGGATTGTTTGCCTTAAGTAGAGTGGATTTTTATGACTGCATTACAACAATTAAATGCTGAGAAAGCTGAACTCTTTGAGGAAGTTTCACAATTGCAGTGTGAGTTGGTGTACTTGAATTCTCAGAACACTTTCTTAAAAGAAACAGCAAATACAATGAAGAACGCACTTTCTGGAGTCAAACAAGTTGCTGAGGCATGTAGATTGGCTAACATAATGCAAAAGAATCATATTCAGTAGAGTTGTATGACAGGGGATCCTGCACAGATCCGATCTATGGTCCTGCAGGATGACTGGCATCCAGACACCTGGGGCAGGAATATCTGATATGATAATAATTCAGATGGGGACAAGAACAGTGTAATCGAGGTGCGCCCCCACAGACATGCAAAAGTTGAAGAGGAACACTGAAATGGAATGAACAACATCAAGCTCCAGCAGCCATCTGTGTCACCACTGAAACCACCATTTGCAACTTCACTATCGCTCAGCTACAGGATTTGACCCAAAGGCAAAATCCTTGCCCAGCTGGCTCACCTGCCTATGGGATTTAGGAGCCTCCCAAGAGTTTTTTTTAATGTGCATGAATTGAGTCAGTTAGGGTCATTAACAATGCTCCCTTGGTCTTGGCTGAGTGGCAGGCTGGTCAGGCTGACACACCTGAATGCTCCCTGTGGGCAGTGGTTGTACCAGCTGCTCATGCTCGCTACCCTGTCTCTTTGGAGTGGGATGCATCTCCCAGTCCCTGGAAAACTCCTCCGGAGGCCTTTTCCCACCTCCATGATATGGCAGTGCAATCTGTCATTTATAATAACAATGCCTTTAACGGCCCCTTTCCCCTTGGCACATGCACCCAACTGAGGGGATGAGACCCTCACGGTGGAGAGGCATTTTGCTGTTAAGGCCAGCTGAGGGTTGGGGTCTTGAAGAGACAAGAAGTCTAATATCCCAACTTGAAGTGTCAGATGCTGGCAGCAGCAGGGGCGATCTGAGCGTATGATGAATGGAACTAAGAATGCTCCAAGGCAGCCGAAGGCTTTGCCTCAGCAATCAGCATCAAAGAGCTCCTCTTCCCATCTTAGTAAAAAGGAAATGCTTCTGTCCCTGCTAAATGATAATTAACAGTGTACCTACTGGTGTTCTTTATGTTTTACACTGTGAGCATTGTGACCTTGATGGATCGCATTTAATAGCCAAGACAAAGGGACCGGTCGCCTTTCTGGCCCTTACATCAAACTGTATCGTTATCCCAAAAGGGAGGACATTCCCTGGCTGTATCCGGATTTGGATGAATTGGGCCCTAGATGGTGGTTTACTCAATGTGTCACTTAGGTGTAGGGCCAGGGCTCCAGGACTACCGCTGTTGCTATGGCAACTCATATTCCCTGCGTTCCAGAAGGAGACATGAGGCCATACGTACTGATTACCCTTTGGTAGTCACACGGCAATAAGCAGTGGTGAATTAACCTGGTGGACACTGGGGCTGAGGATACCATAGCAGTATACAGGGGAGTGCGTGTATATGGGATAGTGGTTATGAATGGTGTGCAAACAAAGGTCCACCTTGCTATTCACAGTCCCCATGCTCATCTCCCGGGCGCCTGAAAACTTTTTGGGAATTGATTTGTCAATGGGAACTTCTATCATGATACCCTTGGGAAAATTTGCTTTTGGTATTAGGAAGATATCTATTCTGGTTGGAAAGTCAAAATGGGAACCTGTGTTTATACTTGTCATCATAAACAGTAATTGCCGGGCAGTATCACATTCCAGGAGGGTATAAGGAAATCTATGAACCAGTCGAGTCCCTTTTAAACGTGGGGGTTCTTCATCCTCCCTCATTCCTTATAATAGCCCTGTTTGGCCAGTTCAGAAACTGGATGTTTCGTGGCATATGACCATTGGTTATTGCAAATTAAATCAGATTGCTTGTCCACGAGCCACAGCTGGTCCGGAAGTTGTGACACTGATTGAGGAATTTTCTAGTGGGACTGACAGTTATTATGCTGTTATTGATTTGCCTCATGCTTTCTTCTCCATGCCTATTGCTCATAGATCAGTTTGCATTGACATGGAAGGGTGTTTACTACACTTTTACAAAGCTTCCACATGGATACGTTCATAGTCCTACCTACTATTTGCCATTGTGCAGTGGCACAGGATTTGTGTGAATATGTCCTATCCCCTAGCATTACAAAAGCTCCCTATATAGATGATGTGCTATTGTGGGGATCCCCCCTGAAGAGGAGGTTCCTGAAGCCCTTAATACCTGAGTTCATCACATGCGATCGAGAGGATGGGGAAATTAACCCCAATAAATTACAGAGCCCATCTACGACTGTTCATTTTCTGGGAATACAATGGACGAAGGACGATAGGATAATTATTGGTAAGGTCAGAATTAAGATCCTAGACATAGCACCCCCTATGACAAAATAAGAAGCCCAATCCTTTTGGGGTACTGGCAGTGTCAAATGGTCCAGTGTTTCAAAGTCTCATTGTAACTGAAGTCATGGAATAAGATACGTAACATCAGTGTTGTGATGCATTTGAAAGATTTGCCTATTTTTTTCTTGATTTTAGATTATTTTCTCCTACTGTTGGTATTCAGAGAGAAATTACCTCCTCTGAGGAAGAAAACTACTGCTAGAATAATAGTTTTTATGAGCAACACATACACACAAAATGCTGGAGTGACTCTGCAGGGCAAGCAGTATCTATGGAAGGGGATAAGCAGTCGACATCTTAGGCTGAAACCCTTAGTTGTATATCCATAACTTTAAAAATTAACACTGAGGATTGTTAAAATATAAAGATACAAGTTACAGCCATGATATCAAAACATAAACTAAAGAGAACTATTTTCATTTGCCCTTTTGTATTTGCCCTTGGCGTATGCCATTACTGGCAATAAAGCATTTCCTTCCTTACTGGAAAAATACACGGGACTTAAAAAGGGTGATTGCTTGCATTGCACCTATGCATTCAACTTGAATAGAAGTAAAGTCCAGAACAGTATTCATTAACATAACAGTACTGATGAGGAAATTGTTGCATTTTATGAGTTGATCTTGTTCATGATTTCATTAATATCTTCTGGGTGCATTTTCTGGTATGTTTTCTTCATGAAGAGAAAACAGAAATATACTGTATGTCTTTAAATATGTTAGCACCTACAGAAATTCATGGCACTGCAAAATCAGATGGCATAAATAGCATATAGATCTCAAGCACAGAAAACTTTAATTTAAGCCTAGTTTGAAGAGTAAAAGTAGATTAGTTGCCTTGTCTAACTCAGTTTACAGTTTATACTTAGACAGGTAAATATCTGTTTTCATCCAAATAAAATGATACTCCTTGTTTAATAGTACTAAATGGGAAGTAGATTTAACTTTTGAAATAAATTTTTAAAAAGCCTAGATTTTCCACTTTGATTGAAGTCTTGACAAAAGTTAAGGCAATGCTCAAATTGTGCTTATTCATATGGAATGGGCTGACAGTAATATCATTTAGAACTCACCCTAATCTAAAAAAAATCAAGGTGGGCTTTCAGTTGCTAGAGACAGGTCAGATTAGGAGCTTGTCAAAGAGGGAATAGTTTATCATGTTAAAGTATTATTATAAATCTCCTTTCGCTGGAAATTGGAATCTTCCAAAGCAGTGATTTCGAAGTTCAGCATTATGGATCCAAGCAAAACTCATCTAGTCTGTAAGGGGGCAGAGAAACTTTTGGTCCACTGGGTGATGCCTCTGCCATAGTGCTGTCATGAAATGTCCCCAGGAGGAAGAATGTGAATAAGACAGAATAGATTGCAAGGAATTCATGCAGAAGAAGTGCAAAGGTCAATCAAAGCTGAAGACAAGATCCCATTTGTGCTAAACCTGCCAGAAAAAAATATTTGCAATTTTTCTCAAGTTAGGTAAAGCAAGGGGAACAGAACACATCTTTCTTCCTGCAACAATCCCTCAAAAAACAAGTTTATTTTCAGTTTATGCTAAGAAACAAAGATTCAGATTTAAGTCTGGTCACAAACTTGATACACATATAGATGCTTCTTGCAATGCTTTACACTCATTTGTTTAGATTTCAAAACATTTTTCAGGTTATTTTCCCAACAGCTTCTGACCTCAAATGCATGCTCTTGGTTTTGTTTGTAATACTCTAATTAAAGTCTAGCAAATCACTTAACAAAAAGATAATTTACCGGTCTATTAACCCAAAGGCTTGGACCACCAACCAAAAAAATCCAATTCAGATCCCACCAAAGAAGATTTTCAATACAAATTAATGATCAGAATTTAAAAAGTAGTAACAATTCACCTTTTTTATGTACTTTATATTTTACATTATTGGGCCTATTTGTGACTACAGGACCAGCAATATAGCAGCTTCCTGGATGGAGTATGAAATGTTCAAAGAAGAACAAGGAATTGAACTCCGGTGTTTAGACAACAGTAACTGTGCCTGAGAGGCATGACAACATCAAGCATTGGTAACTCTGGTCAATGGGCATCAAGGACAGAATAAATCTGATGTCTGAAGTCATATCTTTGTCATATAAGGAAAACGCCAGCGTGGCCAGCCAGGACGTTCTGTGCACCAGAGATCACGAGAAGCCATTGAATTGTACATTCTCGTGAATGAGATTTGAAAAAGCGAGCGGGGTCTGTTGGGTCATTCTGTGTGTCTGAGAATGTGGGAAAAGGATCAATGAAAAGAAGTTAGGTTTAATTGGAGTGGCCATCGTGAAAGTTGGACAGTGTTAGAGTGGGGAGCTTACAGCTTTGGCTCAAAGAGGCATCGGCAAAGAAAGGCGGGGGCTGTAGACAAATTTTTCGGTAATTTTTGGTCTTCCTTTTTTCCCCACACAGTTAGAGCAGGATAGTGGAATGCTCCACTTGGAAGATGTGAGGAGACAAAGACCTCTACTATCCCTTGACGCTTACACCTGCAAGAAGTGCATCCAGCTGCAGCTTCTTACAGACTCCTTTAAGGAACTGAAGCTGGAGCTGGGCGAACTCAATAACCATAGAAGAGGCTGAGGTGTTGACTGATAAACAACACTGGGAAGTAGTTACACCTAAAGTGCAGGACACAGGTAACTGCGTGACCATCAGGAGGGGGAAAGAGGATAGGCATTCAATGGCTCAGAAGGGAAGCAGGAGAAGAGGCAAACTGTAGTGATAGAAGATTCATTGATTAGGGGTGCAGACAGCAGGTTCTGTGGTTACAAATGAGATTCCAGGATGGCATGTCGATTCCCAGGTGCCGGGGTCAGGGACACCTCACATCAGGTCTATAGCATTCTTAAGTGGGAGGCTAAGCAGCCAGAGGTAGTGGTCCATGAGGGTACCAATAACATTGGCAAGAAGGATGCGAGGCCATGCAGACGTTCAGGGAGTTAAGAGAATAACTTAAAGGACAGATCCTCCAGGGATGTGATCTCAGGACCTGTACCATATGATAGTGAGCCCAGAAAAGGAAGATAATACAGCTTTACATGTGCATAAAGTTTGAGTGCAGGAGGGAGGGCTATAGATTTTTGGATCCTTGGGCTCCCTTCCAGGGGAGATGGGACCGATACAGTCAGAGAGATTTGCATTTGAACAGCAGGGGGATTAATATCCTTGTGGACAGGTTTGCTAGTGCAACTCCAGGGGGTTTAAACCACTGGGCCGGGAACCAGAAAGTCAAAACAGAGAGTGGAGTGGCTACAGAGAAAGATGTTGTTAAGACTACATACAAAGACAGCATTTGAAATATGGGAATAATGCCCTAACTTAATGTCTATGATGTCAATGTAAGTAGTATTGTAGGTAAAGGAGAAGAGCTTAGAGCATGGATCAAAACATTGAATTAAGACATTGTAACCATCAATGAGACTTTGTTGCAGGAGGGGCAGGACTGGCACCTCTATGTTCTGGGGTTCCATTGCTTAAGACGTGGTAAAGCAGGAGGGATTAAAAGGAGAGGGGTGGTTTTACCCATCAGGGAAAAAGTCAAGGCAGTGCTTGGGCAGGACAGACTGAAGAACTCGTCGACTGAAGCTATATGTGTGGAATGAGGAATAAGAAAGGCATGACCACATTGCTGGGATTATATTACAGAACACCAAATAGTCAGCAGGATTTTGAGGACCAAATTTGTAGAGATAGCAGACAGTTTCCACATGTTGACTGGGACTTCAGTACTATAAAAGGGCTGGGTGGGATAGAGTTTCTCAAATGTTTCTCAAAAGTTTCCTTAAGTTCTAACTACAGAGACTGCGAGAGTGAAAATTCTAAATTGGAGAAAGGTCAATTTTGATTGGATCAGAAACAATTTAGTAAGGGTGGACTGGGAGAGGTTGTTTTCTAACAACAGTGCGCTTGGCAAAAGGGAGGACTTCAAAAGTGAAATTTTGAGATTACAGAGTTTGAATATTCCTGTCAGAATAAAAGGCAAGGCTAACAGATTTAGGGAAGCTTGGTTTTTGAGTGATAGAGGCTCTGGTTCAGAAGAATAGGGAAGTCCATAGCAGATAAAGGCAGTAAGGTACAAATACAGTTCTTGAGTACAAGAAATGAAAGAGAATACTTGAGGGAAATCAGGAGGGCTAAAAGAAGGCATGAGGTTGCTCTAGCAGACAAAGTGAAGGAGAATCCCAAGGGTTTCTACAACTTAGGGAAGTCTATAGTCATGTATTTTGGAAGAAGGAATAACGGCATAGACTATTTTCATAGACTATAAACAGGGAGCAAATTTAGAAATCAGGGATGTAAGCAGACTTTTGGGAGTTCTCATGCAGGATTCCATCAAGGATAACTTACAGGTTGAGTTGGTGGTAACAATGGAAAATGCAATGTTAATTCATTTCCAGAGGACAGAAATATGAAAAGCAAGGATGTAATACAGAGGTTTTATAATGGCATCGGCCAGACTACACTTAGAATATTGTGAGCAGTTTTCAGCCCCCATCTAAGTGCTGCCATTGGAGAGGGTCCAGCAGAATAGTTTAGGAAAATATATTGGCTGGAGTTTAAAAGAATGAGAGGGGTCTCATTGAAATGTATCAAACATTGAAAGGCCTAGATAGAGTGGATGGGGAGAGGATGTTTCCAATAGTAGGGCAGTCTGGAACCAGAATACAAAGGCATCCCCTTCGAACAGAGATGAGGAGGAATTTCTTCGGCTAGAGGGTGCTGAACCTGTGGAACTCATAGCCACAGGTGGCTGTAGAGGCCAAGCCATTGGGCATATTTAAAACAGATGTGAAGAGATTCTTAGTTAGTAAGGACATCGAAGTTTACTGGAAGGGGGCAGGAGAATGGGGTTGAGAAGGATAATATATCAGCCATAACAGAATGATGGAGCAGACTCAAAGGGCCAAATGGCCTAATTCTGCTCTTAAGTCTTATAGTCTTATATATTAAGAGCAAAAGATAGCAAGGGACAAAGTTGATCTTCTTAAAGATCAGCATAATCATCAATGCATGGAGACGAAGGACACGGCAGAGATCTTAAATGGATCGTTTGTATCTGTATTTAGTCAAGAGACAAACACAGTCTACAGAACTGAAGAAAAACAGCAGTGAGATCAAGGATGGTATACAGATTACAGAGGAAGCAGTGCTTGCTGTTTTCAGGCAGATTATGGTGGTTAAATCCCTGGGCCTGATAAGTTGTTTCCTTAGATCTGTGGGAGGCTTGTGCACAATTTTCAAAACATCACTAGCCAAAGGTGTGGTACTGGAGGATAGCAAATGATTCATTGTTTAAGAAATGCCTAAGAATCAGATGGAAAATTATTGACCACTGAGCCTGAAGTCAGTAGTGGACAAGTTTTTGTAAAGTATATGAAGGGACTGGATACATAAACATTTGGATATTCAGGACATTATTAGGTATAGTCAACATGACTTGTACATCGTAAGCTTTTAATAGGTTAGGAGCTTTTCTCCTGTGGCATAGGAGAATGAGGGGAGATTTGATATAAGTAGACAAAATTATGAGAGGCATAGATAGGTAAATGCAAGCAGGATTTTTCATTGAGGTTAGGTGAGACAAGAACCAGAAGTTATAGGTTAGGTGTAAATTGTGAAATACTTAAGGGGAACATGAGGAGGAAACTTCTTCACTCCGAGGATGGTACGAATGTGGAACATCAAGCTCGGAGAGCCTATAAGAAGATAAGACAACCAAAAGACAACACAAGAAAATTATATTTCCATTCAATCATACTTGCATTGATGAAATCCAGATCCTTTCTAACTTCACTTCTACCCTCTCCATTATGCTTAGCAACTTTGGATACCAATATACAGTCAGCATGAAAAGAATCAGAGCAAATACTGGAGGAGTAGGACTGTTTTTTTAGAAAGTTCCTGTTTAATAATTTGTATACAACATTAAACCAATGTTTCTGTGGAACTTCGAAAGGAACAATAGAATGTGGGTCAATGCTACTGGACATCTACTTAAATTATTGTACAGTTAGCTGTAATAAACCCATTAGTTACTTTTTAAAAACTGTCAATATGCCACTTCAGTCTAACTGTGAAATCTACAAATGAAAACTAACTATATCTTTTATCCTAAAGAGGGTTAATTAGTGTTGATCCTAACTGCTTCAGTTTAAGGTTTGGGGAGAAAAAAATGCTTATTTTTGTATAATATACACTGCAAATACCATATTTAATGTTGTCAGAAAAAGCTCATCTTCACATTTTAAGTTTACTTCAGGATCAATTTTTTTTTTATTACAATTTCTTTGAAATTTACAATGATATTCTGTGAACAACACTTACAGACAAGTAAAGGGAATTGTTGTTACCTCTCTCACTGTCATCATCCACAAGAATAACCTCCGCAAGGACATTCTTTGGGGAACGAATAATTACACTGTGAACCGTACGAAGCAGAGTACTCCAGGCTTCATTATGAAAAACAATGACAACACTTGTGTCTGGAAGATCATCTTGATAGACCTTTGTCTTGCATCTGAATGGAAAATGCATAATAAAATAGTTATAAAATTTTGCTTACAGTCATAAGTCATAGAACACAACAGCAGAGAAACAGGTACTTTGGGCCAACTGGGCCATGCCCAACTATTAATCTGCCTAGTACTATCAACCTGCACCCAGACCATAACCCTCCATATCCCTCACGTCCATGTACCTATCTGAATTTACCTTACATGTTTAAATCAAACCACTTCTACTGCCAGCTTGTTCTATACTCTCACCACCCTCTGACTGAAGGTCCGCTTATGTTCCCCTTAAACATTTTACCTTTCATAATTAACCCATGGCCTCTAATTGTAGTCTCAACCAACCTCCATGGAAAAAGCCTCTATGCACTCACCCCATGTATACCCCTCATAATTTTGTATATCTCTACATGAAATCTCCCCTCATTCTCCTAAACTCAAGGGAGTGAAGTCCTAACCTATTCTGCCTTCCCCTATAAATCAGATACTCAAGTCCTGGGAACATTCTTGTAAATTTTCTCGGCATTCTTTCAAACCTATTTACATCTTTCATATATATAGGTGACCAAAACTGTTTCCATTTCTCCAATTTAGGCCAGACCAGCATCTTAATCAAGTATAACACAACATCCCAACTCCTGAATTTAATACTTTGATTTATGAAGGCCAATGTGCCAAAAGTTTCCTTTATACCTTAGTTACCTGTAAAGCCACTTTTAAAGTATTATGGATCTGTCTTCCCAGACCCCTTTGTTCTACCTCAGAACTTGGTGCCCGATCCTCACCGTACAAGTCCTACCTGAAGTACAATACCTCACATCTGATGGACTTCTTCACTGTTCACGACTGTCTACTATGCACAATCTTGATGTCATCTACAAACTTGCTGATCCAGATTACTACACATTATCATCCGGATTGTTTGTACAGATGACAAATAACAACAGATCCAGCTCCAATCCCTGTAGTACACCATTGGTCACAGGCCTCCAATCAGAGAGTCAACCATCAACAAGCACTCTCCGGTTTCTTCTGCAAAGCCAATGTCAAATCTAATTTACTACCTCATCTTGAACCTTCTTGACCAATGACACTGAGTCAAAGGCTTTGCTAAGTCTATGTAGACAACATCCACTGTCTTATCTTTAACAGCTTCCCTGATAACTTCCTTGAAAAACTCTATACGATTGGTTAGGCAAGACTACCATTCACAAAGTCATTTTGACTATCCCAAAACAGTACCTGCCTATCTAAGTACACATGTATCCAGTCCCTTAGTATACCTTTTAATAACTTACCTACAACTGATGTCAGGCTCACCAGCCTATAATTTCCCAGCTTATTCTAAGAGCCATTCATAAACAATGGAACAACGTTAGCTATCTTCATCTCACCTGTGGCTAGAATATTTTAAGTATCTCTGCTAGGGTCCTATCAATTTATGCACTAGCCTCCCACAGATCCAAGGGAACACCTTGCCAGGCCCTGGAGATTTATCCAACATAATTTGCTTCAAAACAGCACAGAACTCTTCTATAATCTGCATACCATCCTTGACCTCACTAATGCCTTGCCTCTCTTCTATGGATTGTTCCTCTCCCGAGTAAATACAGGTGAAAAAATACAATTAAGATCTCCACCATCTCTTTTGCTTCCATGCGTAGATAACCACATTGATCTTCAGGTGGGCCAATTTTTTCCCTTGCTATCCTTTTGCTCTAATATAGCTTTAGAAGCTTTTGGGAATCTCCTGATTTCTTTCTTAAGTGTTCCCTTGCATTTATTATTGTCAAGTACCTCATTTGCTTCTCCCTGCCTATACCTGCTAGGAACCTCCTTCTTCTTAACAGGGCCTCACTATCTCTTGAAAATCAAGGTTCCCAAATCCTGCTATCTGTTGCATCTTAATTGAGAGTGCACATCCAGAGTCACCCCATCCCGATTATAGAAGTTAGATGATAAGAGCAACCTTTGATATCACAAATTAATAGAGCGTATTTTGCCAATCTTTTAACTTTGGTCACAGTTGGTATCCACTTGCTTGCTCTTTGCTTGGACTGAAGTTATTAGCATAATTAATAGAGCTCAGCAGTAAACATTACTTTGTTTCTGGTCCCTGTTGAATGGAGGCATTGTGGCTCACATTAACCTGAATCAATATAAGAGAGCCTGCAGATGCTGGAGATCCAGAGCAACAGACACAAAATGCAGGACGAACTCAGCAGATCAGGCAGCATCTATGGAAGTGAATAAATAGCTGATGTTTCAGGCTGACACTCTTCTTCAGGACTGAAGAGGAAAGGGATATAAGCCAAAATAAAAAGGTCGGGAGAGTAAAAGGAGGATTAGCAAGTAGGTGATAGGTGAAGCTAGGTGGGTAAGAAAGGGAAAGGGCTTGAGAAGAAGGAGTCTGATAGGAGAGGAGAATGGACTATGGGAGAAAGGGAAGAAGGAAGGGCACCAGAGGGAGTGATCAGCTGGTGAGAAGAGGTAAGAAGATAGAGTGAGGAATAGAAAAGAGAGAACAGGGGTGGTTGGAAAACATGACCAGAAGGAGAAATAATGTTCATGCCATCGGGTTGAAGGCAACCTAGACGGAATATGAGATGTTGCTCTTCCACCCTGTGAATGGCCTCATCGTATCAAAAGATGGAAATTCTTGACATGTCAAAACAGGAATGGGGATAGGAGTTAAAATCGTTGGTCATCAGGCCAATTCTGCTTTTGTCGATGGAGCGGAGGTCCTCAACAAAACAGTCTTGTTGTCTTGGCAAACAACAAAATAAATAAAGCAAACTGTGCTAGAAATAAAAGAGGGACTAATTTAAAATACCAGTATAACATATCAACAAATTCTGTTCAGTATTTTGTTTTACACGATATTTTTCATTTGATAATGAAAATGTGCTTCAGATGATGCTTCTCAAGATCATTTAATTAATTGCAAGGTTAATGAATAAAGCCAGCATGTTAAATATTTTAGGAAAATAATTATTGAACTCATTTTTACAGAATTACAGAATAAATTGCTCAATACATTTTTACTGCATATCATTTACAAAGATGAACTCAATTGCAATGTAACATCAAGCAGTCCACCCAAGTCATTCAATCAATTTATTGACTTAGAAGTCCCCATAATTAGATTGGTTATAACTGAATATTTTCAAGGTTATATTTGAAAAAACACTATTTCATATATTAAAATATGCAAATGTTTTACAAATTATTAAATTCACTTAGCACAAAGACAATGTAGCTAAACAATTTGTAACAAAGCAAAAAAACCTGAAGGATAAGATAATTTTATAATATTCTGCTGATGCATAGATAATCACTGTAAAATTCAATTAAATTGCTTAACATTTTCATTATAATTGCACTATTAGTATTATTTGTATTAATAATGCCAGACAGCTCAGAAATACTTGAACATAAGGAATGCATCAACACTGCAGAACTGAATTCTGCACAGCTGTCTAGCAGTATGAATGCTATTCATTCACTGTGAATTAACCTCCTCTCTCAAAGTAACAGAATGGCAGAATGAGGCCAATGGAAAATCCAAGTTAGACCAAATGCAGCTTGCTATCTCCAAAGGCCTTCCTTTCCAAAAATTTTCAAACACCTTTCCGACAGGAAAATTGTCCAAAAACTACAACAGTATCAATCTAGGGATAGAGATTTAATGTTTTCTGTATGATGCTTGGATAGATTATCGATTTTAAACATGTAACTGTTGAGGCAAAGCTGCTTTTCAAAATCCAAACATGACTTCAGCATCACATTTGTTTCTCTTGAGAGATAAAATTTGCAGATTCGTGTTCTAAATGTACATCCTTTAACCCTGAAGTTGTGTCCTTTTGTTCTAGACTCCCCTACCACGGGAAATAACTTTGCCATATCTAATCTGTTCAGGCCTCCTAACATCTGAAATTTTTCTATGAGATTCCCCCCTCATTCTCCTGAACTCCAGGGAATACAGCCCAAGAGCTGCCAGAAGTTCTCCATACGGTAACCCTTTCATTCCTAGAATCATTCTCATGAATCTTCTCTGAATCCTCTCCAATGTCAGTATATCCTTTCTAAAATAAGGAGCCCAAAACTGCACACAGTACTCCAAATGTGGTCTCACGAGTGCCTTATAGAGCCTTAACATCACATCCCTTCTCTTATATTCTATACCTCTGGAAATGAATGCCAACATTGCATTCACCTTCTTCACCACCAACTCAACCTGCAGGTTAACCTTTAGGGTATCCTGCACAAGGACTCCCAAGTTCCTTTGCGTCTCTGCATTTTGAATTCTCTCCCCATCTAAATAATAGTCTGCCCATTTATTTCTTCTACCAAAGTGCATGACCATATACTTTCCAACATTGTATTTAATTTGCCACTTCTTTGCCCATTCCCCTAAACTGACTAAGTCTCCCTGCAGGTTCTCTATTTCCTCAACTCTACCCACTCCTCCACCTGTCTTAGCATCTTCGGCAAACTTAGCCAGAAATCCATTAATTCCATAGTCCAAATCACTGACGTACATCTTAAAAAGCAGCAGTCCCCACAACGACGCCGTGGAACTCTACTGATAACCAGCAGCCACCCAGAATATCTGGTATACTGCAGATGTTTTCCACTGTAAAAAATAATGCAAAATACGCATTCAGTTCCTCTGCTATCTCTGTGTCTCTCATTACAATATCTCCAGCATCATTTTCTATAACACAAGAAAACCCTGAACGTACCTGTTGCAAGTGCTGTTGTCAGACCGCCATGGAAGGTGGGAGATTCCACTCCTCCAGGTGAACAACCCCAAGACTGGATAAATACAGCAGAAGTTACTTCCTTCTCAGGTTTTAGTCACTTTGAATGGAAGGTTAAGCCCCTCAAGGTTTTCTTGGTTTGGTTAATAGTTTTACCCTTCTAGAATGTCTCAACTACCTGGTGCAGCAAAAGCTCCAACAAAATGTATTGCCCATTTCTGATGGCAGGCAAGATGCTGTAGTCCTGATTTATCTGCTACTTCAATAGAGAATTAAGATATGTAGAAATATCACGCTTTACATCCTGATGGGCAAGAAACACCAATGACAAAAATACGCAACATGCTCATATTTTGAGTTCTTCTCTCTCTATTATTTAAATTCAGAGATACTTGCCAAAGTGGCAATCTTCATACGTGTGCTGGAGTTCCTGGAGCAGGAACAACCCAAAGTTCTGACCCATTTGTGAGACAGCCGGCAGCAATGTCATTCCTCACAATTTGTACCAACAAACTGAAAAGCAATGCCTTTGTGGTCATCTCTTTATCTTGAAGAAAAAGAAACAGTTCATGTTCAGGAGATCCTTCTCATTGATTAAAGTCATGGAGCTGCATCATTACAGCTCTTACCAAACCAAAAAGGAGTTCCCAAAGGACTGCTGACATCCGCAGTGTTATACTTTTGAGTTTTGGCAAGGTTTTCTAAAAAAAATTCTTCAGCAATATGCTACTGTTTTATACACTCTAAAACAAGTGCAGTGAAGTATGATTGGAACTTCGGCAAATGCTTAAACCTTCTTAAACTCAAGATATACTGTAAATCTGTACGAGAACATAAGCAACAGGAGAAGTTGACTGCACCATTTCCTGAGCCTGCTTCACTATTCAATAAAGTACAAGGCAGTAATTGCCCTTGACACCAATTACCCACCTGCTTCCTGTCATCCCCAAATCACTTGCCGTACAAGTACCTCTGCAGCAGATCCTGCATTGCTCTGGAAGCGTTTCAGTATTACCTCTGGCACAGCCTTTTCCACAGGATCCCAGCTCCCAGCACTCCATCATAACACAGAGCATCACTGAGAACGTCTCAGCCCAGGCAACCTGTTGCAACTGAAGAACAGCTTTAACAGCCGGTGGAGTCCTCTCCAAAAAGCACACCAACTAGTGAAGTCTTCAGATGTAACTATTTTTCAACCTTATGACTATATAACAATTACAGCACGGAAACAGGCCATCTCGGCCCTTCTAGTCCGTGCCAAATGCTTACTCTCACCTAGTCCCACTGACCCGCACTTAACCCACAACCCTCCATTCCTTTCCTGTCCATATAACTATCCAATTTTTTTCTTAAATGACAAAATCGAACCTGCCTCTACTGCTTCTACTGGAAGCTCATTCCACACAGCTACCACTCTCTGAGTAAAGAAGTTCCCCCTCATGTTACCCCTAAACTTTTGCCCCTTAACCTTGTTGAAATTCAGTTCATAACACTTAGAATATCTTTAACAATACTGATTTTGATTTACATTTGGTACACAAAAACAGTTTCACACAAAGTATTATTTAAAAGCTTCCTTAAATAAACAGCAAAACTCTAACCATCTCAGAATAGGGAAATGTCCATTTAATACAGCAATTTGAAAGAATTTCCTTAGCCAGAGGGTAGTAAACCTGTGGGATTCATTGCCATGGATGTCTTTGTTGGCCAGTATTGAGTATATTTAAAGCAGAGGTTGATAGATTCTTGGTCAGTCAGGGTGTCAAAGGTTACGAGGAGAAGACAAGAGAATGGGGTTGAGAGGGATAATAAATTAACCATGATGGAATGGTGCAGCAGACTTGATTGGCCTAGTGGCCTAATTCTGCTCCCATGTCTTATGGATCTGATAGATCCATAGCAGAAGAATGAGGCCAGAACAATGACATGTACAAGATTATGGGTGTTAGAGGTGTAAGAGAATGGAAGAAATACTCAGCAGCATCTGAGAAGAGAGAAAACATTAAGCAAACACCACGAAAACCATTTATTACCAGTTAATGATTTTTCATCAGAACTAGCCTGGTCAGAAGATATGCTGTTTCTCAAGCTTACAACATTACGAGAGACTAAAGACAGACACCTGAGCAGGAGAATTGGACTGACAATCCCAACATCTTGGTGGACGCACCAGCAGACCAAAGACAGAGATACAGAAACTCATCTTATGTTCACTTAGATCTCATCTCTCATCCAGTCCAACTGTTATCCATGACATAGAGTTCAAGACTTCCAAAAATATATATAGTTAATTCTGGTACCAAGAGGACCGATCAGACTATCAGCAAAAGATAGTCTCTCCTGCCTTCCTCTAAATTCACCTTTCTTCCTGATATTTTTTGGCTGTGTGTTCTAGTTCATTACAGAGACACATACCCAGAAATACTGCACCCTCTTTTGACAACGGCATTAAAGCATTGTCAGTCTGTTGTCCCAGGTGAGCATAAAACATCCTGTGGCACTTCTTTGAAGACCAATTGAGTGGTCAGTGTTCTTACCAATAAACATCACTCTTTACAGGTTACTAAATTGGTTCATCACACTGCAGTCCGTGGGAGGTTACATAAACTGGCAGTCACATTTACAGCATTCCAAAGAGTGAATAGACTTCAAAACTGTATTTGTTCACATCGTGATTCAGAGCATTCTGAAAGAGAATGAAAGATGGATTTCTACTTATTTTCTTATGCATTTCTCTATTCAACATTCTCCTCCACTTTTGGCTTGCTCTTGCACGTGTTTGAGTAACATTGTTTTGAGCTGGCAAGCCAGCAGATTTTGTCCTTTCTATTTATAAGATATAATATTGGAAGGGCATTGGATGAGGCACCATGAGCATGGAAAAGATCTGATAGACCCATTAACAAGCCAGGACCAGATGTCTAAAGGAACATCAACAAGGAATTTAAAAGTCATAAGAGCTACAGACTCAGCATCATGAGGTCAGAAGTTCATTGGCAGTTACATATTCGTCAGTTCCACCTGAAACTCCTCAGAAAATGAAGCAGCCCCATATCAGCATCCCATAAGATCTAGAGACAATTCAAGCAGCTGACAGATAATATGTGTGCAATATATCAGGTAACCACCTCCAACAAGGGAGAGCCGAACAATATATACCTGATATACAGTATTGTGCAGAAGGCTTAGGCATTATATATATCACATACATATCATGATTATATATAGATAAACAGAGATACAGATAGATTGAGATAGATAGATAGATAGATAGATAGATAGATAGATAGATAGATAGAGATAAGAGAAAACACACGCACAAGGGTGATGATAGACCTGATTCTGATATGGTTCTCTATTGTGGACTGAGAGAGGGAAATGGGACAGGGAGGGGGGAATCATGGTTGGGAAAAGGGAAGGGAGTGAGAAGGGGGCAGGAAACACCAGAAACGTTCTGTAATGATCAATAAACCAACCGTTTGGCTTTGCCCGGTGTCTCAGGGCTGGGTATGTCTGCACCTCTCCCTCTGCCACCTGTCCCACATCCCCCTCCGTGGTGCTCCACCCACACCATTCCCAACATCCTTGCTCCCGCCATATTTACAAACTCTCTCTTCACTCCACATTGAGAAATACAGTACTGTGCAAAAATCTTAGGCACCCTAGCTACATATATGTGCCTCAGAATTTTGCACAGTACCGTATAATGGAAATATCATTATCGACATCCTAACCAGAAACTCAACTGAACGACCCAAGTACATCTGAGCTTACAAGATCTTTTGGAAACTGGATCCCTGTCAGCAAATTAATCACTTCCTACCACTCAAGTCCTTTCACCAGCTAGAAAACAAGTCAGGTCCAAAACAAAATGCCTTGCACTGATTTAGCTGAGTGCCAATCCAACAGTTTCAAGAGCCGCAGTGCCACCTAGGAGAAGGCAGTCTGTATGATTGGCATGCTTACAAACTCCTTAAGCATTAAATCCCTTGACAGACTGGACATCATATGTGCCCTCTATAAAATATACCGCAGTTACTCACCGAAGTTACTCCAACACCCTCCAAAAAAAAGTCTCAAACACCAAGAACAAAAGCAGATCAAGATAGAAATATCACTACTTAAAGCAGTGGTTCCTAAAGTGGGGCGTACGCCCCACAGGGGGGTAATGTGATTTTTAAGGGGGGCAATTCGAGAATGAGTTATTAACAGTGAATTTTTTCTAGTAAGTCTGTGTGAGTATGAGTGTGTGTGCGAGTTAATACATATGTGTATATACAGTATGCATACATAAAAATACTTGTGTGTATGTACATGTGTAATTGAGTATGTACTGTATATATAGTGTATCACCATCATTACAACCATCAAATGGCTTTCATAATTAAATTAATGAATTGACTGATGTAGGAAGGAATGAATGAACAAGTCCAAACGCGTAAGAAACTCGTACGAGGTCGCGCCAATGCTGCTTTTTGCAGTAGCTTTCGGTTCTTGGTGGTGTGAAGGTGTGTACATTGTGTCATCTCTTTTAAATGGTGTATCTGTCTTTGTATGCTGTAGAAACGAATCGGCATTGTTTTATTTATTATTATTATTATTATTTTAATATCACTTAATGTTCTTTTTTTTTTACAATTTCTTAGTAATTTCTTCCTCAGAACTTTAACAGTCCTTTGGTTCTTTTATTTTTCTCTTTCATGAATGCCATGTTCTTTGGAAGCTTGTTTAAACCAAGTTAATAGTCTTTTAGGCTTCCTCCAGGTGAATAGGAATTCACTTTTTGAATAATAAAAATTATATATCACCACAGGGGGCATCAGGATTTTAGAGGTGATTAGGTGGGGCATGGCCAAAAAAAGGTTGGGAACCACTGACTTAAAGGGTGTACTTGCCGCATATCATTCTGACTTAGAAACATATCATTATCACTCACATTGAAATATTGGAATTGTCTAGAGCATCACTATATGATGACCTATAGCAGAAGCACAGCCCAGTTAAAGCTGATGGCCCATGACTATACTCTCTCATTCATTTAGGAATGGGCAAGACTGCAGTACTTGCTAATGGTCCGAACCCGATAAATGAAGAATAAAAATAAACAAATTGCATCGTCACTGGAAGAGCCAAGATATTGAAATAATCAGTGAACAGAACACAAACACTGATGGTCTAGAAAATGATAGTGAACATGTAAGTTCAAAAGATGCATAACGCTTTGTGTTTGTGTGGCTCATAGAAGTGCAGAAGATAACAAGTACAAAAGATCAGGTAGCTGAACTACATGAAGTATTCTCAGTAATACCCAAAGCAAAGTACAGATTTTCTATTTCCTTAAAAGACAAGATTTATCCAAACACAATTAATCTTTAATTGCCAGAATTCTCAGGACTACCTTGGATGGTTGCCAACGGGAGTGAAAGTAAAGATGAATAATAATGTCTTAATTCATTTTTGGCAGGAACAAAGCCAAGCAGACCACACCAAACTCAAACCTTTATACACTATACAGGAATTAATTAGAAAACTACAAGTTCTTTCAAATAAATTTGTGGATTTGCTATAATATGGTAATATTTTTGTTCCATGTAAAACATACTTCTATCATTCAATTCACTTTTTAAAATATTTGATGGCTCTGGGCCTCTCCCCACTCATTGGAATTCAGAAGAATGGGGGGTGAACTCATTGAAACCTATCAAATGTTGAAAGGCCTCAATAGGGTGGATGTGGAGAGCATGTTTCCTATGATGGGGGAGAACAAGACTAGAGGATACAGCCTCTGAATAGAGGGGCATCATTTTAGAATGGAGATGAGAAGGAATTTCTTTAGCCAGAGAGTGGTGAATCTAAGGAATCTGTTCCCACAGGCGGCTGTGGAGGCTAAGTCATTTTATATATTTAAGGCAGAGGTTGATTCTTGATTAGTCAAAGCATGAAGGGATACAGGGAGAAGGCAGGAGACTGGGACTGAGGGTGAAATTGGATCAGCCATGATGAAATGACTGAGCAGAATCGATGGGGCAAATGGCCTAATTCTGCTCCGATATCTTACGGTTTTATATTACATCATGTATACAGTACACTCACTTGTCATTCAGCATTTCTCTCTGGAGTGCAATGTCAATAGCTCAAAACACATAAATGTCAAGTTTAAAATGAAAAATTATTGTTCACTTCTACCATTACTGAGATTAAAGTTCTCTCCAATCAATACTGGGTTCTGGAGTTGTTTTACAAAGCAGTTCAGGTGAAGGCATCAGATTTATCAATAGACAAGGCATTTTGTGGCAGTAGTGACTGAGGTTCAATTGCTCAGAATACTTCTCTCAATGGTCTTAATAAAAAAGCCCCGGGGGGGGGGGGTCATGGGGTTATAACTTTATGAATGTTATGTATTCTGGATTGAACGTTCATTAAGATGTCTGTGAACAAATAAGCAGAACAGACAAATTACATCGGTTCAAGAAGTTGCAACCAGACTACCCTCACTGACATTGTGCAAAGGAATGATTTAGCTGAGCAATATGCCTTGCAGAGGATATGACCTACACTTGAAGGAGATCAATTCAAAACTAATTAGTGGAAATAATATTAAATTGAGTGAGCAATCAACCTATAGAACAAGACCCCCAGAGATTAATGGAAGCAATTAGTATTGATTGATTCAAATGTAAATTAGATAGATTTCTTTCACAAGATAACATTTTCAGTGACAATGGCCTAAACACCCTAAGGGACTGCTGCCCACATTTACCAATCTCCAAAAGCACATTACCCTGAATCCACTGGAATAATCTTGCTGGGTCTGCAGGTACTAAGGCCAAGCAGTGAGGCCAGGGATTTCAGTGATTTTAATGGGTAGTGTAGGCAGGCCATAAACAGACCCACCCACTGAAATTCCCATGTTTGACAGCCAGAAAGCTCCAGACCAGCTTAATCTGGCAAATCTGACATTCTGGCAATTAAAAGATATTAAACCAATAGAACAACAAACTGATAACAATAAAACATTTCAGAATAAGGGGGCATAACTTAAAGTTGGTGGGAGGAAAGTATTAAGAGATGTCAGAGGCATTTTGTTTTACAGAGAGTGTAGGTGTATGTTATGCACTGCCAGGGGTAGTGGTACAGGCAGGTACATTAGGAACATCAAAGAGACTCTTAGGCAGTCAAAATGGAGAGACAGGCAAAATTAGATGAAAGACAAATGGAGGGCTATGTGGGAGGGAAAGATTAGATAGATCTTGGTTGTGGGCCAAAGGGCCTGTATTGTTCTGTTCTATCACAAAATAATTACAACCATTAAAGCAAACACAAGTTACTAAAGTAATGCAACTTACCCTTCTCTTTCTTCTCTACTTCACAATTGTATATTTGCCATCACCATAATTGGGCTCATGCAGCAGCAGATCTAACCTGGCTTTGGATTGGAGAACAGATCCTCCAACTGCTGAGGGACTCTCTATCAGCTCCTGCCCAGCAGTTTGACTGTGCAGATTTCAGTGGGAGAGCATTCCCAGATCAATCAGCTTGTATGCTCAAGATTTCTATGTTCAAACATGAGTCTGAAAAGCTATCACTTATTTTATAAATGCCAGCAAAATCCAAGGCTAAATAATTTGGGGTGTCTATTGTATGCTTGAGAAGGAAAGGGTACTTTGGATCATTGGTTTCTAAAAAAAAAATCTCAACTTTGGTGTTTTGCTCATGTCATGTCTAGGATTACTCTGGAATCAGCAGCAGCAATTAATCTCAATTTTTTAGTTACAGAACATTTCAGAACAAGAATAGGCCCCTCTCAGCCCATCATGTGAATGCAAACCATGATACCAATCTACTTAATCTCATCTGCACCTGGTCTGTAGTCCTCTTTTCAAAATTCAAAGTTTATTATCAAATTATATACATATCACCAAATACTCTGAGATTCATCTTTTCAGGCATTTATAGTAGAACTAAGAAGTACAATAGAATCAACTAAAAGTACAAAAAAATACACACACAGACTGGCAAATACAAAAAGGGCAGACTGATCAATAGACAGATCTGAGAACATGAGTTAGAGTCCTTGAGAGTGAGTGCAAAGGATGAGCTCAATAATCAGTTCAGTGTAATGGTGAGTCAAGATATCCACACTGGTTCAGGAACCTGTTAGCTGAAGAGTAATGACTGTTCCTGAACCAGGTAGTATGGGACCGAAGGCTCTTGTACTTTCTCCATAATGGTAGCAATGAGAAGACAGCATGGGTGGATGGTGGGGGCCCTTGATGATGGATGCTGCTTTCTTATGTAGCACTCTTCATAGATGTGTTCAGTGGTAGGGAGGGCCTTTCCTGTGATGAACTGGCTGAATTCTGTTCTTGTGTATTGGTGTTTCAACACCAGACTGTGATGTAACTGATCAGGATACTCTCCACTATGCATCTAGAAGTTTGTCAGAATTTCAGATGATATGCTGAATCTGCAAAAACTTCTGAAAATGCTGCTGTGATTTCTCTGAAATGAATGACGGCACGCTAGCTTCAGGACCGATCCTCTGATCCGATAATGTCCAGGATTTGAAAATTACTTACCCTCTCCACCTCTATTCCCCTAATGAGCACTGGCTCCTGGACACCCAATATTCTTTCTCTTGAAGCCAATAATCAGCTGTTTAATTTTGCTGACATGAGGTAAGAGATTACTATTGTGGCACCACTCAACCAGATTTTCAATCTCCCTCCTATATGGGGATTTGTCACTGCCTTGGATTCAGCCAACAACAGTGGTGTCATCAGCAAACTTGAACATGGCATTAAAGCTGTACTTAGTCTTACAGTCATAAGTATAAAGTGAGTAGAGCAGGGGGCTAAGCACACAGCCTTGAGGTGCACCTGTGCTGACGGTGATGGCGGAGGAGATGTTGTCAATCCACACTGACCAGGGTCTGCAAGTGAAATAATCAAGGATCCAGTTACACAAGGAGTCTTAGAGCTTATTGATTAGTTTTGCAGGGATGATTGTGTCAGATGCTGAGCTGCAGTCAATGAAGAGCATCCTGATACATATATATATCTTCACTGTTCAGAGATGATCCAGAGCTGAAAGCGGAGCCAATTAAATGGCATCTGCTGTTGACATGTGACTGGTCACAACATCCCCCCCTCCTGTCTTTTAAGCCTTTCCATCATATTTGCTTCTACCAGCTCTCCTGGGATTACCTTTCAGGCACCTAAAGTTTTGTTTAAACCACTTGCCTCACAATTTTCTTTAAATTTTCTCCCTCTCTCCTTAAACCCATGCCCTCAAGTACTAGACACTTTCACCCTGGGGGGAAAAACTACCTACCTTATTTATGCTTCTTATAATTTTATATATCTTACACCTATATTGTCACACGCCATTACCACAAAGGCAGAAGTAACCTCAATGAACCTCGGTCTTGATACGTTCAAGATCTTTCAGGCTCTTCTTCTCAGAGATATTGCATTAGGTTGATATGAAAAGTCTTCAGCATTGGATGAACTCTGGGGTATGGGATGCATGGGATTAAGTCAACTTTCAAAATTCAGTCCAGACAATAAAATGCAGGACATGGGATTTCTGCATTATCACTGACAGGAAGAATAAAGAGCAGCGAGATATGACTTGCACAATTAAACACTTCATATTTGGCTCACTTCCCTAACTGATCATGATCTCCTTGTAGTCTATGATAAGCCTACTGTCATGAAATTCAGAAACCTACTGATCAAGCCTTGTATGTTTACATACAATTTATACAAATAACAAACAAGGGTCCTTACATTGATCCTGAAGTACACCACCAGTTACTAGCCTCTATTCCAAGAAACAATCTTTATCCATCACCCTTAGTTTTATATCTCTGAGCCATTTTGAATCCAACTGAACTAGCTCTCCCTGGATTCTACGGGACCTAAACTTTCAGACCAGCCTACCATGCAGGACCTTGTTGAAGGTTTTGCTAAAGCTTAAACAAAAAATCCACTGCCCTACACTCATCTGCATTTTTGGTTCCTTCTTCTAAAAATTTTCTCAAACACAACTTTCCACGCACAAATTCAGGTTGACTCCTTCAAATCAGGTTGTGCCTATCCAAATGTGAGTAGATCCTATCCCTCAGAACTCCTTTCAGTAACTTCCCCACTACTGATGACAGGCCTCCAGTTCCTAAGCTAGTCTTTGCTATCCTCTTAAGCAACAGTACAACCTTAACTACCTTCTACTCTTTCAGAAATTTACCAGTGGCTAACAGCGAATAAAATTCTTCTGAAAGGGCCTCCACAATTTCCTTTCTAGCCTCCCACAAAGTCCAAGGGTATACTGTCAGGGCCTGGGGATGTATCCGTCTTAATGGGCTTTAAGACTGCCAGGGTTTTAAACCTGAACCCTGGTAACATTTATGACCCTTAAGACATCTCCACCTGCTTCCCTTAAATCTTTAGCAGTCATGAATTTTCTCCTCAGTAAACACAGAAGAGACATACATTAAAAATCCCACCTTTTCGTGAGGCTCGAGACATAGGCTGATCTCTGATGAGACCTGTTCTCTCCCTTGCCACCCTTATACTCTTGATATAGCTGTAGAACCTCCTGGGATTTTCCTTAAGTTTCCCCGCCCAATCTATCCCATACACTCTCGTGGTCCTGATTCCCCTCTCAAACCCTTCCATGTAGCACTAGCAAGTTTTCCTGCAAGGATATTGGCCCCTCACTGGCTCCTCAAGTACAGGCTGCCTCCCCCTCAGAAGAGATCCTAACGAATCCCTGCTCCGTTCATCAGCTCTTCAGCCACGTATTCATCTAGCCTACCCTTCTATTTCTGACCTCTCCAACATGTGGCACCAAATATCCAGAGATCACTACCCTCAAGGACCGACTTCTTAGCTTCTGACCTAATACCCCATACTCATTCTGTAGGATCTGATCCCTCATTCGAAGTATGTCATTTGAATTAATATGCATAACAATCTGACTGTTCACCCTTGCCTTTAAGTATTTTCTGCAGCAGCTAAAAGATATCTTTGACCTTGGCACATGGGAGAAAATACAGCCACAAAATCCCTTTCAAGTGCCCTATCACTATTACCCTGTCCAACTCTACCCTTCTTCTCTGAATCTCAGAACCATTCACAATGTCAGATACCTGACTACTTCTGCTAGCTCTTGAAAGAACATCCCCCTCAACAGGATCCAAGGGGTTATACATTTTAGTGAGGGAAATCAAAAGAAGAGGCAGGAAGGCAGAGGAGGTGGTGTTGCTCTGTTGGTAAGAAAATGAAACCAAATCATGAGAAAGAGGTGACACTGGGTCAGAAGGTGTTAAGTCATTGTAGATAGAGCTAAGGAATTGCAAGGGCAAAAAGACCTTGATGGGAGTTGTATGCAGGCCCCCAAACAGCAGTAAGGATGTGACCTACAAATTACAGCGGGAGATTAAAAATGCATGTCAAATGGGCAAAACGAGGGGTGATAGATAAGTTTGTGGCCTAAGGTAGAAGGATTCAGTTTTAGAAAACCGAGCACATTTATTTTTCAACATAGTCCCCTCCTACATTTACACACTTAGTCCAGTGGTCGTGGAGCATACGGATCTTGGTCCAGAAAGCGTCCACATCAGGGGTGATTGATAAGTTCGTGCCCTAAGGTAGAAGGAGATGTGTTATTAACTTCGAAATGTAGGAGGGGACTATGTTGAAAAATAAATGTGCTAGGTTTTCTAAAATTGACTCCTTCTACTTTAGGCCACAAATCTATCAATCACCCCTCGTATTGCAATAGTGATAGGGAATTTTAATATACAGGTAGATTGGGAAAATCGGGTTAGTGCTCAATTCCAAGAGAGGGAATTTCAAGAATGCCCACAAAATGGCTTTTTAGCGTAGCTTCTGGTTGAGCCCACTAGAGGATCAGCTATTCTGGATTGGATATTGTTCAATTAACTAGAATTGATTAGAGAGCTTAAGGTAAAGAAACATTAGGGAAAAGTGATCATAATATGATCAAATTCACCCTGAAATTTGAGGAAAGCTAAAATCAGGTGTATCGGTATTATAGTGGAATAAAGGGAATTAAGAGACATGAGAGAGGAGTTGGCCAGAAATGACTGGAAAATGACACTAGAAGAGATGACAGCAGATCAGCAATGTCTGGAATTTCTGAAAGCAATTCGGAAGGCCCAGGACATATACATCCCAAAGAGGAAGAAGTGCTCTAAAGGCAAGATGACACAACCATGGCTAACAATGGGAATAAAGGGAGCCTTTTCTGATTGGCTGCAGGTGACTAGTGGTGTTCCACAGGGGTCTGTGTTGGGACCGATTCTTTTTACGTTATATATCAATTATTCTAACGATGGAATTGATGGTTGTACTGAAACAATTGCAGACAATATAAAGATAGGTGGAGGGACAGATAGCTTTGAGGAAGTAGAGAAGTCACAGAAGGACTTTGACACATTAGGAGAATGGGCAAAAAAGTGGCAGATGGAATATAGTATCAGGAAGTATATGGACATGCACTTTGATAGAAGAATAAAAGGGCTGACTATCTTCTAAACAGACAGAAAATACATAAAGTAGAGGCAGCAAGGGACTTCGGAGTCCTTGTGCAGGACTCCCTGAAGGTTAATTTACAGGTCAAATCTGTAGTGAGGAAGGCAAATACAACGTCAGCATTCATTTCAATAGGACTAGAATATAAAAGCAAAGATGTAACGTTGAGACTTTACAAAGCACTGGTGAGGCCTCACTTGGAGTACTGAGAGTAGTTTTGGGCCCTTCATCTTAGAAAGGACGTGCTGAAACTGGAGAGGGTTCAAAAGAGGCTCATGAAAATGATTCCAGGGTTTGAAAGGCTTGTTATATGAAGTGTGTTTGATGGCCCTGGGCCTCTATTCACTGGAAGTCAGAAGAATGAGGGGTGACCTCATTGAAACCTATTGAATGGTGAAAGGCCTTGGTAGTGTGGATGTAGGGAGGATGTTTACTATGGTGGAGAGTCCAAGACCAGTGGACACAGCCTCAGAATAAAGGAGTCTCCTTTTAGAATGGAGATGAGGAGGAATTTCTTTAGCCAGAGAATAGTGAATCTGTGGAATTCATTGTGACAGAGAGCTGTGGAGGTCAAGTCTGTATGTTTATTTAAGGCAAAGTTTTATAGATTGTTGATTGATCAGGACATGAAGGGATACGAGGACGAGAGGTTGGAACTAAGAGGAAAAATGGATCAGCCATGATGAAATGATGAAGCAGACTCGTTGAGACAAATAGCCTAATTCTGCTCCTCTGTTGCATGATCTTAGTCAAACGGCACCAGAGCTCATTTAACTGCAGCTCCAGTTCCAATCAGTCTGCAGCGTCAGTCATGACCTAACCTGTGGTGAGCCCAGATCCAAGAGACCTCACCACCAGAGTCCTCATGCTTTTATACCTGGTCTCTGCTCTCCACCCCGACCTGGGTCGATCCTTTGTCCAAGTTGACCCATCACGTGACTGTTGCCTCAGGCACCTCAGGTTCAGATCTGCTGAGTCAACACCTTGGTCACCTAGCACGAAGGTCACCCTCCTGCTACAGATCACAGCAATTGCCCCTTCCGCTCTCTGGCTGACATTTTAGGATTCTTACTACACAATTCAGGCTGCTTAGCCATTTCAGCTGCTCTGACCAATCCCACACCAAAATGTCCTCGACCTTCTCTGTTGCAAGGGTGAGCCCAATGCAATGTAGAAGGATACTTCATTTTCTGCCTGGATCATTTATGACCCAAGGGCATGAAGTTCCCTGTCTCTCTCTCGAGAAATGTTTCAGAATATTACGCGTCTGGAAAATAACACAAATGTTGCTTTCATTTGAAAATGTGCCAAAGACAGGAGGAGACACTTTATTGGTAAAAGAATCAATGTTGACACATTAAGTAGCGCACTTAGGCAACTTGAGTTTATGATTTACAATCCACATTAATAACTTAACTGAAAAGGCGGACTGCACTGCTACCAAACTTACTGATGACACAAAGACAGGTGGAAAGGAAGGTGAGTATAGTTTGCAAAAGGGATAATGAAGCTTAAGATAATAAAACCTTGTTAGATAAAGTTAAAAACAATGTAATCCTGAGGAAGGTGTCACAGCATCTTTACTTTCTTAAAAGATTAAGGAGTTGGAGAATGCCTAACAAACTTCTACAGATGTACTGTTGAAGATGTCCTGACTACCTACAGCATGGTCAGGAACAGCAACTTGAACCTGCCAAAATGCAAGAAACCACGGAGAGTAGCGAAAACAGCTCAAAACATCACAGACACATCCCTCCTTACCATCAGTGATATCTATATGAGGCACTGTGTCACGACCAACGTCTACCATCGAAGATCTCCACCATGCAAAACGTACCATCTTCTCGCAGCTATATTCACCCTTGATGTGCAGAAGCTTGGAAATTCACATTGCTGAGTTTAAGAACAGTGACTTCTCTTCAACCGACTGGCAAAACCCTAATCACTTCCTCAGTACAGCAACACTGACTTTGTTTCTCCTATTGCTTTAATTTTGTTCTTCCTTGGAAAACTAATGTATAGCTTAGGCTTACTTTGTATGTTTCTTTCTAAATGTTCTATTTCTAGGAGGAGTTTAGGAGGATTAATGGCACCTGAAGGCGACTCCTTTGCTTGCATTTTCAGAAACAGCTCTATTTCTATCTTTAATATCTCTATTTTTTCCTTTCAGGGTTCTTTCGAAGACGCTGACCTGGAGTTATACGCTGACTACGATTCTTTGCAGGAATGGGACCTGCTCTCGGGGTTTCACAACCCACCGTTATTCGGCACGCCAAGACCTCAGCCTAACAGCTCAGCTCGCCTTCGGAGGGCCGAGATCTCGTGGCTCTGGAGACGGGCGGATCGACGGTCGGTGTCCGGGAAGGGGATCGGTGTGTCGTGGGAAATGGAAGATCTAAGGCTGTGTGTCCAGAGACCCAAGATCTTTGGGCACAGAGCTCAGAAAAAGCGACACAATGGACTTTTAACATGGTAAATCAGTGAGTTGTTTGTTATGTCTCCCCTCTCGCTATGAAACATGGACATCTCTTTCTCCCTCATTAGGGAGAGAGAGCCTGTGGTATGTCAAATACTGGGTGAACAAGTAGTCTTTGGAGTATTATAAGTTGTGTCTTTGCTGTTGCTTTGCACATGCTTGAGTGCCCAGTGGTGGGTGCCGATGCTTTTTATTTGCTGCTGGGAGCGGAGGGGGGGGGGGAATCATTGCTTGCTGCCGCTTACAGGTGGGAGGGGAGCTGGGGGGGGTCTTTGGGGTTCTAACATTTAACTGTCATTCATTCTTTGGAGGCATTCCTCTGTTTTCGTGATGGCTGTGAAGAAAAAGCATTTCAGGATGTATATTGTATACATTTCTCTGACATTAAATATACCTTTGAAACCTAATGTTATGGGTTTATGATGTTGCTGTAAGACCAAGGAACTGATTATAGGCTCTAGGAGAGGGAAATCAGAGGTCCATGAGCCAGTCCTTATCAGAGGATCAGAATTAGAAAGGGCCAGCACTTTTAAATTCCTGGGTGTTACTATTTCAGAGGACCTGTCCTGGGCCCAGTGTGCATAGGCAATTATGAAGAAAGCACAACAGTGCCCCAACTTCCTCAGGAGTCTGCAAATATTCGGCGTGACATCTAAAACTTCGACAAACTTCTATCGATGTGTGGTGGACAGTGTCTGACAGGCTTGGTATGGAAACATCAATGCTGCTGAACACAAGATACTACAAATGGCAGTGGATTCAGCCCAGTACATCACAGGTAAAGCTCTCCCAATCATTGACACATCTATATGAAACACTGTTGTAAGAAAGCAGCATCCATCATCAAAGACCCTCACCACCCAGGTCATGCCCTCTTCTCGCTGCTGCCATCAGGTAGAAGGCACAAGAGCCTCAGGACTTGCAGCACCAGGTTCAAGAACAGTTTCTACCTCTCAGCATCAGGCTTGTGAAGTAAAGGGGATAACCACACTTACTTGCCCCATCATTGAAATGTTCCCACAATCAATAATCTCACTTTAAGGACACATTATCTTATGTTCTCATTATTTATTGCTATTTATTTACATTTGTATTTGCACAGTTTGTTGTCTTTTGCATTCTGGTTGGTCTTTCATTGATGCTGTTATAGATACTATTCTATAGATTTATGGAGTATGCTCATCGGGAAATGAATCTCAGGCTTGTATATATGGTGACATATATGTACTTCAATAACAATTTTACTTTGAACTTTTCATTGCTGCTGTGCAATCAGGTACTTGTGCTGATGATAATAAACTTGACTTTGATTTTATAATATGGGGAAATATATGGTTAGCCACATTGATATAAGACACAGAAAAACAAAATATTGCTTCAATGGAGATTGACCTCGAATCGAAAGCTCCAAGTGTCCTCAGTGGTAAAGAATGTTATTGGCAGCAGGTAATCCCCAAATAAAATAGAACATCACTACTTTGCTCCAGTTGTGTTTAGGGCAATGATAAAGGAATGTCCCTACATCTTTTCATGACTTTAAGCATGACTGATGCACAAGTGGATAGTTCTGGTCTCCACATTTGGAAAGGAGCAGACGTGCACTGAAAACAGTTTACAGAAGCGCTTATTCTGTAGATTTTTGGAATGAAGGAAAATTGATCAAAATGGGCCTATACTGCACATTGGAGATAGGAAGGAAGAAAAGCGATCACACTTGAATATAAGATTATTAGGTGTATTGTCAAGACAGGTCTTTGGACAACGTTTGCCCTCCAGAAAGCATACACTGTAGAATGGCTGAAAGAACCTCAGAATAAGGAATCAGTTAACTAATTACATCCTTGGGATTGTGAGTGTATGTAATTCTCTCCCCCCCATGGTGTGAAAACTGAGCTATTGAATGTATTCTAAGCACAGATAGACAGGTAATAGGGGTGATAAAGGACCATCAGGACTGGGTAGGAACATGGGGCTAAGGCCAAGGTCACATCAGCCATGACCTCAATGAATGGCAAAGCCAGCTCAAGAAGTTGTGTGGCCTAATCCTGGAGCTTATGTTTAATCACAAATTTGCAAAAAGGATTACGTTGATCAGCGAGAGAAAAAGAATTGCAGGGCGACTGGGAACATAATAAGAAAAAGACTCTATACAGATTGCTTTTCAAAAAACCTGTCACGACTAAAGCTGGGTTGAATGCATTCATTAGTGCTGTAACAACTTTATACTTTAATATTTATCAGCTATGGTCTAATTGGCTGATGGAACTGTATCCCAGAGCTGCATATTTATGTTCCTACAAAAATTCCAGACCTGTCAGGGTCAAACAGTAGGTGAAAGCTCAACAATCTACAGTCAAATCCATTTAATGTCATAATTTAAAATTATGAAATAGCTATTGGTATGATTTTTACATTTCCTTGTTGAAATATAAATCTGTTCACTAACTTAAGCTTCAGATGTCAAAATCCATAAAACATATTAATTGCAATACTGAATTTGAATACAAAATATCTTTTGACAGGCAGCTTTGATTTGATCAATATATGACTGAAAACAATATGTCAAAAATCTGCCAAGAAGTAAAATAACCCTCATGAGGTCATTATCAAATGATGGAACAGGAACCAATCATATCCTTCAAGGAGCTTCAGATAATGCAAGGTTCTCTGCCCATTCCACACCACTCAGCAATTGTTCAAAATTAAAGAATAGAAAATCTTGTTTTTTTTTAATAAAAACGCAGATAAATAATGTGAAAAAAGCAGTGCCTAAAGCTTATAAATACATAATAACAAGGCTGAAGTAAAAGTGCTGCAGTAATTCAGGAAGGAATAAATCCCAAGATCCTTAAGTTTATTCCTCCCACTGCCAAGTTTTTCAAAATGAAAAGACCTCAAAGAGGAAGAATTGTGTCTGCACGACCAATGTTAATTCCACTGCAATAAAGCTGTGCAGAATCAGAAAGTTTGAAATATTGAATACCAGTTCAATGTTATCAGGAAGCAGTGAGCATCAAAAAGAAATCAGATGCGTCTCATCTGTCATAGGGGGAAGCAAATGACTGGCAAAATCAGCTTCCCTAAAGGAGGGAAGCTGCTCCAGGGGAGGAAAGGGAAGAGTATGGTATTTTTGTAAAGGTGCATCTCATTGCCTCAGTGAAGTGCAAATGACACTTGGGAGAGGACAGAAAATGAACACCAACCTTTCTATTCATTTTTACTGCAAAATGAGGCCAGAATCAATCATAAAATCATATAATTATTAAATCACAGAAAAACATTCAGCCTATTGAATCTATGTCAGCTTCTTATATATAATTTTCCAGTATCATTCCCGCTTCCTTTAAGCTCTGTAAATTATTCTCTCTCAAGTGCCTTTGCAATTCCCTTTTGAAAGCACAGTTTAACACCATTTCCACAACCTTTACTGGAACTGAAGTCAGTATCCTAACTAGTACATTCTACCTAAGATCTATGTCTCACATCTTCTCCCCTTTGCCCAAAATCTCTGTGTTGGTGAGACCTTCTCTCCAATTACATTAAAAAAAAACACTTACAACCTTGTACCATGTATATCAGGTGTCCTCTTAACATCCATTGCTCCAAAAAACACAACAATAATTTCCTTCTGACCTGGTGACAGAAATTCCTCAACCTTGGACCCACTCTAGTAATTCTGAACTCTCTCTGGGATCTTCACATCCTTCCTATATTGTAGTGACCAGAATTATTATAGCTACAGCCAAACCAGCCTTTTCAAAACTTCAACACATCTTCCCTGATTTTGCATTTCTATTTGAGTTATACCATAATTTATTACTTCCAGATTTACTACAGCGCTTGTTAACTTTTCAGGTTTTGTGGTTTTCCGCACTATTATCTTCCCTCTTCATTTTCCCATTAAATCACATCATTAAAAAGTGCTCACCATTCTACATTTTTTCATAATTTTGAAATATTGTTGAGTAGGCTGAAAGAATAGCTGAGCGCTGTATAATGACTGTGGACACTTCCCACATGAAGAAGCCAAATTTGCTGCGCTATGGCCCCTAAATGTATTTGAAAACCTTCTTCCAATTTCCATTCCTCCTCCTTACAATACTGACATCTTAGCATGATGATGAATGTGTATGTGCAAACTCTACAGTGTGTAGGTGTATGTATTACCAGAAAAAAATGAATAAGTTGCTCTACATTTTGCAAACAGAACTGCATTTCCATTAAGAATAATCACATTTCTGCTGCGCGATCATCTGCAGACGATATTGCATTTGACTTTCCAAAATATGAAATAAGATTAATATTCGGCATATATTATGACATTTGGTACATGCAGTATTTGTTTAGCTATTTCCAATCAGCATACAAAACTTTTTAATTATGTTTAATCAATTTATTCTGAACTATTGAGACAGTACTTCAAGCTAAAGATTGGAAGATCCAATGGGATATGCAGGTTTTTACCCACTTAATTGGGGGGAGGCTTGGGACTCTCAGAAGTAAATACTAGCCACTCTGCAACAATAGAATCCTCATGGAGTTCATTAGTGCAGTGCATATCCTCTGATATCCCAGCACTTGGGCTGATAATCTGCCTGCTGTCCCTCTGCCAGATCGGCACCTAATGAAAGAATTGGGAAGAAAATGCTACCAAAATGAATTTGCTTTACCCCACACACACAAAATGTTGGAGGAACTCAGCAAGTCAAACAGCATCTACGGAGGGGAATAAACAGTTGACTTTTTGGGCCTAGAAGTTAGAGAAATTGTCGCTCATGTAAACGTGGTAATTTCTTCCACCTCCCTCCTTTATTCTATTTCTCATTGTGGTTACCCTCTCACCACTTCTATTCTCATCACCTCCATCTGGGTCCTCTTCTTTCCTTTCTTCCATGGTCCACTGCCCTTTCCTATTAGATTCCTTCTTTTGCTCTTCGTTTCTTCTACTTAGCCCCTCCCAGCATCTTACATCATTACCTCTCTGCTAGCCATTCACCTTCCCCCTCACTTGTCACCTGACAGTATATCCTCCTTTCCATACCCCCAACCTTCTTGTTCTGGCATTTGCTGCCTTTGTTCCCAGTCCTGATGAAGGGTCTTTGCCCAAATCAGCAAATGTTTCTTCCTCACCAGAGACGCTTTCTGAATTGCTGAATTCCTCCAGCATTCTTTCAGTACATTACTCAAGATTTCTAGCATCTGTAGAATCTCTTGTGTTTATGCTTTACCCATGTTGCATGACAGGTAATTGTTTTCAATCTGCATCTACACTAAAGCCAATGTAAACCAATTTAATTTACAAACTATTCCAGGGAATTTTTACTTACATGAACTGTGAAGTCCTTTCCATTTTTGCTGTGTCACAAGTTTATCTATTATCAGAGCACAGCAGAACTGTTTCACAACCGTGTTGAACTTGGCATAAATTGGATGTGAAGCTACAAACCAACCGAGCGTGATACAGGAATATAATTTCTCCACAAAGCTGCAATTGTACTGTTGCTGCAGGGTTAGTGCAAAGGGAACTGACTTAGCACCTCTGCTAAAATGATGAACATACATGCTTACTTGACACTTTCAATTAAAAGATTTAGTTCTTGCAAAACTATTTGGTTGCATACCATCATATATTGCATTTTAGCTTTTTAGGTTTAAATAATTTGATTTTTGTTAATCGGTTTATAGCAGTACTTCCAGTGTATTTGAACGCTTGTGAACGTCAAGGGAAGATACTCAACTTCAGTCTCAGTTTTGACAGCCATTATGTTAGCTTACCATGTAAGAATTTTATTTTTATTTCACATTTTCTATTTCTAACTAAAATTATTTCTCCTCTCTCAATATGTGTAGTAGATATACTGTACAAGACCATAAGGCACAGGAGCAGAAACAGGCCATTGGCCCATTGAGTCTGCTCTGCCATTTCATCATGGCTGATGCAATCCCCTCTCTGTCCCAATCTCCTGCCTTCTCTCCGTATCCCTTCGTGCCCTGACTAATCAAGAATCCATCAACCTCTGCCTTAAATATACCCAAAGACTTGACCTGCACAGCTGCCTGTGCTGACGAATTCCACAGATTCACCACTCTCTGGCTAAAGATATTCCCCCTCATCTCCATTCTAACAGGACGTCCCTCTATTTTGAGGCTGCGTCCTGTGGTCTTAGACTTCCCCACCATAGGAAACATTCTCTCCACATCCACTCTGTCCAGGCCTTTTAACATTCAATAAGTTTCAATGAGATTCCACTTCATTACTCTGAATTCCAGTGAGCACCAAGCCCAGAGCCATCAAACGCTCCTCATATCCTGAAATGATTTTCATGAATCGCCTTTGAAATCTCTCCAATGTCAGCACATCCTTTCTAAGGAGCTCAAAATAACTCAAGTGAGATCTCACCTGTGCCTTACAAAGCCTCAACGTTACATCCTTGCTTTTATATTCTAGTCATCTTGAAATGAATAGTAACATCTCATTGGCCTCCCTCACCACTGACTCAGCCTGCAAGTTAACATTTAGTGAGTTCTGCAAAAGAACTCCCAGCTCCAATTACACATCAGATTTTTGAATTATCTCTCCATTTAGAAAATAGACTACACTTTTATTTCTTCTACCAAACTGCATGATCATACACTTCCCAACACTGTATTCCATGTGCCACTTCTTTGCTCAATCTCCTAATTTAAGTCCTTCTGTAGCCTCTCTGCTTCCTTAACATTACCAGTCCCTCGATCTGTCTTTGTCACGTCCTCAGACTTCGCCACAAAACCACTAATTCCGTCATCCAAATCACTGACATTTTATAATGTAAAAAGCGGTCCCAACATAGAACTGTGTGGAACACCACTAGTCACCACAGCTAACCAGAAAAAAGTCCCTTCATTCCCACTCTTTGCATCCTGTCAAACAGCCAATGCGCTTTACAGCTAGTGTATTTACTGTAATACCATAGGCTCTTAACTTGCTAAACAGCCTCATCTCTGGCACCTTGTCAAAACCCTCTGAAAGTCCAAATACACAACATCCACTGATTCTCCTTTGCCTATCCTGCTTGTTATTTCTTTGAAGAATTCCTCCAGATTTGTCAGGCAAGATTTTCCCTCAAGGAAACCATGCTTTTATGGTGGCTTTGACTTCTTTTGTCAGCCATGGTTCTGTCATCCTACTTCTAGAATACTTCTTCATCAGGATGTATATATCCTATACTTTCCAATTTGCTCCCAGAAACTTCAGCTATTGCTGCTGTGCCATCATCCCTGCTAGTGTTTCCTTCCAATCAACTTGGCCAGCTCCTCTCTTATACCTCTGTAATTCCATTTACTCCACTGTAATGCTGATACATCTGACTTTAGCTTCTCCTCCTCAAATTGCAGGGTGAATTCTATCATATTATGATCACTGTCCCCAAAAGGTTCCTTTATTTTAAGTTCTGGTCCATTGCATCTCACTCAGTCCAGAAAAACTGATCCCCTAGTGGGCTCAACCATGAGCTGCTCTAAAATGTCATCTCATACAGATTCTCGAAATTCCCCCTCTTGGAATCTAGCACAACATGATTTTCCCAATCTTCCTGCATATGAAATCCCTCATGACTGTCGTAACATTGCTTTTTTTGACTTGTTTTTTCTATCTCCTGTTGCAATTTGTTGACTACATCTTTACTACTGCTTGGGGGTCTGAATATAACTCCATCAGGGTCTTTTTACCCTTGCAGTTTCTTAGCTCTACCCATAACGATTCTACACCTACTGATCCTATTTCATTACTTTCTAATACTTTGATTTCATTTTTTACCAAGACAGCCACGCCACCCCGTGCCTATGTGCCTGTTCTTTCGATACAATGTGTATCCTTGGATGTTTGACTCCCAACTATAATCTTTTTTCAGCCACATTTCAGTGATGCCCACAACATCACACATGGCAATCTGTAACTGTGCTAATACCTTATTGCATATACTCCATGCACTCAACTTCAGTTCTGTACTCATCACCCTTTTCAATTATGTCCCCCTTTTACATTGCAACATCCCATTGACTGCAATTTTGCCCTATCATCAGCCTTCCCTTGCTAGCAGTCTCACTGCACACTGCCTATGTTTGTGAAACAGCTACCCCATCCTCAGCATTATCACTCCAGTTCCCATCTCCCTACCATTAGCTCAAACTCTCCCAACAGCTCTAGCAAACCTGCAAGCAAGGAAATAAGTACTTGCCAGATTTTGCAAGGGTAACCAGACTGCAATCATAAACCTCTAACCCCACTAACATAAACCTCTGGGGTCTGCCCATGTAGTTAACTGCATTAATACATCACAAGTGCCATGTTCCTCCAAGGGTGTATTGTTGAAGTCCTTGCAGACAAGATCACTGGAATGATATGAACATCAAATTATAAAACACTTTCAAAAGTCACTGAATAACCCATCTAGCTAGAAAAAAAAACTAATTTTATATCTGTCAAGAATTATTTTGGTCCATTCCACACAAAGTCTTCCAAAGATATAATACAAAATGTTGATTGTTTTATCAGAGATTTGTTAAAAAAAAATGGTGAAACCTACTTCAGAGACTGGTGTTGGAATGCTTCAGTGCAATGAGCTGCTCAGCTGAACGCAACAAATTCCTTTTTGCTGACACATGCAAGAATTCAAGTTGGGAAAGGTGAAATCCACACCACAGAAATTATTAGATTTAGATGGCAGTTTTCTTCAAGGTTACCAAAGAGTACCATCAACCTAGTTGCTAGTCTGAAAGTTGTTTTTTTTTTAAGCTGGTCCTCCTCTAGCAACTTCAGGACAACCTTCACACTGTCAAGTCTCTAATGATGAAGTGTTGCTTTTGCCATTTTAAATACTTTTTATATTTTTATAAGTTTAATTGCTAGCTGTTCAGTACGGTCTGAATCACTGAACAAAGGTTAAACTAACATCTTGGATCACACATCCATGTAATCAAAGCAGAGAAATGTCTGTCAATTTAGTCTTGGGTTGTGGGGGTGGGAAAGATAGGGAACCTACACTTGACAGAGCCGAGTCCTTGCAATGAGCCATGGCTGTGCCCTTAAGCTATTGGTCTCCTCTCCAACATACCAGATCATGTTGGATCACTCACTTTTTTCCTGCATTTTGCACCTTGCAATGTTCCGGGCATTATTTGCACCTTCCTCCAACATACCTTTTATAATTATTGTCAAATCTTACCCTGTACTCTTTGCTGAGCTTTTTCTTATGCTGTTCTATTTGCTGAACAAGGTTTAAAAGTTGAGATTAACATCCTTTTGTTTAGTTTAAGTGGACACTTTTCAGCTTTTAATAGTACAGTAGACAAATCAGAATCAAAACCAGAAGCAGGTACCACCACTCAACCACTGAACACAAAGGGCTAACTACACTCGTTGCCCACCCAATGAGATGTTCCCACAAGCAATGATCTCACTTTAAGGACTCTGTCTTCTTATTTCATGGTCTCCTTATTTATTGCTATTTATTTATATTTGCATTTGCACAGTTTGTTGTCTTTTGCACTCTATTTGATTTGCACTGATTTTGTTATAGTTACTATTCTATATATATTTGCTTAGTGTGCCCACAGGAAAATGAAGCTGAGGTGTGGCATATATGAACGCTGATAATAAAATTTATTTTGGACTTTTAGTATCACTGGCATATGTCATGAAATTTGTTGTTTTATGGCAACAGTACATTGCAACACATAATATTTAAAAAATGCTAAATTATAATCAGAAATATACAGTACTGTATACAAAATATTAAATAAGTAGTGCAATTAAAACAAAGCCAGTTCTCATTGGCAGTGGTCAATGATATTCCTACTGAACCAAGTGATGAGTATGGATTTCTCTCTTCAGGATTCAGTGATATGAATTTGCTCCTTAGAACTAGCTCAGTCAACAAAACAATGCCCTCTACATGCCTGGACTCTTTCGAATTTGTGTTTTATATTCTGTGTTTGCACAATTCGCTTTATTTTTTCCACGGGGGGTGGGGGGGTGATGCTTTCCTTTGAACAAGTTCCATGGTTTTCTTTGTTGCATGGCTGTTTCTGGGGAAGACAAATCTCAGCATTATATACTACATAATATATGTACTTTGAATCTTCGGTCATGCTAGGCTTTGCAACGACAGCTGGGTGAGCTAAAACTGGCCCTGTCCAGAAAAAAGATAGAAAATCTATAACCAACATAGTGCACAAAATGCTGAAAGGACTCAGCAGGACAGACAGAATGCAAGATATCAAAGATAGTGGTTAGAATGCAAGGGGACAAGGAAATAAACTGATAGGTGATTGTCTCAGGATGATGATAAGGGAAGAGGTCAAAGGAGAACATTGCATCACCTGTATTGTCATGGTCACTGCTGTGAGGAGTGTGTGGTCGAGATAATGAATCTTTTAAATGAGCAACATGACTGCTGCTGGAGTCCTGTTGGAGATAACAGAAATTATAATCCACTAACCTTGAAAAGTTGAGAGTAAAGAGAAACTAACCACTGTTCTCTTTGGGAGAAGAGCAAGAGAGAGCAGGGGTATGAGAAATGGAAAAGACAGTTGGAAGTCCTGTCAAATGGATCGCTGTTGTTGGGGGGAAAAAAGAGGGCATCTTCGTATTGGCAGATACACTGAATATAAATTTTACAGACCATAGACAGGAAGGGGAAGTCAGGAGAACAGATACCAGTCCTCACTGAGGGGTTCAAAGTAAATTTTATAATCGGAGTACATTCATGTCACCATATAAAAGCCCGAGATTCTGTATCTGCGAGCATACTTAGCAAATCTATAGAAATCTACAGAACTGTAAGTAGGAACTGTAAAGTGTAAACAAACTGTGCAAATGCAAATAATAAATAATGAGCATGAAATAAGAAGATAAATAACAGTCCTTAAATGAGTGTAGTTATCCCCTTTTGTTCAAGAGCCTGATTGTAATAACTGTTCTTGAAACCAGTGGTGCAAGTCCTGATGCACCTGTACCTTCTACCTGATGGCAGCAGCGATAATAGAGTATGGCCTGGGTGGTGAGGGTCTTTGATGATGTATGCTGCTCTTCTATGGCAATGTTTCATGTAGATATGCTCAATAGTTGGGAGGGCTTTACCGTAATATTCTGGGCCAGATTCACTATCTGTTGTTGGATTTTCCACTCAAAGGCACGGTGTTCCCATACCAGGCCGTAATGCAGCCAGTCAGCACACTTCCCACTGCACGTCTATAGAAGTTTGCCAAGGAGTTTGATGACACGCCAAATCTCCACAGACTCTCCACAGGAAGTAGAGGTGTTGTCCTGCTTTCTTCACAATTATATTTATATGATGGGTCCAGGACAGGTCCTCTGAGATAGTGACACCCATGAATTTAAATTTACTGACCCGCTCCACCTCTGATGATTTACAGAGGCTCATGGACCTCTGTAAAATTCAGTAAAAGAATGTGCTAGTTGGCTCTACTTGCACTGTCAACATTCATTTATGCTGCTTGATTGTCATCAAAGTTTGCTGAGACTTCTTTGTTCTACAGGACTGTCGAGTTGCTGATGCCACACTACACTTGAAAAATGTATGACAGATTCTTCTGATGAACAGCTCTCTACCGGTACTGGCAAGAAATTCAGAAGTTGCTTGATCACTACGGAGATGATTTAGCCCCGTCTCTGTCCCAATCTCTGGATTGCCATTTGCTGGTTTTGTTCTTCTTGCACCTTGGTCTCAGTTTTTAAGATTACATTCTTTGGTCAGTTTAATGCAGTTGTCCATGCTCTCATTGTCTATATCAGGTTGTTCCAAATGACGCCTCAGTCATTCAGATGTACTGGCACCAAAATGCATCAACTGGATTTACCGTAGAGCCAAAGAATAGAGGCTCAAATTTTGCTCGCTACAATATTATCTAAAAGACTTTGCTTTCTCATTGGATTGAGGGGGTCATCAGTGAGGATATTAATTATCAAGGCGACGGCAAACGGTCTGTTCTGTTCTAATTTGCACATCGAACACCTATTCTCCAAATCTAAGTTGCCTTATTCAATCTAATGTTAAACATTGTCCACCTCAGGGCACTTTCCTCTACAACTAAGGGAAGCACTACTTTCCAATCACCTTCAAGCAGGCCCACCTCATTTCTGCCAGGGTTTGCAATATCCCTCCAGTATATAACAGAACCTAACTCTGTTAGCAGTATGCATCCAAATGTTACATCTCTGTGTACCTTGCCCCATTGCTGAATTTGCTGTAGTGTTCATCCACATTACAACATTTAAGCATTATCTCAATGGCAGCTGTTAACAAATCATTTGGTACATTCAACATGTTTTCCTCAAAATTAGCATCCTGAATTGCATTCAGAGAACTTCTCACAGTACTCAGAAGGAATATTTCCTTGGACTGCAATTTTGTGTCAGCAACATCTTGTTTCTTTCAAAGAAATGACATATTATATTACAGTAAAGATAAAAGTAGGCCAGTGATTATGTGCTCTCCATGACATGTAACTTGGGCTCCCATCTTCACCAACCACACACCCTATGGTGTTTCCACCTCTCGGACTCTCATTGTGAGCTGGTTCCCTGCTGAAACAACTCAGCACCACATGACAAGGTCCTGAAAGAGAAGGTGCCACCTGTAATTTTGAGTAATCTACACTTTGTACTGATAGAACTGCTTCATATATTTGTTGCCACTTTCTTCAAAAACTATACATGAGATTACCTTCTAGAAAATTCTTGCTTGTGTATTCTTACAAGAGGCAACAAACATTCAACATTCCCAGTAAGCTGAAACTACACCATTTTCTTAAAGGCCTTTAGACTAACAACATAATCCTTAATTACCTCTTTTAACACTAAATTTGTAACGACACAAACTGAATGTTTTAGGATCAGCTTCTACCCCCCCATCATGTTTCTGAACAGACAATGTACCAGCTCACAAACACGACCTCACTACTTTTGCTCTCTTTTTGCACTCAAATTTCATTTATTTTTTCTTTATACTTCATATTGTAATTTTTCATATTTTTATGTATTGCACTATTCTGCTAGCACAAAACAACGAAAGTCCTGACATAGTTCAGTGATATTAAACCTGACTCTGATTCTGAAATGTTTTGAATACCACTGAGCTGAGATATGTCTTTTGTTTCTCACCATCTCACAATCTCACCAGGAACATCCAGTACACTCCTTGGTGCCAATGACCAATGTCACCTAAGTGCTACAGTCCAACCATGTCAAGAATATGAGCTTTGCCCTGCTCAAAGGTCACTATATACTGCTCTATCATACTGCCAGTAACATTCATCTTAAAGAAATCATGAATCAGAATCAGAAGTAGTTTTATTATCTCTGATATATGCAATGAAATTTGTTATTTTCTGGCAGCAAGACAGTGTAAGACATAGAAAAATTATGATAGTTACAATTAGAAATAAATAGTGGAAAAGAGGAAAAGTGAGGAGCATTTAGATAACAGGGTAGTCAGGGAGGGAGGCAAAAGAGGTGGGGGCATAACACTGCTGATCAGAGATAGTGTCACGGCTACAGAAAGGAAGGAAGTCATGAAGGGATTGTCTACTGAGTCTCTGTCGGTGGAAGTCAGAAACAGGAAGGGGTCAATAACTCTACTCGGTGTGGTTTTTTTTTATATAGACCACCCAATAGTAACAGGGATATCGAGGAGCAGATAGGGAGACAGATTCTGCAAAAGTGTAATAACAACAGGGTTGTCGTGGTGCCAGATTTTACTTCCCCAAATATTAATAAGAACATAAAAATATAAGAAATAGGAGCAGGAGTAGGCCATTCAGCCCATTGAGCCCGCCCCACTATTCACTAAGATCATGGCTGATCTATCCGTAAACTCAGCTCCATCTACCTGCCTTTTTCTCAGAACCCTTAATTCCCTTACTATGTTAAAACCTATCTATCTGTTTCTTAAATATATTTAGTGAGGAAGCCTCAACTGCTTCCCTGGGCAGAGAATTCCACAGATTCTGACAGTCTTCTTCCTCAGGCAAGGGAGTCTAAAATTAGAAGGCATAGGTTTAAGGTGAGAGTGAAATGATTTAAAAATGACCTGAGGGTCAACTTTTTCCACACTGATGATTTTTGGATCAAACTGCCAGAAGAAGCTACTGTATAGGAGGTGGGTACAATTACAATGTTTAAAAGACTTTTAAACCGGCACATGGACAGAAATTTCCCAGAAGGATATGGGTAAATGCAGGCAAATGGGACAAAATCAGGTAGACAACAGCATGAACAAGCTGGGCAAAAAGTCTGCTTTCATGCTGTGGAACTCCATGACTTGATATCCCAATTACATAATTTCTACCACTTTGCCCCTGTTACGAAGGATGAACAACTCTGATGGGCAGAAGGGTGCAGAGTTGCCCATGCCGCCACCCCCCCCCCTTTGGAGAATCGCAAATTGCTACTATTTCGATGCTGCTACCAAGGAAGTAAGAGAGACAAAGGAAAGCTGCCAGGGCAGTTGTTATTGATAACAGCTCATGAAAGTTAATGAGAGAGAGACACACAGCTAAAAGGTACCCCATGGTGGAATGGCTCCTACGAACAAAAGAGGAGCAGAACCATTGATTACTGCTATTGTCTTTTGGAGAAGGATTGTTTACTTGGTACTGTTCTATTCATTGAAACCCCTCAGGGGACAACCAGAGTGGGCTGGTTTGATGGGTTACATCATCCCAACCTTATTGACACCTGAGACCCAGTGAGTAGGGATAAAAGTGAAGTCTGGGGAACACCCCTCAGACGCACCAGGAGAAATGCTAGGGAGCAGCAGAAACCCACGAGACAGTGTGGGACATCGGAGACTGAACGAAGGGTCAGGAAATTTTAACTCACAGTGTTTATAGCGAGACCGGTGGGGGCTTGTGTGTGTGTCCACCCTTGCCTGTGTGACATGTCCACCACGGAAGAACGGTCTAGCTAAAGGTCGGAGGGGTCACACTTGAATGGCCACAACAACAACACATCGATGGATCAAAATCGTGAAGGAAGGTTGGCAAAGACCATAGCTGTTACTATTTGCGCGCTCCCTTTCTCTGGTCTCTCTCTCTCTCTCTCCAACAATTGCAACACATCGACTGACAACTACCGCAGCCTGCATGAACTGAAATTTCCATCCGACAATTCATTATCCCCTAGACAACAATACAGCTTGTTTTATTATTGATTATTATTATACCCGCACTTTTAGGTTTAGTATTGCTAACGTGTATTATCTGTATATTTGCATTGATATTGATTTGTATATTTTTACTAACAAACACTGTTGAAAATAGTACCACCAGACTCCAACGTACACTTCTATCTTTGCTGGTAAGACACCCAGTTATGGGGTACCTAGCACCCCAAACTCTTTTGAGTATATGAACCCGGCTTCAGTTTTTAGCAATGTCTACTGGCACTCTTCTGAAAACTTGCAAACACAAGTCTCACAACTTGCCCTGTGAGACAACTTATTCTACACCGCCATTGAAGTAAACTCATTGTGACTCAGTGCCTTAAGCAAGCAAATCCTTTATATGCAGTAGGCCATCTTCAATTGAACAACAAGCAATAATACAAGCAATGTAACAAGATACAACCGGGTGACATATACTAAAGACAGTCATTTGCCACAATAATTTTAAGTCTGGATGACGGGATGGAGATGTGTCTCTACCAAAGCAGGTATAAAGCACTCCTTCCTTCTGCTAGCCTGCAGGTCACCTTTGGCCAAGGTGCAGCACTTGCTTAGCCAGTCCCACTCCCCCCCCACCCCCCCCGCCCCTGATCTAGGTCGCATGAAGCCATGGGAACAGGTGGTGGATGGTGCATATCGCAATTCCTAGTTATGTGACCAATGACGCAGGCAGACAATCTCTGAAGACTATTAATAATGAGAGCATCCTGAGCAGCTGCATCACTGCCTGGTTCGGAAATTGCACCATCTCGGATCGCAAGACCCTGCAGCGGATAGTGAGGTCAGCTGAGAAGATCATCGGGGTCTCTCTTCCCACCATTACAGACATTTACACTACACGCTGCATCCGCAAAGGAAACAGCATCATGAAGGACCCCATGCACCCCTCATACAAACTCTTCTCTCTCCTGTCATCTGGGAAAAGGCTCCGAAGCATTCGGGCTCTCATGACCAGACTATATAACGGTTTCTTCCCCCAAGCTATCAGACTCCTTAATACCCGAAGCCTGGACTGACACCTTGCCCTACTGTCCTGTTTATTATTTATTGTAATGTCTGCATTGTTTTTGTGCACTTTATGTAGTCCAGTGTAGGTCTGTAGTATAGCTTTCTCTGTGTTTTTTTTTATTACGTAGTTCAGTCTAGTTTTTTGTACTGTGTCATGTAAACCATGGTCCTGAAAAACGCTGTCTCATTTTTACTATGCATTGTACCAGCAGTTATGGTCGAAATGACAATAAAAGTTGACCTGACTTGACTTGATCTTGTAAAGACACTGCCCAGAAAAAGGCAATGGCAAGCCACTTCTGCAGGGAAGTTTTCCAAGAACAATCAGGGTCATGGAAAGACCAAGATCGCCTACATCATACAACACAGTACATAATGAATGAAGGAATTTTAAGTCAGTCTATTCCTTCATGAAATTTTGGAATTCCAGTTCCCTCTCTTAAACTTTTCTACCTTAAAGTATTCAAAGCCTACCAGCCTGCCTAAGCTACTGATCACTTATCCAGTATCTACTTGTCTTCTGTCAATTTTATTCAATTAGACTTTTGTAAAGAGCCTTGAATCACAAATACAGTCTATGCTATCACTGTTTCCCTCTTCTGCAAACAATCTCCTCCCTCCCCACCCCATAATATTCAACAGAACAGCTGCAAAAAATAAGAACTTAAGAAATAGGAGCAGGAGTAGGCCATCCGGCCCATCGAGCCTGCCCCGTCATTCAATAAGATCTTGGCTGATCTGTCCGTAAACTCAGCTCCATCTACCTGCCTTTTCCCCATAACCCTTAATTCCCCTACTATGTAAAAACCTATCTAACTCTTTCTTAAATATATTTAGTGAGGAAGCCTCAACTGCTTCCCTGGTCAGAGAATTCCACTGATTCACCACCCCCTGGTGAGGCCTCACCAGTACCCTGTATAGTTGCAGCACGACTTCACTGCTCTTGAATTAAATCTCCCTAGCAATGAAGGCCAACATTCCGTTTGCCTTCTTAATAACCTGTTGTGCCTGCAAGCCAACTTTTTCCAATTCATGTATAAGCACTCCCAAGTCCCTCTGCACAACAGCATGTTGCAATCTTTCACCATTTAAATATAAACCTGCTCTTCTATTATTCCTTCCAAAGTACACGACCTTGCATTTACCAACATTGTATTCTATCGCCAGACCTTGGCCCACTCACTTAACCTATCTGTATCCCTCTGCAGACTCCCCACACCCTCTGTTCAATTTGCTTTTTCACTCAGTGTCATCAGCAAATTTTGCTACGATACACTCAATCTCCTATACCAAATAATCAGCGTAAATGGTAAACAGCTGTGGGCCCAGCACTGACCCCTGCGGCACCCCACTCACCACTGACTGCCAACCGGAACAACACCTATTTATACCAACTTACTTTAAACATGTTTAAAATTTCACCAACAAAAAACAGATGATTATTTTCAATAACTCTTCGTGGCTGCTCTCCTGTTCCACTTTGTAAAACAGAGGCCTGGAGGAACATAACTCACATATAATTTTCAGTTGTGACTGGGAAACCATTATCCTATTAGAAAATGAAACCTAGCAAAATCACTAGAAATTTACCAAATAAATCACTTGGTGACACTTCTAATATATGAGCCAGAAATTACAACTTGCATTACCTTATATGTCCACGTATTATTCTGCTGAAGAGTTATTTAGTAAAACAATATTTCACCTTGAAAGGAAACTATTAGTTTATCAATTGTCACTTGTTATATATGCCAGAATAGGGAATTGCAACTAACAGACACAAGCTGGAGGCAAACCACAAATGGGGAACTATGTAATATTATACAATTCATATAAAAATTTCCTTTACAGCATTGCATCATTCCATTCTTCTGGAAAAAATAAAACTGCAAAAATTGGATATAACAAATCTGGTTGAATATAAAATTGATTGTCATATTTAACATGCCCTGTCAAAGGGTGATGTAATGGACAGGATTCAAAAAAAACACCTGCCAGGAAGCTTTCTAGAAAAATTAGTTCCTCTACATTTGTCAAAATCAGGTTTAATATCACCAGGATATGTCGTGAAATTTGTTGTTATACAGCAGTAGTACAAAGCAACACATAATAATAAAACATGTAAATACATTTATATATACACACACATACATACACATACCCACACACATAAAATGAACAGTCACACACATACACAAACCACACATGATGCATTAAGTAATGCAAAAAAAGAGAAAAAAAAAGTATGAGGTAGTGTTTCAGGATTCAATGTCCATTCAGAAATCTGATGGCAGAGGGGAAGTTGTGTATGTGCCTTCAGACTCCTGTACCTCCTTCCTGATGGCAGCAATAAGAGGGCATGTCTTGAGTGATGGGAGTCCTTAATGATGGATGCTTCCTTTGGTGCTTTAGTGCTTATTGTTACAAATAGAAATGCAACAGCCACCTTGTGCACAACTCTAGTGAAACAAAGGAGATTTTGCAGATGTTGGAAATCTTAAGCAACATGCACAAGATGCTGGAGGATCTCAGCAAGTCAGGAGGACTGTGAAGGAAAATGAACAGTCAATGCTTTGGGCTAAGACCTTTGAGTACAACGAGATGGGAAGAGGTCAAAATTCAGAGGGGGGGGGGGCGGGGGGCCAGTGAGAAGCACAAGCTGGCAGGAAATAGGTGAATCCAGGTGAGAGGGACAAAGTTGGGTGGGGAGGAATGGTGAAAGGGGGTGATGCAAGAAGCTAAGAGATGATAGGTGGATGACGCAAAGGACTGACAAAGGAATCTGATAGGTGAGGGCAGTAGACCTTGGAATGAAATGGGGAACCAGAGGTAGTCGATAATGATGCAGGTCACTGGGAAAGGGAAGGGGAAGAGAAGGAGAGAGGGCCACTGGAATGAGGAAAAAGAGGGGAGTGGTTACTAGAAGTTCAAGAAATCAACGTTGATGCTCTCAGGTTAAAGCTAACCAAGACAGAATATGAGCTGTTGTTCTTCCAACCTGTACCTGCCCTCATTATGGCCATGGACAGAAATGTCAGTAAGGTAATGGGAAGTGGAATTAAAATGGGTACCCACCAGATTATCCTGGTTACTGCAGCATAAAGAGAGAAGGTGCTCAATGAAAAGTCACTTTTTAGCGAAATTTCTATATACGTTTCAAGCTGTTCCATTCTTTGTCCCGAAAACGTTCTTTGATAGAATAGATTTTATGATCCTGTCATATATCTGGAATAATAAGAGTTCTAGATAGAGTAAACTTTTATTGCAAAAATCAAAATAAGATGGAGGATTGGTGTTACCAAACTTTAGATTTTACTATTGGGCAATTAGTGTTCGTTATATTACTTTTTGGATTTACAGTACAGATAATCAGGACTGTCCGTCATGGTTGGACTTGGAGGAGAGCTCGGTTGGGGGGTTTTCTTTGGCTTCCTTACTGGGAGCTCCTCTTCGCTTTTTTGTTTTCTGGGATTGGTAGACAAGATTTTAGTCCCATGGTTAGATATACATTAAAAATTTGGTTTCAGTTTCTTGAATTTTTTGATTTGAATAACTTTGTTCTCTCTAGTAATATCCATCTTAACTATTTTTTAAACCATCAATTCTGGATAAGGCCTTTTTAATATGGAAAACAGGGAGTAAAAACTATTTTAGATTTGTTTTTAGAGAACTGTTTAATGTCTTTTTCACAGTTAGTGGATAAATATGATATATCTAACGCACAATTTTTTAGATATTTACAAGTTAGGAATTTCTTACACGATTTATTACTGAACTATCCACTTGCTCATTTACCAAATATGATAGACGTTATTTTTTAGCTTAAATCATCTCAAAAAGGATTGATAGCCATTATATATAAACCACTTATGAATTTACAAATGATGTCTAATGATAAGGTTAAAGGGAATTGGAACTTCAGGAGTCACTTTCAGATGATCAATGGAATAAAATTTATCATTTAGTCAACAATTCATCCATTTGCGCCCATCACTCCTTGATTCAGTTCCAGGTCGTGCACAGGACACATATGTCAAAAGATAAACTAGCATATTTTTTTTATATAAATCCCACCCGTGATGGATGTAATGCTGAGGTGGCTACCTTAACTCATACGATTTGGTTTTGTGTAACATTAAATAAATACCTTTTCAACTTTATTGGCTGGAGAGCTGTTTTGTTGCATTGGAAGGATTCCAATCCACCTGCTGTTTTTTTTCTGACTCTCCTCCATTATGCCGTGTTTAAGCTTGGAGAAAATTAGAAGTCGGAAGTTTGGTGCATCTTTTGAACTTGAGCAAACCTGGCGACCTTTCATCCGATATTTTCATATGATTTAAATTTTCTTCTTGTTTTACTTTTTTAACTTTTTTTTCACTTTTTTGGGTAATCTTTTTTCTTCTTCTCTGTGACTTTTCAGATTTGACCAGAAGGATTTTTCCCCTTTTTTGTAATTATATCCTCAAATGGAATGCCCAGTCTCTTTTTTTTGTTCTAGGTTAGTTCAGTGGTTTCTTTTTTCTTTTTGTTAATAATGGCAATTTTTGATCTTTTTTTTGAATTGTTAAGGAGTTGTGGATATTGAGGAGCTCAATACCATACTATATATGATTTTGACAGTGTACACTCCTTTTTTGTTATTTGTACATCCATTGGAATATGTATTTGATATAACTTCTCTGATTTGTATTTGTCTTTATATATTTTTAAATCAATAAAAAAAGATTAAAAATGAAATGAAAAGTCACTAAATCTGTGCCGGGTTTTACCAATGTAGAGAAGGCCACACTGGGAGAACCAGATATAATAAACGACAGGCTTGCAGGTGAAGTGCCACCTCAATTGGAAGGACTGCATATGGCCGTGTATGATTGTAAGGGAGGAGATGTTGACACAGGTGTCCATCTTAGCAAAGTTGCAAGGATGAGGGATGATCTCTCTGTCTTTACCTCCCAAGAAAGATTACCAACCAATACCTTTTACAATTCCACTGACTCCACTGACTTTACCTCTGCTCTCCCTGTCACTTGTAGGAATGACATTCTCTTCTCTCAGTTCCTCCACCTCCATCATATCTGTTCTCAGGACAAGGCATTCCATTTCAATAAACTCAAAGTATCCTTCTCTTTCAGAAAGTGTATTTTCCCTTCCATCACAATCAATGCTGCCCTCACCCATATCTCCTCCACTTCCCTCACATCTACCCTCATTCCATTCCTCCGACATAACAGAGATAGGTTTTCTTTGTCCTCTCCAACTACCCATTTCAACTCCACTTCTCATTCCCATATCAACATTTCTTCCCACAGTCTCTCTACCTTCATGAAGAGGTCAGGCGCAGGTTGGAGGAACAACAGGTCATATTTGATCTTAGTCGTTGCCAACCTATTGGCATTGAAATCAATTTCTCTAACTTACGCTAACCACTCCAGTCTGTTTTCCCTCATTCCAGTGGCCATCTCTCTCCCCATCTTCCCCTCCCGCATCCTCATGATCTGCCCAACATCTCCCCAGGATTCAAAATCCTCCTACCTTTCTATTCAGGCTTCTAATCCTATCTTTCCAGTTCTGATTAAAGGTCTCGGTTGGAAATATTAACTGTTCTTTCCTTCCATAACCTGGTGAGTTCCTCCAGCATGGTGTGTGTACTGTCTAACCAAACAATGTTTTTTATATCCATACTGCTCAAACAGGAGTCTTAAGTAGCTATTATTCCAATGGGGCCTTTGGAAATTTACAGCATGCAAATAGATAGAAAACACCCCAGACAAGTGGACCCAAAACACCCCAGACGTACAGAAAGCACCGCAGACAGAGAAACAGAGAAACAGCATTTTTTCATCAACCCCTTTAAGCCTTTAATATATTAAAATGTCCCAAGTCTGAGTACCTTACTAATATACTGCCATAAATTATGAAACAAAGTCCTACAGTTAGTACTTAAGCTTACACCATCCAGCTCAGGGACAAGGTAATCACAAAATATAGCTCTAATTCTCTACTCAAATAATCCTCGATGACTCTAACTTGGGCAACTGAACTTAAGTGGATTAACATTGGACAGAATAAATACTACAATGTTTACTCCATTCAATATTCTTGATTTCAGAAATTCTCTTCCATTATTTAAGATTTGCTATAAATTTCCTTTCAATTAAATCATGTCTATTTGGTCTTAGTTTAAGTATAATTCAAATGCAAATACCTTCTGTATTACAATATTTGGAGATAGAGTATAGAGCAAGTTGCTGAAACAGAAAAAGCTGCTCTAACACAATAGTTACTTTCTCTAAGAGCATTACATTATAAAGTCATATTAGAATAGAACAGGCTGCAGTAGCCTTCAAAGCACGGATTTTAGACAGGTTTTCTCCAAATGAGATCCTACATAACAATCCAGCATACATAATCCAAACATTCTTCCCTATTCCGTCAATATAACCACTTTGTGTGATGGAAGCACATTATAGCAGGTATTTATATAAAAATATATATAAATACACACACACACACATCTTGCACTACTATTTTATCAGTGTGAACTTGGAGATCTTGTAAATCTTGTCATCTTTGACATAAATCTTCTACATCTTATTTTTAATGTAACTTATTTTTTTACTCTTCCTTTCTTTTCTAATATTTGTATATCTGTGATCTTGTAATGCAAGTGTGACACTATTATTTCCTTTGTGATCAACTGTGTGTGTATACATGAGTGTGTACATATATATACACACACACAGACACACATACACACACATTAATAGTGGTTATGATATGCATCCTTTATAAAGCACACCAGCTTCAATAAAATAAGCAGCATGGCAACAATAAAGTTAAAACAATAACCCAATAATTTCTGTTCAGATAGAAATCAATGGAAACACTCACCAACTCAAACATAGCCTGCAGACAGAGAAAAAGGGTTAGCTTTTCCGTTTTCAACACTAAGAATACTTACTGTCACTGATGTTGTGTGGCCAAGACAATTGCCCTTCACCAACCACATCCAACATTTTTGGTGAGGTATGACCCCTGATTACTTCTATAACTTAGCTCTTTGATCCACATTTGAACTAAGACTGGAGTAAAACCCATGCCAGTCATGTGCCGGTGCTGTTGTCAGCGAAGGCTTCCGTCACTTTGCTGATCAGTGTGAGTAGGCACTGATTATATTTGTCCTTTTTGTGAATAGGATGCAACTGGGCAGTTTCCTGCTGTCGGGTAGATGTTAGCAAAGTAACTGTACTGGAACAGCTTGGATAGAGGTGTGTGCTTGGTCTGAAGTGCAGGTCTTCAATACTGCAGCAGATCTCATTGATTTCCTAATATATAGAGTTAAACTAATTAATTGGAGACTGGCTTTAACTGGTCAGAATCCTGGGACCATTTAGGCTTCTCCCCAAGATTCTGACTATTTAAATGTTGCGCCTATTTATAAATGCCACTGTGGCAAATGCAGAACTAGCACTATTTTACCTCTCAGTACACCAACAAAAAGGTTGCTATAGTTTTATTATTTCCTATGATGATAGAGATATCTCTAAGAAGACATTCCAAAAAGCTACCTGATGCTTATTCTATACAGCCAGGTGGATAGAATTATATATAGTACAAACAAGGCACTTGGATGCCAACATTTCAACCCCCAAAATCATTGCAGGAACTCAGTAACTTCAACCCAACAACCTGAACCATTCTATCATTACCTTCCCTTCAATTTTTGAACTTTTTTGTAATTGCTATGAATCACTGGAATTTTTAATGGACAAATGATGCAAGTAGAGTGACTATTAGCAGGTCAGGGTGTAGGTACTGTGCAACTCGTTCATCATTTGCTAACTTGCGAGATTTTTCTTTCAGCCATTAAGCAGATATGAGGAATACAACACACTTGACTGGAAAAGCACAGGGAGGAGCTAAGATGGTGCCAGAAAATGACTTCTTCAAGCTCAACTGTGAAACTTCTCTTTTATGTCTCTTTTTTCCTTTTCAAGGTCACTGGGGTCCAGTCAGACTCTGTGATCTACAGCTGCACTCAAACAGCCGTTCTATACGGCGATGAGTTCCTGCTTCCGGAGATCACCCAGCGGCCTAGCATTTTCATTATCTCCAGGAGGGGCCTGGAAGATGTGTCCCTTCAGGGTGCTGCCTCAGGCGGCCCCTATGGATAACTCAATTCCTCAATGGCGTAGCCAACTGGAACATTATGGAGATCAGAGCATTGAGACAGCAGGTGCAGCTGTCGGAGGCCTCTGCACTCAAGCAATTGCTCTTTCTCTCTCGCTCATTGAATGTGGGAGGAGGATGACTCAGCTAGTTCTTAAGTTGGGTGAACTCCAGTAAGCGTCCCTTCAGATTGTAACTCATCGAAACAGAGATCTGTTGGTCTACTTCTCGCTGTGAAAGGGTAACACCTCACTGTCCCTTGTTAGTGAGAGGCAGAGAGCCTGTGGCATGTCGAAGTGTTGGGTTATGGACTGTAATTTTGTTGGGAGTGTAGATCGTGGGCTATTTGGGGCTGTTAGTTGATTGGTGGGTGGTAGTCACTGATGCTTCCTGCTGGAACAAGTGGGAGGAGGGGGGCCAAGAAGATGGGAGCATCGAAGTTTTTCTACTGCTTGTGCATGGGAGGGGGTGGGGGATTTTGGGGTTTGAATGTTTTTCTGTCATTTATTCTTTGGAATTTTCTTCTGTTTCATGGATGTCTGCAAAGAGTAAAAACTTCAGGTGTGCACTGTATACATTCTCTGCTATTAAATGGAACCACTGAACCAACCATCCACGGCAAAAGAGCCTACTTGGCTGGAACCTCATCGATCTGACTAGACATTTACCTACTCCCTTCCTCACAAGTGCGGAGAAGTTGAGATGCGCCCATCTGCCAGATGAAGTGCAGCAACTCAGCAAAACCTTGTGAATCACACATCCAAAATGTATGACACCCATCAACTTGAAGAGCAAGGGCAGCGGGCAAGAATGCCAAGCAGACTGCCATGTGAGAAAATTTGTATGTGTCTTTTTCATTGTGGAATTTTATGTTTAGTTAAAAGAAAAGTGTGCTTATGCTGTGTCTTTCACAACTTTTGAGCATGCCAAATTAATTTATATTCACCAAAGTGTTTCTAAGTGTTGATCACCAATAGTTGTAAAGGAATACCATTCCTCCTTCATTGATGCTGACTGATATGCCAGACCCATCAGCACCATTAAGGAGAACCGGCCATCTTGGTTGACATCATATCTGATTTATTCATTACCAACAACAAACAGGGTACAACAGTTGAAATATTTTTGGTAAAGTACAAGTGACAACTGAAAAACAAAATTTGTTTTTGACTGTTTCACCATTAAAGAGAAACACTTGCAGGGAAAAAATGCCGCTGAATTCCAATGTTCTAATGATCAAATTCTGCAAGTATGATTTAAACGTCACATGATCATCCATGCCTGTTCGTTTGGTCACACAAAACTTGTGTATTACTATTCTCTCCCACATGAAGTCCATTTATCCATTATTCCTGTCTATGAAGCAATGGGATTCATTCAAGCATCTCAAATTTTAAGTTCCAGTGAGTACATGCATGCAAATCACTCATTAGCTAAAACCTCTAAGCGAACTCCTTCAAAACTGCTCTCCAACAGCCTCTTTTGGAAGTTGGAAATTGGTAAGTATGATGTTGTAGGAATAACAGAGACATGACTGCAAAAGGACCAGTGCTGGGAAATGAATATTCAAGGGTCTACATCCTATTGAAAGGACTGACAGTTGGGCAGAGGGGGTGGGGTGGCTCTGCTGGTGAGGAATGAAATTCAGTCCCTTGCGAGGGGTGACATAGAATCAGGAGATGTAGAGTCAGTATGGATAGAACTGAGAAATTGTAAGGGCAAAAAGACCCTAATGGGAGTTATCTAGAGGCCCCCAAATAGTAGCTTGGATATAGGGTGCAAGTTGAATCAAGAACTAAAGTTAGCATGTCGCAAAGGTAATACTACGGTTGTAATGGGAGATTTCAACATGTAGGTAGACTGGGAAAATCAGGTTGGTACTGGACTCCAAGAAAGGGAGTTTGTGGAGTGCCTCCGAGATGGATTCTTAGAGCATCTTGTACCGGAGCCTACCAGGGAGAAGGCAATTCTGGATCTAGTGTTATGTAATGGACCAGATTTGATAAGGGAACTCAAGGTAAAGGAGCCATTAGGAGGTAGTGACCATAATATGTTAAGTTTAAATCTACAATTTGAGAGGGAGAATGGAAAATTGCAAGTGTCAGTATTATAGTTGAAGAAAGGGAACTATGGAGCTATGAGGGAGGAGCTAGCCAAAGTTGGCTGGAAGGATACCCTAGCAGGGATGACAACAACAATGGCAGGTATTTCTGGGAATAATTCAGAAGGTGCAGGATCAGTTCATTCCAAAGAGGAAGAAAGATTCTAAGGGGAGTAGGGTGTTACCGTGGCTGACAAGGGAAGTCAAGGACAGTATAAAAATAAAAGAGAAGTATAACATAGCAAAGATGAGCGGGAAACAGGAGGATTGGGAAACTTTTAAAGAGCAACAGAAGATAACTAAAAAAGCAATACAGGCAGAAAAGATGAGGTACGAAGGTAAGCTAGCCAAGAATATAAAGGAGCATAGTAAAAGCTTTTCAGGTATGTGAAGAGGAAAAAATTAGTTAAGACCAAAGTTGGGCCCTTGAAGGCAGAAATGGGTGAATTTATTATGGGGAACAAGGAAATGGCAGATGAATTGAACAGGTACTTTGGATCTGTCTTCACTAGGGAGGACACAGACAATCTCCCAGATATAATAGTGGCCAGAGGACCTAGGGTAATGGAGGAACTGAAGGAAATTCACATTAGGCAGAAAATGGTGTTGGGTAGAGTGATGGGACTGAAGACTGATAAATCCCCAGGGCCTGATGGTCTGCATCCCAGGGTACTTAAGGAGGTGGCTCTAGAAATTGTGGACGCATTGGTAATCATTTTCCAATGTTCTATAGATTCAGGATCAGTTCCTGAGGGTTGGAGGGTGGCTAATGTTATCCCACTTTTTAAGAAAGGAGGGAGAGAGAAAACAGGAAACTATAGACCAGTTAGCCTGACATCAGTGGTGGGGAAGTTGCTAGAGTCAATTATAAAAGATGAAATAACGGCACATCTGGGTAGCAGTAACAGGATTGGTCCCAGTCAGCATGGATTTATGAAGGGGAAATCATGCTTGACTAATCTTCTGGAGTTTTTTGTGGATGTAGCTATGACAATGGACAAGGGAGAGCCAGTGGATGTAGCGTACCTGGACTTTCAGAAAGCCTTTGATAAGGTCCCACATAAGAGATTAGTGGGCAAAATTAAAGCACATGCTATTGGGGGTAGGGTACTCACATGGATAGAAAATTGGTTGGCAGACAGGAAACAGAGAGTAGGGATTAACAGGTCCTTTTCAGAATGGCAGGCAGTGACTAGTGGGGTACCGCAGCTACTTACAAAATACATTTATGATTTAGATGAAGGGATTAAAAGTAACATCAGCAAATTTACTGGGTGGCAGTGTGAAATATGAGGATGTTAAGAGAATACAGGTTGACTTGGACAGGTTGGGTGAGTGGGCAGATGCATGACAGATGCAGTTTAATGTGGATAAATGTGAGGTTATCCACTTTGGTGGCAAAGAACAAGAAGGCAGATTACTATCCGAATGGTGCCAAGTTATGAAAAGGGGAAGTACAACATGATCTAGGAGTCCTTGTTCATCAGTCACTGAAAGTAAGCATGCAAGTACAGCAGGCAGTGAAGAAAGCTAATGGCATGTTTGCCTTCATAACAAGGGAAGTTGAGTATAGGAGCAAAGAGGTCCTTCTGCAGTTGTACAGGGCCCTGGTGAGCCCACACCTGGAGTATTGTGTTCAGCATTAGTCTCCAAATTTGAGGAAACACATTCTTGCTATTAAGGGAGTGCAGCATAGGTTCACGAGGTTAATTCCCAGGATGGCGGGACTGTCGTATGTTGAAAGATTGGAACGACTGGGCTTGTATACACTGGAATTTAGAAGGATGAGAGGGGATCTGATTGAAACATGTAAGATTATTAAGGGATTGGACACGCTAGAGGCAGGGAAAATGCTCCCGATGTTGGGGGAGTCCAGAACCAGAGGCCACAGTTTAAGAATAAGGGGTAGGCCATTTAGAACAGAGTTGAGGAAAAACTTTTTCACCCAGAGAGTTGTGGATCTATGAAATGATCTGCCTTGGAAGGCAGTGGAGGCCAATTCTCTGGATGCTTTCAAGAAAGAGTTAGATAGAGCTCTTATAGATAGTGGGGTCAAGGGATATGGGGAGAGGGCAGGAACGGGGTACTGATTGTGGATGATCAGCCATGATCACATTGAATGGCGGTGCTGGCTTGAAGGGCTGAATGGCCTACTCCTGTTTCTATTGTCTATTGTCTTTCTTCTTTCACCACTGGTGGTCATACGTGCAACATCCAATAGTAGAATTTCCTCCCTAAACTATTTAGTTTCCCTTTTTAAAACTTGCTGCTTAAACAAACCACTAGTTGATTCTCTTAGTTTCTCCTTCTTCACTCGGTGCTCCTATTCCATATGATTCTGTGAAATATAAGTTGTTACGTTAAAGGAGCTGAAACATTTAGCTTTCTGTTACAAGGTTCACTATTTCAGTGTATTATCTGTAAGTAAATCGAGAGTTTTGATCTCTTCACATTTACTCTTTTAAACCCCTGTTTGTTATTTTACCCAGAACACCCCTATTTGCCAGCTAACTTGGTGGTTTGTTTGGGCACTGCTCACAGATGAAGCAGTGGCAGCACAATGCTCCCACACGCATGCTCAAAGCACTCGGCAGTCAAGAAACTGGGTTGTCAGAGCTGCTCTGGAATGCAAGGTATTATGGGTACAATCAACCCTAGCAATGTAGATACAGAGATAGTAGCATCTTGGCTGTAGGGAATCAAATAAATCATAGTGTTACTAGTCCAAATAACTAGGACTGAGTTGTGTTAAGTTTATTCAAACTTACTCCCAGTGGAGCATAGACTGTGAATGACCTCCTGCAGCCATCAACCAAAGTTAATAGTACAGTTGTTTGTCAATGCTGCTGTAATTCCACTACGAAGGGGATTAGCCTATGCAGCTTCACCACAGCCCTACTGGCTGGCCTTACCCAATTCCACCTCTCTCGATGAGAACATGGGGCTGGACTTTGAGAGACTTATTCAAATTTAATTATCCTTTTTTAAAAATTTTGAACCTAAACCAGTGTTGATATGTAGGATATTTGAAATTGTGGATCTTCATTACTTTTTATCTCTAAACTGAAGTAATGAGGCCATAAATTCCTTACAACATCTGCAACATGACTTTGTAGTAATGTATTACTTTATCACACCGCTACTCAGATGAAAGCAAATGAGAAATTAAGTGTGATTTATTTGCAGTGAACATAAACTAATTTTCATTCAAATGATTTCTCATTGGTATTTACAGAAATACTATATTTTACTATGTATAACCCTTTAATAGGATCTTCTCGCTATAAATAAACCTGAACCCCATCAGTAAGCAAATGACTTTCATAAAAGTTTAATGAAATATCATCTGTGCAAAATTAATATTAAGTGCTTATTATATTAATGAAGTGCATCTTGTACTGAATAACTTAAACAACTATATTAATCCCTTCAGAGAAGGAAACAGAATGCTCACTTGTAGAGAGTAGCTGTAATATTGGTCGCACTATCTACTGCACCAGACAGGAGACTCTGTGGATGTAAACAGGACACTCGGGTGGTATGTTGCCTCACAGGTGCCAGGGTCAGGGATGCCTCAGACCACATCCACAATATTTTGGAGAGGGAGGGAGAGCAGCCAGATGTCTTGCTACATATTGGTACCAATGACATCGGAAGGGAAAACAGAGGTCATGAAAAGAGATTTTAGAAAGCTAGGTAGAAAGCTGAGAAGCAGGACCTCCAGGGTGGTAATTTCTGGATTGGTGCCTGTGCCACGCGCCAGTGAGGGTAGAAACCGAATAATTCAGCAGATAAATGCATGGCCTAGAATAGTGGCCGCCAATCCATCGATCGCAATCGACTAGTTGATCTTGGAGACTTTCCCAGTAGATCCCGAAAAAAAAAGAAAAATACACAAATACTGTTGAGAGACTGTTTCCAGGTTGCGGAGTTTTAGTTCCGTTTTTTCTGCCCAGTGTGCATGCGTGTAGCTCCCCCTCACTACACAGTGTACTTCAGTGGTCCCGGACCACGAGGAAACAATAAGAGTCAGCTGCACTTTCCTCATTCCCTATCACGCCCACTGTTGAACTTGAATACACGAGAGGTTATTACCCAAGCGCACCAGAGCTCACTGGCTGGCCTCGGGTAACCGGACGACGAGAAGTGCCCGGAGCGCGAACAGATGGGCGCCACCTCTGAACCTGTTTAGCACTCTGAATGTTGATGGGGAACCCGGTGCTAAAATATTCAGAGACCTCATTCAGGCTAGGGTTTCATATTCAGCAGAGCAGCTACCTTGCTGCGATCTACTGAAATAAACTTTTGTCAGCCAATAGATCCTACGGGGGGGGGGGGGCGGGCGCGCATCCTGATGCACTCCTCTCTCGGTCGGTCGTTCTCTTTCCGGACTGCGACCGCCGCGGCCCCGGTACGGGAATAGACACACCAGGCCAAGGCGGCGGGCAGGCGGGTGGGAGGCTGTCTAATGAGGCAATGAATCCCTCAAAACTGCTTCAGTACCCTGAGTCCAAGCACCCCGCACTGAAAGACAACCCTGTTGATTTTTTTCCAGCGGAAAAAACGTGAACAAATGGGACAGCAGCTGAGAGCCACATCAACTAAATTGCAGAATAGACTGGACATAAGGAACCTCATTCAAGGATCGCTATATTCCCATCCCTTTTAACACCCACACCCTGCCCCCCGTCGGCCAGTCGGCAAGAATATTGTCAATATTAAACCGGTCTGCGGTACAAAAAAAGGGTAGTGATCCCTGGTGTTTATACGTTATTTCTACTTCCAGGTTGCGGGGTTTTGCTTCCAGTCTTTCCTGCCCCGGTGCGCATGCATGTAACTAATAGATTTGGAGTTGATCTTGCCTTCACTAAGGCTGAGGTAGGGGATCTTGGACTTAAAAAGGTTGGTGACCACTAGCCTAAAAGCTGGTGCAGGGGAAAGGCTTCAGGTTCTTGGATCATTGGGATCTCTCCTGGGGGAAGTATGACCTGTTCAAAAATGACAAGTTGCACCTGAACCCGAGGGGGACCAATATTCTCACAAGTAGGTTTGTTAGAGCTGCTGGGAGGGTTTAAACTGGCAGTGGGGTGGGAACTGGATTGACAGGACTCAGGATAGGACAGGTGGTAAAAGAAAGTAAAGATGGTCTGCAGTCAAACCGTCAGGAAGGGCAGGCGGGTGTTGGGACAAAGTCACAGCCAAAAGGGTTTTGGGATGAAAAATCAAAAAGGGCAGCAAATGCAGCACTCAAGGTGTTGTATCTCAAATGTGCAGAGTATAGGAAATGAGGTGGATGATCTTGTTGCACTATTACAGATGGCCAAGTATGATGTTGTGGCCATCACTGAATCATGGCTGAAGGATGGTTGTAGATGGGAACCGAATGCCCAAGGTTACATGCAAAATATAACCTTTTGGATAGGGATAGGAATGTAGGGAGAGGGGGTAGCGTGGCTCTACTTGTAAAGAATTGCACCAAATCAGTAGAAGGCTGTGACATAGGATCGGAAGATGTTGAATCCTTGTGGGTTGAACTAAGAAACTACAAGGGTAAAAAGGACCCCAATGGCAGTTATATACAGGCCTCCCAACAGTGACTGGGATGTGGACCACAGATTACAACAGGAAATAGAGACGGCGTGTCAAAAGGGCGATGTTATGTTAGTCGTGGAAGATTTGAACATGCAGTTCGATTGGGAAAATCAGGTTGGTAATGGATCTCAAGAGAGTGAGTTTGTTGAATGCCTAAGAGATGGCTTTTTGGAGCAGTTTGTCACTGAGCCTACTTCAGGATCAGCAATACTGGATTGGGTGTTTATGTAATAAACCGGAGGCAATTAGGGAGATTAAAAGAACCCTTAGGAACCAGTGATCACAATGTGATTGAGTTCAACTTGACATTTGATAGGGAGAAAGGGAAGTGTGATGTAGCAGTTTTACACTGGACTAAGGGAAATTACAGTGGTATGAGAGAGGAGTTGGCCAAAGTTAGTTGGAATGTGCTACGAGCAGTGATGTCAGCAGAGCGGCAATGGTGTGCGTTTCTGGGAAAAATGGGGAAGGTGCAGTACATGTGTATTCCACAAATGTAGCAACATTCAAATGGCAAAATGGTACAACTGTGGCTGACAAGGGAGGTCAAAGCTAATGTAGAAACAAATGAGAGGGCATACAACAAAGCAAAAACTAGTGGGAAGATAGAGGATTGGGAAGTTTTATAAACCTACAGAGAGCAACTCAAAGAATCATTAGAAGCGAAAGGATGAAAACTGAAAGCAACCTAGCAAATGATATCAAATTGGATAGTAAAAGCTTTTTCAAATATGTAAAAAATAAAAGCTGTGAGTGGATATAGGTCCACTGGAAAATGAGGCAAGAAACTAATAAGAGGAAACAAGGAGATGGCAGATGAACTAAATGTGCATTTTGCATCAGTCTTCACTGTGGAAGATACAAGCAGTGTGTGAAGTAAGAGAAATGGGTGCAGTACTATCACAAGGGAGAAGGTACTCAAAAAGCTGAAAGGCATAGAAGTACATAAGTCACCCAGACCAGATGAACTGCACCCTACGGTTCTGAAAGATGTACCATTAGAGATTGTAGCGGCATTAGCAATGATCTTTCAAAAATCATTGGACTCTGGCATGGTGCCAGAGTACTGGAAAATTGCAAATGTCACTCCACTCTTTACGAAAGGAGGAAGGCAGCAGAAAGGAAATTATAGACCAGTTAGCCTGACCTCAGTGGTTGTGAAGATGTTAGAGTCAATTGTTAAGGATGAGGTGATGGAGTATTTGGTGACACAGGGCAAGATAGTACAAAGTCAGCATGGTTTCCTTCAGGGAAAGTCCTGCCTGATGAACCTGTTGGAATTCTTTGAGGAGATTACAAGTGAGATAGATGAAGGGGATGCTCTGCATGTTGTATTATTGGACTTTCAGAAGGCCTTTAACAAGGTACCACACAAGAGGCTGCTTAATAATTTAAGAGCCCATGGTATTACAGGAAAGTTACTAACATGGTTAGAGGATTGGCTGATTGGAAGGAGGCAGCGAGTGGGAATAAAAGGTTCCCTTTCTGGTTGGCTGCCAGTGACTAGTGGTGTTCCACAGCTTTTTATGCTGTATATCAATGATTTAGATGATGTAATAGATGGCATAGTTGCTAAGTTTGCAGATGATACAAAGACTGACGGAAAGCCAGGTAGTGTTGAGGAAACAGGTAGGATGCAGACAGATTAGGAGAATGGGCAAGAAAGTGGCAAATGAAATATAATGTTGGAAAATGCAAGTCATGCACTTTGGAAGTAGAAATAAATGTGCATACAATTTTCTAAATGGGGAGAAAATCCAAAAATCTGAGATGCAAAGGGACTTGCGAGTCCTTGTCCAGAACAGCCCGAAGGTTAACTTGCAGGTAGAGCCTGTGGTGAGGAAGACGAATGCAGTGTTAGCATTCAATTCAATAGGTCTAGAATACAAGAACAGGCACTGGGGAGGGTCCAGAGGAGGTTCACAAGGATGATTCCAGGAATGAAAGGGTTATCATATGAGGAACATTTGATGGTTCTGTGTCTGTACTCACTGGAATTTAGAAGGATTGGAGGTGGGGGGGGGGGGGGATTTGATCGAAGTGTTTTAAATGTTGAAAAGCCTAGGCAGAGTAGATGTTGAAAGTATGTTTCCCATGGTGGGGGAGTCCAGGACAAGAGGACACAGCCTCAGGATAGAGAGGCACCCATTAAAATGCGGATAAATTTCTTTAGCCAGAAGGTGGTGAATTTGTGGGATTTGTTCCCACAGGCAGCTGTGGAGGCCAGGCCATTGTGTGTATTTAAGGCAGAAATTGACAAGTTCTTGATTAGACACAGCATCAATGGTTATGGGAAGCAGGCCGGGAAATGGGTTTGAGAAGGCGGAAAGAAAAAAAGATCAGCCATCATTTAATGGTGGACTCGATGGGCCAAATTGCCTAATTCTGCTCCTATGTCTTATGGTCTATTAGCGTGGAATGAAGCATTAATGAGGTCTAACAATAGCATACAAACTTCTGATATTCCCTGCAGTCATTTAGCATTGAGGATGACTTGATTCCACTCAAATTTTGTGGGCCCTGAAGTGGCTTTTGGGGCCAATGCAGGCACCATTAACTCTTTCACAGTTGCAGCAGGTGGTATTTATTAAACTGGGCAAGGTGGTTGGTTTCTGGAGTGGTACGTTCCTCCTGCCACTTCCTGTGGAGTTAACTACCTTCTTAATCTTCTAATCATTCCCCATCCAGTCTTGGTTCCTCTTCAGAGAGAAACCCAGAGTTTATTTACAGATGCCAATTATGGAAAGCTTCCAAGGCCCATAAGCTGTAAGCAATCGGCTGCTCTGAAGGGCAGGGAGTTGATACGTTGCCAGTGAGAAGTCTTAGAAGAGTTCTGTTTGTGGGATCCTTGAAAGATTCGACATTGATCTTCTGCAGTTCTACTTCCGTTGACACATATGATTTATGGCCCACATAGCAGAGGAAAATAAATTGGAATAAATGATAGTCATCCATCCATACTTATGACACAGTTTCACAGGCATCTTTTGTGTTTCCTCACTTGCAAGATGATAACAATCTCCACAGATCCCCGCAGGGAATGTTACCAAAACATCTTCCGCTTGTTACTCTGATAAAGAAGCATATTCGTTATCACAAGCTCTTGCCCCAAGCACTTCAGCAGAAGGGACCTGCTGCAGTTAAGCCTTCCCTCCCCCTCTCTTGCCAATCACAACTTGTCAGAGGATTGGAACTCGTCCCACGCTGGCATTTAGCTTATCTAGAGGGAACAGCCTCTTTTTGGGATGCAGACCATGATTTTCAAGGTTGGCTCAAAGTATTGAATGTTAGAATCAGCTAGACCTTCAGTGGCCCTGGGTGAGCTGGCATTGAGGCACTTAATTAGCTCATTGATTTTTAATGGCAATTCTCATTTTGAGAAGGTGTGCCTCTTCTGAATTGTTTGATCATAAGGTTATCCTTTTGCACATTCTTCAAACAGGCCATGTCCTGTCTGATGTGTCTCACTCAATTTAACAATACTCAAGCCTTCCTGAGCTGTGGTAGCAGGTAGTTAAGATTTCTCACTATGAAGATCCTGACATTCCAGGTCCTAGATAATGTTGTGGAGCAAAAGTTACCTGTACATAGATCCCTTTAATGTAAGGAGCAGCAGATATCACATACTATCGCTGTGTACCTTCTTATACAATTGAGGAGGTTGGGAAACAGCTCACAGTTGGGAATATGCAGCAAAAGAAAAAAAAGCTGCTGGAGACACAGCAGGTCAGGCAGATAGTCAGGCCAGAAAAAGTTGGACAAACTGGGCTTGTATCTGCTGAGATTTACATCAGTAACAGCGGACTTATTAAAACAAAAATCATGAGTGGAAATCTTAGGATGGATACATGAAGGATGTTTCCTCTTGTGGGATAATCCAGAATTATGGCATTTAAAAATAAGTCACCCATTTGAGAAAAGCTGAGGTGAATCTTTTTGTGATAATTGTGACTCTTGAAATAATCTTCCTTGTGGTGGAAGCAGCAACTTTAATTTTTTATCCAAAAAGCAGAGCTAGATAGATTTTTCATATTTACATATTGGTTACTGTGGACAGATGGAAATGCAGAATCAAAGGGTTAAGGGTTAAAGGAGGCAAGTGATGGTAAAGTAAAAATGGTGGAACAAGCTCAGGGGACCAAGTGGTCACCTTCAGCTCCGAATTTGTATTTTATTTAATTTTAAATCCAGTTAAATTCATTTGTTTACATGAAGAAGTAGTTACTGAAAATAATCCTTATTTGAAAAATGGGTTTTGCACTTTTTCTCCCCCTCCGCATTTCTCTCATGTTTTGCAGTAGTACGATTCCATGAATGTTAGGTAAGTCTTTGATCATTTTCCATGACAGGCTACATCGTGAGTATTGGCCGAATACTCAGTCTCAGAGTGTAAAGCCGGCAAATCGCAAAGATCAAATTTCAAAGTAAATTTATTAACAAAGTACATATATATCACCATATATGACCCTGAGATTCACTTTCTTGCAGCCAATCACAGTAAATATAGGAAACACACTGTGTCTGCGAGGCTGAGTTGGGCAGCACCGTGGAAGTCCATAGTGAGGGTAATCCCTTCTGCCACCTGCATGGGATGACGAGTCTATCGGGACCCTGCGGACATGTGGAAACTGCGTGGTGTTATCTTTCGAACTTATAGTCTTTTAACATCTTTGGACTGTTTTTACTGTGCCCACGGTCTGTTTTTTTTTATCAATTATGGTATTGTCTGCACTGTTGGAACTATATGTTAACTATATGTAACTATGTGGTTTTGTGCAGGTCTTGTAACTTTAATTTTTGGTTTGTTGGGTGATAGAGTTGGTCTCCTGACTTGATGTGTCTGGGTAGTCTTGTTTTGTCTGGTGGTTTGGAGCTCCTTTCCAGGAAACCCGCTAAGATGGTAGCGCGATATTAATACGCAGCAGCCTCTCCGGACTCTGGATTTGGGGATTACCAAACACTATGTGGATTTTCTGGTGCAGTCTGTTTTGTCGTGTGCTTTTGTGATATCATTCTGGAGAATGTTGTCTCATTTTTTAACTGCATTGCATTTGTGGTTTCTAAATGACAATAAACTGAACTGAACACAATAGAATCAGTAAACACAAAGTACACTGCAGATGCTGGGGTCAAAGCAACACGTACAACAAGCTGGAGGAACTCAGCAGGTCGGGCAGCATCCGTGGAAATGAACAGTCAACATTTCGGGCCGAGACCCTTCAGCTTCATCCTGACGAAGGGACTCGGCCTGAAACATTGACTGCTCTTTTCCATGGATGCTGCCCAACCTGCTGAGTTCCTTCAGCTTGTTGTATATGTTACAATAGAATCAGTGAATGACACACCCAACTGAATGAACTACCAACGTGCAAAAACAATTGCACAAATACAAAAAGAGAAAAGGAAGTAATAATAAATAAATAAATAAGCAACAAATATGTAGAATGTGAGATGAAAAGTCCTTTAATGTGAGTCCATAGATTGTGGAAACAATTCAGTAATGGTGCAAGTGAATTTGAGTGAAGTTAACCCCTCTGGTTCAGAGCCTGATGGGTGAGGAGTAACAGCCGTTCCTGAATCTGGTGGTGTGGGTCCTGAGGCTCCTGCACCTTCTTCCTGATGGTAGCAGTGAGAAAAGAGCATGCCCTGGATGTTGAAGGTTCTTGATGATGGATACTGCATTCCTGTGTATAGATGTCAATGGTGGAGAAGGCTTTACCCATGATGGATGGGGCCATATCCTTTTTGTAGCCTGGAGTACTGCTCAACTATTCTTCAAGCGGGTTGCATGCACAATCCTAATCTGATGAAAAATGGACATGGGAGCACGGAGGAACATCTGGAAATCTTCAGCAAGGCTTCTTCATTGCTGCTGCTGTTGTGAGGACCGGGTCTCTACTGGGAAGAACAGGCCCCCAGTCCTCGGGGTCACGTTGCCGGTGGCTGGGGGACTATAATGCACTCAGAGAGGCTGTGCCAGAGGGGATGGTCGGAGGCTTGGAGGTTCGACGGACTCGGAGTCCGCTGCAGTCGGGGCGCTTTCACTGTGTGCTGCGTCTGCGAGGCTGAGTCTGGCGGCACCATGGAAGTCCATAGCGGGGGTATTCCCTTCTGCCACTGGCATGGGATGGCGAGTCTGTCGGGACCCTAAGGACTTGTGAAAACTGCGTGGTGGTTTCTTTCGAACTTACAGTCCTTTAACTTCTTTGGACTATTTTTACTATGCCCATGGTCTGTTTTTTTAATCAATTATGGTATTGTTTGCACTGTTGTAACCATATGTTGCAACTACGTGGTTTTGTGTAGGTCTTGTAGCTTTAGTTTTTGGTTTGTTGGGTGATAGAGTTGGTCTCCTGACTTGGTGTGTCTGGGTAGTCTTGTTTTGTCTGGTGGTTTTGGAGCTCCTTTCCGGGGAACGCGCTAAGATGGTAGCACGATATTAATTCGCAACAGCCTCTCTGGACTCTAGATTTGGGGATTGCCAAACGTTATGTGGATTTTCTGGTGTAGTCTGTTTTGTCATGTGCTTTTGTGATATCATTCTGGAGGAACGTTGTTTCATTTTTTAACTGCATTGCAGTTGTGGCTTCTAAATAACAATAAACCAAAATTCAATTCAATTCAATTCCTGCTGCTTTGCTGAGTCAACACAAGTCAAAGATTAAGTCAGGAGATCCAGGACTGCGGGAGGAGACCCGTGCAGTCACTGGAAGAACATACAAACTCCTTACAGGCAGTATTGGGAACTGAACCCGGGTCACTGGTACCACAAAGCATTGTGCTACCCACTACTCTACCGTGCTGCCTCACCACCCCCGTCCCCCATCACCTCCTGCTCAGAAAAACGGAAGTAAAAGTACAGCTGACACATTGCTTGTAGTTACAAGGGAAAGAAGTGGCTATTGCTGAATTTGGAAGACTAAACCAGAGCAGTACACTCAGAGAGCCGGACAGGCTGGGGAGCAGGAAAATGTGAGAGGTGGTGGTATTACTTTGTTCACAGGCACCAAACTTGCTCTTCTTCCAATACAGTACATTGGATTCATTATCATCTCCATCCTCTATGATGGAGAAACCGAGGGAGTGACTGTTTTGCAGAATAACTCACTGGTGACCTGAGTTTCCAAATGCCTGTTACTTTAATTTTCCATCTCCCTGTCACTCTGATCTTCACCTTTGGTTGCCTACACTGCTACAAAGCTCACAGTAAGCTTGAAGAACAGCATCCCACTTTGCAATATGACAGATTGCACACTTCAGTAGTGAAAATCAAATTCGTCACTTTCAAAATAAAAAAATTGTCATTCCTCTCCCACATCTCCCAGCAGTCATCTTTCTGATTTCAAATGCATTCATCCAAGAAGGCGAGAGCACTGCCACCAGACTTTGCACTTATATCTTCTAAGTTATGGAAACGTTACTTGCTGTTGGACATGAGCTATTGCTGCAAATTCCCAGCTCTGACTTGCTCTTTAAATCTATATACCATGGTTTCTGCAGTTGAGTTTTTTCCCCATTGCTCCAGAGCTCTGAATTAAATTGACTTTATTTCTTACATCCTTCATATACATGAGTAAAACTCTTTACGTTACCTCTCCGTCTAAATGTGCAATTTATAGTAATTTTAAATAAATAGTATGTACAACAGGACAGTCAATATAACATAGAAATACAACTGTAATGCAGTCCTGGAGCCTGTTGGTCCTGGCTTATATGCTGCAGTACCATTTCCCAGATGGTAGCAGCTGGAAAAGTTTGTGGTTGGGGTGACTTGGGTCCCCAGTGATCCTTCGGGCCCTTTTACACACCTGCTAATGCTGATGTGATTTCCTTACAAAATCCCGAAATCAATCTGCTCGTACCAGGCATACAGGCTATGAGCTCCAGGTCAGGCCCCTCTCTGAAGGCAATTTTCCCAAACACCTCCCCCGAATACCTGTTGTTCTTTCCTCACTTTGATTCTATTTTCCCTGAGCCTCAAATAATTCACTGATGAGAACAGCTTCTCCGTTTATTAGCCAACAGGCTTTTTAATTATTAAAGTATGTCTGAATTAAGTGAGGATCTTCCACAAATTTCATTATAGTACAAAAGGAAGACCCCAGCTTGTGATTCACTGACTATGGTCAACCTAATCTCACTGTCGCACTTCTCCAAAAAAAAAGGTTGTCTTTCTTCTCTTGATCGTACCAGTCTCGTCCAAACCCTATCCATATCACTTAGTTGCATTTTTTGGCGTTCGCTCCTTCAAACTGCTGGTGGCCATCTTAGAATTGTGGATTTGGATGACTGCTTTTCCATCCTGCCAAGTGAGCAGCCTGTCAATTTGGCCAAGGATTTGGATGGGCGATCAAGAGATTATAATAATGCTCTCAGAATCAGATTTATGATCACTGACATATGTCATGAAATATGTTGTGCTGCCATTACATTCAACAGCAAATGTCTGTAGTTTGGCACTTTCGCCAGCTATCGTTCCCATAACTTTCCCATACTCTGCCTACAAGAAACTATTAATCAATGGCATTCTTCCAGAATGCTCTGCTCAGAACAAACTGCTAGTGAGTCAACATCTCCATTGATTTTAAGCCTCTAGTCACTGCTCACATAGCTGATTTTAAATTGGCTTCAATGAGCCCTGTGTAGAGTGGTTTGCCTACATTGAACACCTCTGATAATCGATTGGAAGTACTTACAAATCAACTGGGATATTAAATACCATCATCCAATAATCAGAAGATCGAAGCTCCAGAATCTGAAATGCAACACAAGATTTAAACAACCTTGAACTGTGTGCGTGCACAACAAATGAGGAATGCCAAACTACTGGAGCATCAATAACCCACTTGTACAAGTACAAGAATGTAATTCAGAAAATATAAAATGGCTCTTTTCTACCTGTGTTATGAATGTTCTGACATTAACATCAGTTATCAAGAGGATTCCAAAGCACGTGCTTACAGCTGCATGCTAATCACATACATACAAAGTATCTATGTTTCACACTGACAATCCCTATTTTCGTGCCAAGTCAAGCTTATCGGTATCTTCAAATAAAATTCAGCATACGCTAAGCCGCTCCAGTGACAATGGTCGTGTGATTGAAAGTGACTTCAGTTTTAGATAATTTGTCAGCGATTATCAGCGCGACCAGCACTGGTCTCTTGGCAGCGGGAGCTGTAGGAGGAAAAGGAAGATAATACTAAGGAAGAACATCATAAATTTGTGGAGAGCCAGGGAAGTTGCACACCATTTCAATGAAGAAGAAAACACTAAGGCAGAGATGTGAAATAGACAATGACAAAAGAAGAACTAGGCAGCAATAAAGAGGAGAGGGATACAGGATTCTAGCAGAACAGAAAGGACGCTGGAAGCTTTCAGAGGTATTAACTGGAAATAACAAGAGAATTGTTCAATGTGGGGAGAGGACACCATGACAACTTGCACAAAAGGGTTGAAACTGAGTGCCTGGACTTAATAAGGAAGTAAAATTACTTTTTTAAAAAAAACACCTGAAGCTGATTGCATGATTTCTGCGCTCATGTAAGCCTTATTGTTATCTCCAGTTTGAAGCAGAATATTACTTCTCACTGTTAATGTCTCTCCACTCATTTGTCTGTTGGTGTTGACTGTAGTAGTGAACTCTATCAAGTAGTTGCAGAGTGACAAAGGTATCTCTTCAATCAGTAACACGAGGAATCCTGCAGATGCTGGAAATTAAGCAACACACACAAAATGGTGGTGGAACGCAGCAGGCCAGGCAGCACCTATAGGAAGAAGTACAGTCGACGTTTTGGCCCGAGACCCTTCGTCAGGACTAACTGAAAGAATAGATAGTAAGAGATTGAAAAGTGGGAGGGGGAGGGGGAGATCCGAAATGATAGGAGAAGAAAGGAGGGGGAGGGATGAAGCTGGAAAGTTGATTAGCAAAAGGGATACACAGCTGGAGAGGGAGAGGATCATGGGATAGGTGGCATAGGAGAGAAAGAAAGGGGGAGGGAGCACCAGAGGGAGATGGAGAGCAAGGAAGGAGTGAAAGTGAGAGGGGCAGAGAGAGTAAAGAGAGAAAAGAGGAAAAAGGGGAGATAGATAGATAGATAGATAGATAAATAAGTAAATAAATAAATAAAGGGTGGGTTAAGAAGGGGAGGGGGGCATTAACGGAAGTTAGAGAAATCAATGTTCATGCCATCAGGTTGCAGGCTACCTAGATGGAATATAAGGTGTTGTTCCTCCAACCCGAGTGTGGCTTCATCTTGACGGTAGAGGGGGCCATGGATAGACATATCAGAATGGGAATGGCACATGTAGCCACTGGATATGTAAGCAAACTAAAAATTATCTCAGATTTCTAAAATATAAATGCAGTCCATAATCATCCATTAAGAGAGGATGGTTGGTGTAGGAGCCATGTATCTGTTCTTTATCTGCACTGTATTCTGTTTTGAATGGTTCTTATCTTTATTATGCTAACTAGTCACATAAGTGCAGGGGTGTGGTAAGCATGAAAGGAGTAAGTTGTGTATTTGTGCTTTGTTCATGGAAGTTTGTTGCTGTGGGTTGACAGATGTCATAGCTTTTGTTGGCCACTCAATTTTGTTTAAGTTTCATCTCCAAGATTGTACGTTTTCTAATTGGTAAGAAACAATCAAATACACATCTTCATCTTTTGGAACAATCATTATTGGAGCTGTGGGTTCATCATACAAGTATAAGAAATCAATGGGGGTTGCCAGCAGTGGCAATTGGTTTGGTTAGATTTCACCGCTACAGTTGAAAAAAGTGATTAAGTTTTGTACGTTCAATAAAACTTTTCCACTGCAATGTTGCTCAACTTACTCCAAAAGTCTGATGCCTCCATATAGCATATTAATGCTTAAATGAAGGGACAAGATCCTCAGAAGTGAACCAAGTTGTAAAACTTCATGCAGGGCAGCTTTAAAACAAAATTCAGGAATTGTGCATTGCAGGCACAATACTTACTACTCACGCTGATGGCCTTTAAGATGTAATGAACCGATCTGCTGCAATCCTTTATCTGAAGCTACTCCCACAGTTGGATTTAGAGCTTTTTAAAAAGATTGTGACACATTCCTACGTCAGGATCTTGTGCAACGTGAGGTTGCAGAAGTGGAGGTGGAGATGACAGAAGATGGTGCTTTCTTTGATATTATTTATTCAAAGGATGTGGGCTTCAGAGGCTGCCTGCGTTTAATTACCTGCCCCTAAGAAGATCATCATAATCTGCCGTTTTGAATAGCTGCAGTCCTCGAGGTGTGGGTAGGTGCACCAAGCAGTTATCTTGTATCCATTGCTCTTCTCGTTCGTGGTGGGACAGGTTGTGGGTTTAATAGTTTTCTTCAAAATAGCCTAGGTAGGTAATTGGAATACATCTTGTAGATAGCATAAACTGCAGCCACTGGATACTGGTAACAAAGGGCATAATATTTTAGGTGGTTGACAGAAACCAATTAAGCAGGCTGCTTTGTCTAGGGCAGTATTGTGATTCTTGAGTTATTGGCACCATATTCAGCCAAGTAAGTGGACAGTATTCCTTCATACTCCCAATTTTTGCCCTGCAGAACAAGCACATGTCACAGGATTGCCAACATTTCAGTTTCTGGTCAATGGGAATTTGCAATCCATCTCAGAGGCTGATAACAGAACATCCTTCAAGAGAATAAGGCTGCACAAGGCATCGAGTCCCAATGGTATTCATGGCAGGGCACTGAAAAATGGCTAGAATATTCAAGGACATCTTAAACCTCTCACTGTTGCAGTTAATGCCCATCTGCTTCAAAAGGGCATCAATCATACTGGCACCCAAGAAGGTCAGGGTTAGCTACCTCAACAATCATCATCTGGTAGCCCACCTATCTACAGTGATAAAGCGCTTTAAGGGGTTGCTCAATGCTAGGGGCGGTACGGTAGCGTAGTGGTTAGCACAACACTTTACAGTTGACTCGACCAAGATCCAGTTCCTGTCATCGGCTGTAAGGAGTTTGTATGTTCTCCTTTGGACTGTTTCCTCCCACAGTCTAAAAACATACCAGTTAGTAGATTCGCAGCAGGCCAGGCAGCATCTATAGGGAGAAGTGCTGTCGATGTTTCGGGCCGAGACCCTTCGTGTCGGCTGGAAACGTCGACAGCGCTTCTCCCTATAGATGCTGCTGACCTGCTGCGTTCCACCAGCATTTTGTGTGCGTTGCTTGAATTTCCAACATCTGCAGATTTCCTCATGTTTGCCAGTTAGTAGATTATTTGGTCATCATAAATTGCCCCAAGATTAGGTGAAGATTAAATCTGGGGAATGCTGGGCCATGTGGCTCGAAGGGCCTACTCTGCACTGTATTTTAATTTAAAAAATTAAAAATAAACAAAAATTAACCTGCCTGAGTTTGTCATTTAACTATAATATATATAACCATATAATGTATATAGAAACATGACCACATTTCTCTGAACCTGGGTGTAAAGCACAGTAGTACATAACACCCGATAACTTAGGTCAGGATAAAATTTACAGATGAATCACACATAAATAACAAACTAACGTGCATTAACATTAAATATTGTAAGGTATGGAACAGATTAAGTAGTAGCACTTTGAATACGATACGGAAGGGAGTTCAGAAGACTAATGACCTGGGGGAAGAAACTGTTTCTCATCCTGACTGTTCTTGTTTGTATGCATCATAGTCTCCTGCCTGATGGTAGAAAGTCAAAGAGGATGCTGGATGGATGGGTGAGACCCTTAATAATACAGCGTATGTATATGCAGCGCTCCAAATAAACGTCCCTGATGGATGGTAGCAAGATCCCTATGATCTTCTCAGCTGTTCTCAAGGTCCTTTTTAGGGAGTTCTGGTCCAATGCTCGACTGCTCCCATACTAGGTGGAGATGCTACTTATCAGGACGCTCTCAATGGTACTTCTGCAGTTAGATGGTGAGGGGGTGGGGGGGGGGGGAGGGGAGAGAGCCTTGCTGGCTTAAATCTTCTTAGAAAGTGGAGGCACTGCTGTGTCTTCCTGTTCAGGGAGGTCATATTAAGGGACCAGGTGAGGTCATCCATAGTGTGAACTCCCAGGAACTTGGTGGACTTAACTCTCTCTGCAGAGGAGCCATGTATTCGCAGGTTCTTCTGCACCTTCCACAATGATTTCCTTTGTCTTCTCCACATTCAGGCTCAGGTTGTTCTTCTCACCCCAATCCACCAGCCACTCCATAAGAACTAGGAGCAGAAATAGGCCATCCGGCCCATCGAGCCTGCTCCACCATTCAATAATATCATGGCTGATCTGGCCATGGACTCACCTCCACCTAGCTGCCTTTTCCCCATAACCTTTAATTTCCCTACTATGCAAAACTCTATCCAACCTCATCTCAAATATATTTACTGAGGTAGCCTCCACTGTTTCATTGGGCAGAGAAATCCACAGATTCACCACTGTTTGGGAAAAGCAGTTTCTCCTCGTCTCCATCCTACATTTACTCCTCCGAATTTTGAGGCTATGCCCCCTAGTTCTAGTCTCACCAAACAATGGAAACAACTCTGCTGGCCCCTTATCTTATCTATTCCTTTCATAATTGTATATGTGTCTATAAGATGGGCCTTCTAAATTCCAGATTCTCACACTTCTAAATTCTCACCCTTCTAAATTCCAGTGAGTACAGTCCCAGTTGACTCAATTTTTCCTCATAGTCTAACCTTTTCAACTCTGTAATCAACCTGATGAACTTCCTCTAAACCACCACCAAAGCCAGTATATCCTTCCTCAAACAAGAACTGCACACAGTACTCCAGGTGTGGCCTCAGCAGTACCCTGTGTATTTGCAGCATAACCTCCCTGCACTTAAAGTTAATCCCTCTAGCAACAAAGGCCAATATCCCATTTGCCTTCTTGATTGCCTGCTGCACCTGCAAACCAACCTTTTGCGATTCATGCACAAGCACTCCCAAGTCCCTCTTCACAACAGCATGCTGCAATCTTTTACCATTTAAATAATAATCTGCTCTTCCATTTTTCCTTCCAAAGTGGCTGATCTCACATTTACCAACATTGTACTTCATCTGCCAGACCATTGCACATCCATTTAACCTATCTATCTCTCTGCAGACTCTCTATATCCTCTGCACAATTTGCTTTTCCACTCAATTTAGTGCCATCTGCAAATTTAGATATACTACACTCGGTCCCCTCTCCAGATCATTTCTGTATAAACTCCATTTCCAGAAAAGTTGGGATATTTTCGAAAATGTAATAAAAACAAAAATCTGTGATATGTTAATTCACATGAACCTTTATTTAACTGACAAAAGTACAAAGAAAAGATTTTCAATAGTTTTACTGACCAACTTAATTGTATTTTGTAAATATACACAAATTTAGAATTTGATGGCTGCAACATACTCAACAGAAGTTGGGACAGAGGCATGTTTACCATTGTGTTACATCACCTTTCCTTTTAATAACACTTGTTAATTGTTTTGGAACTGAGGATACTAATTGTAGTAGATTTGCAATTGGAAATTTTGTCCATTCTTGCTTGATATAAGACTTCAGCTGCTCAACAGTCCATGGTCTCCATTGTCTGATTCTCCTCTTCATGATGCGTCATACATTTTCAATAGGAGATAGATCTGGACTGGCAGCAGGCCAGTCAAGTACACGCACTCTGTGTCTACAAAGCCACATTGTTGTAACCCGTGCAGAATGTGGTTAGGCATTGTCCTGCTGTAATAAGCATGGATATCCCAGGAAGAGACGTGGCCTTGATGGCAACATATGTCTCTCTAAAATCCTAATATACGCCTCAGAGTCAATGGTACCTTCACATACATGCAACTCACCCATGCCGTGGGCACTGATGCGCCCCCATACCATCACAGATGCTGGCTTTTGCACCTTTCACTCATAACAATCAGGATGGTCATTTTCATCTCTGGCACAGAGAACTCGACGCCCGTTTTTTCCAAAAACTAGCTGAAATGTGGACTCATCTGACCACAGCACACGGTTCCACAGTCTTTCGGTCCATCTGAGATGAGCTCGGGCCCAGAGAACTCGCCGACGTTTCTGCATAGAGTTGATTCATGGCTTCCTCCTTGCGTAATACAGTTTCAAGTTGCATTTCTGGATGCAGCGATGGACTGTGTTAAGTGACAATGGTTTTCCGAAGTACTCCCGAGTCCAGGTGGCTATAATTGTCACAGTAGCATGACGGTTTCTTAGGCAGTGCTGCCTGAGGGCTCGAAGATCACACGCATTCAACAGTGGTTTCCGACCTGGCCCTTTACGCACTGAGATGTCTCTGAGTTCTCTGAATCTTTTCACAATATTATGTACTGTAGATGTTGAAAGACCTAAATTCTCTGCAATCTTGCGTTGAGAAACGTTCATTTTGAACTGACTAACAATTCTCTCACGAATTTTGGCGCAAAGGGGTGAGCCACAACCCATCCTTGCTTGCAAAGACTGAGCCTTTGATGGACGCTACTTTTATACCCAGTCATGATACCTCACCTGCTACCAACTAGCCTGCTTAATGTGGAGCCTTCCAAACCGGTGTTAGTTGAATATTCTGTGCACTTTTCAATCTTATTTTAACTCTGTCCCAACTTTTGTTGAGTGTGTTGCAGCCAGCAAATTCTAAATTTGTGTATATTTACAAAATACAATTGTTGGTCAGTAAAACGACTGAAAATCTTTTCTTTTTACTTTTGTCAGTTAAATAAAGGTTCACGTGAATTAACATATCACAGATTTTTGTTTTTATTGCATTTTGGAAAATATCCCAACTTTTCTGGAAATGGGGTTTGTATATCATGAACAGTTGTGGGCCCTGCACCAACGCCTGTGGCCCATTGCTCACCACTGACTGCCCAATAGAGAAGCACCCATGCATAACTCTCTGCTTTCTATTAGTTAATCAATCCTGTATCCATGCTAATACATCACCCCCAACTGTATGCATCCTTATCTTATGCATAAGTCTTTTATACGGCACCTTATCAAAAGCTTCTGGAAATCCAAGTAAATAACATCCATCCCCTCTGTCCACTGTGCTCATTATATCCTGAAAGAGCTCCAGTAAGCTTGTCAAACAGGACTTGCCTTTGCTGAAACCATGCTGCATCTGCCTGATGGATCTATTGCTTTCCAGGTGCCTTGCTAGTTCTTCTTTCATGATAGCTTCAAGCATTGTCCCAACTATAGATGTTAAACTAACTGGCCTATAATTACCCTCCTTTTGCCTACATCCTTTTTTGAACTCTCACCATCTTCCAATCTGCTGGGACCTGACCAGAGTCCAGAGAATTTTGGTAAATTATCACCAAAGTCTCAACTATAATCTCTGCCATTTCTTACAGTACCCTGGGATGCATTCCATCAGGACCAGGGGACTTATCTATCTCTAGGCCCACAAGTTTGCTCAGCACTACCTCTTTAGTGATAGCAATTGTATTGAGGTCCTCACCTCCCATCACATCCATATCATCTCTCTTCGTTATGTTAGACATGTCCTCCACAGTGAAGACCGACACAAAATAGTCATTCAAAGCCTTTGCCATTTCCACATTATCCCATATCAATTCCCCTTCTCATCCTCCAAGGGACCTACGTTCACTTTAGTCACCCTTTTCTGCTTAAACTTTTATATTTTGTGCTAGTTTATTTTCACATTCCTATCTTCGCTTTCTTTATTGCTCACTTAGTGATTCTTTGATGCTTTTTAAAGTTTTCCCAATCTTCCAGTTTCCCACTACTCTTGGTGACTTTTAGTTTGATGCCTTCCTTTACTTCTTTAGTTACCTATGACTGGCTCACCCCATCCTTACTGTACTTGCTTTTAAACGGAATATCTTTTTGTTGAGCACTGTGAAAAATCTCTTTGAAAGTCTTCCACTGTTCCCCAACTGCCCGACCATAGAGCCTGTGTTCCCAGTCCACCCTACCCAACTCCTCCTTTATCCCATTGTAATCTCCCTTGTTTAGGCATAATACACTGACTTTAGATCAAACAATTGCAGCCTCCATTTGTATGAGAAGTTCAATCATACTGTGATCACTCTTTCCAAGAGGATCCCTAACTATGAGATTGCTAATTTTACCTGTCACATTGCATGTCTATATACACCATCTCGTCAATGACCTGAACGTGTTGCAATTTGCCTGCTGCCACAAGAGGTGTACAATGGCTTTCCACCCAGCCTTGGACCACCTGAGCAAAATCAACACCTACATCAGGCTGCTGATTATTGATTACTGACTCAATACAAACACACCCTCATCACTTCAAAACAGGGTCAAGCTTCAAAACAGGCCTCTGTACTTACCTCTGTAACTGGATCCTTTACTTCCACACTGGAAGACCACAGACAGTGCAGACCAGCAATAACACTTCCTCCTCATGGACAAATCAAGACAGACACACCTCAAAGGGATGTGTGCTTAGCCCAGTCTCTACTCTGATGACTGTGTGGCTAGGCACAGCCCAAATGCCATCTATACATTCATCAATGACACCACTGTTGGCAGAATCTCAGATGACAATGTGAAGGCGTACAAGTATGAGAGAGATTCACCAGCTATGTCGCAACAACCTTGCACTCAATGCCAGCAAGACCGAGGAACTGATTGTGAACTTCAGAAAGCAAAAGTTGGAAGAACACACACCAGTCCTCAGTGAGTGGAAATGGTGAAGAGCTTCAAGACTCTGGGTGGCAACATCTCAGAGAATCTAACCTGAGCAAAACACATTGATGCAATCACAAAGAAGGCATCCCCGCAGCTCTACTTCATCAGGAGATTTGGTACATTACCAGAGACTAGCAAATTTCCACAGATGTACTGTGGAGATCTTTCTGACTGGTTATATGACAGCCTGGTGTGGAGCCTTCAATGCACAGGATTAAAAAAAAGGCTGCAGAGAGTTGTAGACTCTACCAGCACCATCACAAGAACAAGCCTGTCCACATCAAGAACATCTTCAAAAGGCGGTGCCTTAAGGCAGCGTCCATCATTATAGATTCTCACCATCCAGGACCTACATTCCTCCTTTGCACTATATACTTTATAATGTAACTTAAAATATTTATTTCTATGTCTTGCATTGTGATTCCTTTAAGGTTGTAACAGCCAGGGGAAATGTCTCTCTAACAGCTCCTGGCTTTCACGTCTGGCTTTGCCACTAAGCATGGTAGAACTGTTTCTGCTGCCAGGAGAAGGAGAAAAGGTGGGTTACTGGCACCATAAAACTATCAGGCAGTTGAGTCTCATCAGCTATGGGTGGCAACTCACCTAGGAGAAGGAAAATTCTGATCTCAAACCTCTGCTGCCTTAAGGATCTGCAGAACATGCTACCTGAACACAAGTCATGGCTTGATCAACCAAAGCTGAGCCACCTGGGTGACGGTGGCTGATGATGAAAAATACCCATGACTCCAGGTCACATCACTGATCACTGATGACGCAATTCAGAGCATCGCAAGATGTATTCTTCAAAATAGATATGCCACGTCCCATGTTATTCTGCATTCATCATTGAACCTGGTTGATCCACCAGCTCATCTGTAATCACAGAACAGAGTTGGTCCTTTTGTTTGGTCTGTCCCCTTCCTCCGGCCCACGGTGGAATGCGACAGTATGAAGATGCATTAACGTGATATACTAATCATCTTCACCGATGATGACCAGACCTGCTGAATATCCCCAACATTTCTTAATTTCAGCAAGTTTAATTAGGCAAATAATATTCCTCTACTAGAAGATGCATCTTCAATTCAAGCAAAGTTACAATCAAGACAAAACAGCATCCAAGGAAGAGGCTCTAAAAACATTTAGTCCTGCCGTCTAACCAGTTGATTTGTGCAGAAAGATAACAGGCTGATTTATACTTCTGCGTCGCATCTACGCCTTAGGTATCGCATACCCTACATTGAAGGGTGACGTGCACCTCTCCAGAAAAGTTAGTCACATGTCGCGGTGACGCAGACCGCAACAACAGTGATTAGTCCGCTTGGTAGCAACGCATTTCCTCCTACGCATTTCCAGTTGCTTCTTCTCCGCCAAGTCTGAAGGCTGTGCGTACACCGATACGAAACAGATGAACCAAATTGGCAAATCTACCTGCCAACATGCAAGAATGTTTGAAATGCATTTCCTCGTCCACGTCTCTCATGAAGGAACTCAACACAGTGGCACAGAAACCCCACCGCCAACTAGCATTTTGGCGCACACCAACGCATGCTCACTACGGTGTAGAGCGACGCAGAAGTGAAAATCAGTGTTACGGCATAGGCTGCGGCGTAGCCCGTATGAACAAGTGTAAATCAGCCTTTAGTGAAAAAGTAGTTTGTCAAATGCTACAAATTGGTCTTTGTTAAACTGCTCACTGTCAGTTAAAAAAAAATTAGAAAATAATTCAATTCATGACTCTCTCCAACAGCCAATCCCTTAAATGATCAGGACATAAAGCTTTCCCTCAAATTTGTTGGGCATCTTTTGCTATATAAACCAGTGATCAGTAAATGTCTGAATGGGAGATGATAGAATTTCCCACTTAACAATTTAAAAATAGCAATTGCAATAAATTATCACACAAGTTAATAGGAGTAAATTTAAAAAAAACATCTTTTACGTAGATTGTTTCATGTTAAATAAAATGTTTCTCCTTGCTATCTTGGATCAATGATAGCATTTCACCCGTCGTGAGACAAACATTATAACATTTTATTTCATTTTCCAAATCAGCCACCCATTACCGACTGAAGCTATTCAATTTCAATCAAGATCAATTGCAGACATTTTTATTTTGTATATTTATTCTCATTGTCAGTTTATCTCAAACTACAGCTGGAAGAAACAATTATATCTGATTCAAGACTAGATCCAAACGTATAAAAGACAGTCTCGCTGGCATTGCACTGCTTTGCTCCAAGAAAATTGGATAGGTTCAATGATATCAATTATGTTCAAACTACCTTTAATTAGTAAATAAAAAAGTCATTTACCTTAGTGTAATTACCGAAATAATGAGTTTTTAACCCCTCAATGGCATCACTGATAAAATACCCTCTCAGTCCAATTTGTGGATCATAATGCTAAAATCAGCTCTACTTCATGAATGTGTTTTTACGTGCATAATAACTAAGCATATGATTTGGTGGCTTATTTTCTGATATTTTCTAATTTCAAACTTTTATTCTATATTTTCCATAAAATTTTTGAGATACTGTTTGTACTTTTTTACGATTTTTTTATTTTCCCTACATGGTCCTTTCAATATTATGAACATAAATCATTATTTCCATTCTAATATTCTTTGTTTCTCAATTATCATTACTTCAAACTATTTTTGTGGAACATTTGAATAGTTTCTCATTGGAGATGCTTTGTTGTGATCAGCTGTCATTTAGCATGAAGTCTAATTAAAATGCATCTGACTTGGAAATGCATGTCAAACTTTGTATGAAACTTTCACTTAGTTTCAATTATTAACACTATTTCATCATCTGGTGCCCATTATAGACCACATTCCTGTAAGAAAAAAGTACTTCATAACAATCTTATTTCTGTATGTGCTTCTTTAATTAACCGCATGGTCTTTGCAAGGACAACGTTCAATTGTAAAAACAAATATATTGTAAATAAGCAAACGATATTAATTTCATTTAACAATACACACAAAATGCTGGTGGAACACAGCAGGCCAGGCAGCATCAATAGGGAGAAGCGCTGTTGACGTTTCAGGCCGAGACCCTTCGTCAGGACTAACTGAAAGGAAAGATAGTAAGAGATTTGAAAGTAGTGGGGGGAGGGGGAAATGCAAAATGATAGGAGAAGACCGGAGTGGGTGGGATGAAGCTAAGAGCTGGAAAGGTGATTGGCGAGAGTGATACAGAGCTGGAGAAGGGAAAGGATCATGGGACAGGAGGCCTCAGGAGAAAGAAAGGGGGGGTGGAGCACCAGAGAGAGATGGAGAACAGGCAAACAACCAAATATTTCAGTGATGGGGTAAGAAGTGGAGGAGGGGCATTAATGGAAGTAAGAGAAGTCAATGTTCAAAAAGTTAATTTCATTTATTTGCATTTCTGGTCATTTTAACTCCATCTTAAACTATCAAATTTTGAACAAAAGTTCTGAAGTTCACTTCTTATTAACTTTTTTCTAAAATGCAGTATGTTTTTAAGTTGCTCCTGATCACCCACAGTTCTCCAAATATCTTCAAGTTAAAATGCATATTAAGCCATTAGAAACCGCTGGCTCATGGTTAGTCTAGTACAGTCCAACTGAGTTTTAGAGTGAATTGAAAACAAAATGGATTCATTTCAGGATGGAAATGAGAGATCTTCAAAGCACTATTTATATAAAGCACAGGAAAGAGTTGTATCACATTTATTTATGATGCCAAACTAATTTATTTTATTTGAAGTATAGGCCGTTACATCCCAGCAAGCCACATCACCCAGCAACCCACCTATTTAACACTAGCCTAGTTACAGATGACTAATTAACCTACTAACTGATTTGTCTTTAGACTGTGGGAGGAAATCACAGCACCCAGAGGAAACCCACACTGTTCATGAAAGAACATATCTACTCCTTGCAGATGGTGCCAGAATTTAACTCCTAGCTCTGGAACTCCCTGAGCTGTAACAGTGCTACACTAACCACTGCGCCTTTGTGCCACTCCTCAGCCTCCCTCAAGTGCTGATGAGCAGAGGGAACTTGGGGTCCAAATTCCTAACTCCCTGAAAGTGGCTGCACAGGTTGACAAGAGTATTTAAAGGAGGCATATGACATGCTTGTTTTTATTAGTCAAGTCACTGAGTTCAAATTCAGGAAGTTATGCTGCGGCTTGATAAAACTCCATTTAGGCAAGATCTGGAGTATCGCTTAAAGTTCTGGTTTCTCAGTTATAGGAAGGATATCAAAGCTTTGTAGAGGATGCAGAAGAGGTTTAGCAGGATGCCACCCTGGGTTAGGGGGTAGGTGCTATCACAAAAGTTTGGGCAAACTTGTGTTGTTTTCTCTGGAGCAGAGCAGGCTGAGGGGAAATTTGATGGAGGTTTATAAGATTATGAGAGAAATAGAATAGATACACCATCTTTTCCCCAGGGTTACAATGTCTGAGGATATGCATTCAAGGTAAGAGGGGCAAATTCAAAGGAGGTGTGAAGGGCAAGGTTTCTTTTTATACAAAAAAACAAAACGGTGGGTGGCTGTAGTGTGGTGCCTGGGATGGTGGAAGAGGCAGATATATTAGGGACTTTTAAGAGAGGTTGAGATTGACACATGAAAGTGAAGGAAATGGAAGGATATGGATATTGTGTAGACAGATTTAATTTAATTGGTTTTGCACAACACTGTGGGCCAAAGGCCCTGTTTCTGTTGTACTGTTCTATGGTCTAACAAGAGACAAAAAATATTTTTATAATTGTATTTTTAAGCATATGCTGTATTTAAAAACACAATTCAGAAGGTTAAGTAAAGTGGCAATTTTATCAGATGAATCTTTGTCAAAACTATCCAAAAGCTTTGACATCATACATCTAAGCTGTGATCTTAGCGGTGGAATAAACAGTGGAAAGTGAAGGATTTACTGCATACTTTCAAAAGAAAAAATGCAGCATTTGTTTGTCAGCACAAGTACTGTGCTATAGTTTCAAATTTCCAAATTCGGCTAACCAATGCTGTTGTATGTGCACACCTCACTAATCAAAAGTAAAACACAACTTGCCTCTTGGTAGCTCTCAAGGCTACTGGTTACCTACTTCTGTGTCACTCTCATCATTATTAGATTCATCAACAACATGAAGATTAGTGCTCTTTTTGAGACTGCAACTTGACATTTCATCTTTTTCTCTTTCCTGTGCAGTTCATTTACTTTTTGTCTGCCCAACATGCTCTTTATGTGCGGCCTACTTTGTTGCATTTTCTACATGTGTCACTTTTAAACATGCATGATCTGGTATATGGGAGCCCATCACAATGGTCAGAGACTTTGTTTGGCCAGGCGGGTTTCTGTTTAGACATTGCAATTTTGTTCTTGTTCACTTTCAAGCCTGACTGCAATTCACTTGCATCTCTGGTTGCTATTTCCATTGATACAGTGATTTCTCTTAAGTGTGAGTTGTGCTTCAGTTACGAGCCATTTTTGTAAACTTTCTTAAAAAATTCCAGAAACTAATAAACAATCTCTCAGCGCACCATGAAGCTCATCACTGAACTGACAATGTTTAGACAATCTTTTCGATTCAGCTACATATATTGAAATGGACTCCCCTTCTTTTAAATTCAGCTTATGGAAACTAAGGCGTTCTGCAATCAACAATAGTTTAGGTTCTAAACATTCATACATTATGTTCACGATATCAGCAAAGCTCATTTCAACTGCTTTGGCTGAAACAGTTAAGGTCTATGCAGGCTGTATGTGTTTCCATCTATTGCAGTTGCAAAACTGGCATTGAACGCAGACTGATCAGCTGTATCACTGCCTGGTATGGCAACTGCAAGAGACGGGTACGGACAGCCCAGTGCATCTGGATGAGAACTTCCCTCCACTGAGGACATTTACAGCAGCAGGTGCAGAAAGAAGACACGGAAATCATCGGGGACACCAATCACACCAACCATAAACTGTTTCAGCTGCTTCCGTCTGGCAAATGCTCCTGCAGCATTAAAGCCAGGACCAACAGGCTACAGGACAGCTTCTTTCTACTAACCTGTAGAGCGTTAAGTTCACGACTGACATTCCAACAGAGTCATAACACAATGATTTTTACTCCCTCATGTTGTGAGATGGAGGTAAGATTTAAATAATTTTTAATTCTAATTCTTTTCATTGATACCTCATTCGCTACAATATCCTGCTCAATTTGTTCAGTATTCATCATCCAGTTATCTGTTGTACAATCAAATGCTTCAATATTTCTGATGTTTCCAGCCATTTTAGTTTTTATTTATTTATTGTTATCCCATAGTACTCACCGTTTAGAAACCCATGAATTTCTCTGCTTGCTACCTTTTTTAAAAAAAAACTCGACCATCTTTTTCCTCTTCCGAAGAAACATATGCTGCACTTTGTTCTATTAACCCAAACATCTTGCTGCACTTCAGTCATCTCGAGTTAGTTTGAAAATGGCCTCATCACCATTGTTATGTTTTGCAACTCCAAAAACTAATTGAAAGTAAAAGACAGGAGTCCGAGGTTTAAGTCGTGTACTTAGTTTTCTTTCTTTAGTGAGGCGTGCATATATGACATGGTGGTGTAATAATGCAGGCCATTCACGTACTTCTTACATCTAACCCATATTGAATTATGTAAATAAAGAATGCCAAATCAAAGAGTATTTACAATGTTACTGAAATATTAAATACACTGCAAATGCCCCAGTGTTCTCCTCCCTTCCGCACTCAACTGTCCACCTGGTTTTCAACTCCCCTTGTTAACTTGACCTATCCTCTCCCCACCTGGTTCCATTTGCCTATCATATTCTATCCATCTGGTTCCACCAATCACCTACCACCTTCTACGCCATCGCTCCCTCAGTGTTCTATCCAGTCCTGAAGTAGGGGCTCAACACAAAATATTGACTTGTGCTTGACCCATTGACTTCTTATGGTGAATTTTGTTTCATTCTCAGCTGCATCAGTTTTCCCTCATTCAATTAACTTGCTAGATTGAATCCAGATTGTAGTGAACTACATAAACCTGTCTGGATACACCCCCCCCCCCCTCCCCACCACTGACTGCTCCTGTGGCTCCTCCCACAGACCCCGGTATAAAGGCGATTGGAGGCACAGCTCCTCCCTCAGTCTCCAGGATGTTGTGTGGTGGTCGCTTGCTGCTTGTGCTTTCTTCCAGCCAATAAAGGCCTACCTTAACTCATGTCTCCGAGAGTTATTGATGGTGCATCACAGATGTAATCTTGGGAAACTTTAGATTTTAAACGCGAAGTATTTATAAGCATAAGTAACATGATTATGAACTGTATATGGAAAAATTCAAAATGATGATCATTTTTGTGATACCAATGATAACTAGCTAATGATCACAGAAACACACAAATGCAGATTTGCTGAGCAATGCTCAAATCCCTAAATAAAATGCTGTAGCTTTTGTTTTCCAACATCTTACTGGACTGGATTGTTCTGCACTAACTGGAAACAACAATAAGGGAATAATAATGGGGGGAAAAGAATCTCTCAATATTGCTTACATCAAGGCCTGTCTTAAATGGACAGATAACCAATACTTTTCTTGTGATTTCCAGATTGTCTTAATTAGATTTTCAAACTGAGCATCAACAACAGTCCAGCAAACTCAAAAAGAGTGCAACAGTTACCCTGAAGAGCTTCAAATGAAGAAACCACCCCCCCCCTCCAATTAATATCTCCTTTGTTCACACAAATTCAGACAATTCTGTCAAATGCTACTTCTTTTGGAAAGTTAATTGTTTAACTAATTCAGCACACAATCAGAATGGTTACTTTTTAGAGCATTATTCTAATTTAAAGAAAACTTCGTCTGAATTGGAAATTAAGATGTCAAGCCAATGAGGTACAAACAATCTGCTGGAGGATATCAGTAAGTTGAGCAGGAAACTTCAAAGTAATTTTATCAAAGTACATATTTGTCACTTTATCCAACCTGACATTCATTGTTTCTTGTGGGCATTACAATAAATCCAAGAAACACAATAGAATCAATGAAAGACTGCACCCAACAGGACGGACAAACTGCCAATGTGCAAAAGACAACAGACTGTGCAAATACAAATGAGAAACTAACAATAAGAAATAAATATCTGGAATATGAGATTCAGGGTCCTTGAAAGTAAGTCCATAGGCTGTGGGGACAGTTCAGTAAGGGGGCGAGTGGTTACCCCTCTGGTTCAAGAGGTTCAGGGGTAATAACTGTTCCTAAATCCGGTGGTGTAGGTCCTGAGGCTCCTGTACCTTCTTCCTGATGGCAGCAGTGAGGACAGAGCATGGCCTGGGTGGTGGGGTCCCTGATGATGGATGCTGCTTTCCTGCAACAGTGTTCCATGTAGATGTGCCCAATGGTAGGGAAGGATTTACCTGTGAAGGACTAGGCCATATCCACTGCATTTTGTATGATTTTCTGTTCCAGGGCTTAGATGTTTCCATACCAGTCCATGATGCAAATACTCTGAACAACTTCTTTTTATTCCTCTCACTTGCTACAAATCAAAGGTTTAACTGTAGGCACTTTGGCAGCAGACTGACTCTGGTACCTCTCCCCAATTCTTTCCTTTGCATTTTGTACATTATTCAATATTTCTAACTGAATGTTATATGATGGCACCATCTGTCACATCTTGTCCTCTCCATTTGTTCCAGGCACTTGACTATAAGCACTGGAAGTGTAACACTTCTGCATATAATTCCTACCTCCTTCACCACGCTTCAAGTTCTTCCATATGAGGCAGAGATTTATAGTCACCTCTTCTACTGCATTTAATGCTCATAATGTGGCTCCCTCAATATTAATGAGACGAAGCGTGGTCCAGATGATGATTACTTTGCTCAGCACCTGCACTCTGTCCACAATGACCGCCTTAAGCTCCTATTGGCACGTCATTTCAACTCCCCAACCCATCTGTCTTCATTCTTTGTCATGGCAGGGGAAAGTGAAATGCAACCGAGAAGATGGTATCTCACAATCCACCTTTGCAGTCTACAGCAGCCAACACACTTCCCAATTTCAGATAAACATATTTCTCTCTCCTGTTGACTTCCACATTCTCTCAGCATCTATTACCCAGTTTCTATCCCCTTCTCCATGAGTCACTCACACACTTAGCATTAACTCACTTATCCCCTGCCCCACTGCGACCATTTCCCCATCTTCCCTCCATCAACAGATTTTTGTAAATCACCTTCCTTACACAGATTATGCAACCTTTTATTGTCTGCACATATAATCTTCTACCCCTAGCCTACATCCCCTACCTGGTTCTATCTGTCCGTCATCAACCTCCTCACCTAGTTCCATTCATTACCTGCCAGCCCTGCTTCAATCTCCCCCACACCTCTTTATACAGGGTATCTCCCTCTTAGGCCTCAGCCCTGATGCAGGATCTTGACCCAAAATGTTAACTAGTCCCCTTTCTTTCTAACCCACTAAGTTCTTCTAATAGTTTGGTTTATTTTTCTCTTTAAACAGGTAGTCAATTGTACCAAAATTGTAATTGTAAAAATAAAACCAAATAGGTACAATGACATAGGCTATAGGGTAGTAGACCTGGAACAATGCCTCTCAGCCTTGTTAAACTTATGACATCCTGATGCACTATCAATAACTCACTCTGAGACATAACGGCTTTTATTGACTGGAAGAAGGAACAAGCAAAGGTTGACCACCATACTACATCCTGGAGACTGAGAGGCCGGGCTCAGACCTCCATGACCTTTATACCGGGGTCTGTGAGAGGAGTCACAGGAGCAGTCAGCAGGGGGCGTGTCCAGACAGGTATATGTAGTTCACCACACATCCTCCTCACAATCACCTGGAAACTGGTGTCAAAATTCAGACACCTGCAGAGCAGACAAGCACCAGCTGACTGACCTTGCTTCTGACATTTCCACAGCTCCAACTTGTACAGCACACACAGCAACACTACAACTTCAGCATCATAGTCACGAGGAAGTAAGTGGGATTTTGAGTGACACAGGTTTTTGCACCCTCCGCAGGACAACAGGAAGTGGCTGAGTAGCTGATTTGAAAAGATTGAAAGCAAATGGGCCTATGAGTAAGCAACCATACTTCTGAAATGGAAAAGCTTGATCTAAATTCAGTTTCAAGCACTTGTGTTCAATATTATCAATAACATGACGCTTGTGCAACAAATCCACCATCATCATCATCATCGAAGGCCCTCACCACCCAGGCCTGCTCGAGTCTCACTGCTGCCATCAGGTAAAAGGTGCAAGAGCTTCAGGACTCGCACCACCAGGTTCAAGAGCAGTTACTACCCCTCAACCATCAGGCTCTTGAACAAAAGGGGATAACTACACTCATTTAAGGTCTCTTGTCTTGTTATTTCATGTTTGCTATTTATTTATATCTGCGTTTGCACAGTCTATTGTCCATTGTTTACAGTTACTGTTCTATAGATTTGCCAAGTATGCCCACAGACAAAGAATCTCACGTTTGTATGTGGTGCCATATGAACTCTGATAATACATAGAACATAGAATTTGCAGCACATTACAGGCCCTTCGGCCCACAATGTTGTGTCAACCACGTAACCGCCTCTAGAAAGTGCCAATTTCCCTAGTGCATAGCCCTCCATTTTTCTAAGCTCCATGTACCCACCTAAGAGGCTCATAAAAGACCCTATTGGATCCACTTCCACCATCGCTGCTGGCAGTGCATTCCACACACCCACCACTCTCTGTGTGTAAAACTTACCCCTGACATCCCCTTGGTACTTCAAACTATGTCCCCTCGTGTTGGCCACCTCAGCCCTGGGAAAAAGCCTCTGGCTCTCCACACAATCAATGCCCCTCGTCATCTTATACACCATTTACATTTTACTTGGAACTTTGAAATTCCCACCGTGAACCATGCAGAAAAGTGCCAGCATAAACCAAATAAACCAAACCAATTACAGGAGCCAAACTTTTCCTTAGGAGCCCTCCTTCTCCTCTCTCTATCAATGACAATCGTAGACTGAATTTGAGGGCCATTTCTCCCCCTCTCCACCATCAAACTGCACTGAGCAGAGTGCCCTGCAATCCATTGCATTTATGAATTCATTAAAAGTAACTGGATAAATAGCTAAACTATTCCTACTGATGGTTTTTGAAGCTGAATAATTTTTTTGAGCAGCAGAAAGAGGCCGTTTCTCTTTTGCCAAAATGCCAAACAGTTTTACAACTCACATCTAAATCACAAGTTTTGTATGGAAGAGGCTAGTGAGCCAGGCAATAGTATTGCTGGGAGAACGGATAGATTTCCTTTATTGGTCGAACTACAAACAAAAACAATGAGTTAAATGTTCACATTAAAACAATTAACAAGCAAATATCATATTCAAGGATCAGAGGAATCGTAGCAATCAAAAGCAGAATTATTCATCATTCTTTTCCAACTTCGCCACTCAGGTTGTTAATCCTAAACAATCACTGTTATTACAATACAAGAGGCCTTTTGGTTCATCTATCTTTTACTAGCTCTTAGTAGAGCAATTCAATTGGTTCTAATCAATAATTCATCTATTTGTCCAATTCCTTTTTCAAAGCCACTTGGGCCATCTATTCAGAGAAATAGTCCTTTTTTCTTCATTTACCTTCGATCGATAATAACTTCACTTCTTCAGTCAAATCTCTTCTCATTATCACACAGCCCCAGTCCGTCATACTTATATACGCAACTGAAATCTCTTGCCCCAAATATTATTCCAGGAACACTATCATGAACATCTAAGAATTTCACATCCTTTTTAATGTATGCTGATTAGAACAAGTAAGACACGTCAGCTATGGTCAAACTATGATCTTATAAGGGTTCAAAGAGGACCCCTGTTAATCTTTAAAGTTCAGAATTCCTAACGTCAGCAGAGTCAACATAATAATGAACTTCCCCAATGTCGGTGTTAAGAAGTACAATTGATTATTGGTTCGAGGCTCAGCATGATTCACGCAATTTTCTCACAAGACCCACACATGTACCAAAATCTGGGAAATCCAGTGGCAAGTAGCAGTGTAAACAAAATACTAGAACTCACTGGCAAGACTTACCAAGGGAGAATTCACAGTGAAAATCAGCGAGCATTCACATTACCCAGTGCTCTGCAGCCAGCTCGTCACATTTCATGCAAAAACTAGAGCAGCTGAAGATAGCCTAATTTAAATATTTAAATTAAACCTGCTGGATCTCAGGGTGGGAGGCGCAAGATTCAAAGATTCATTTATTATCAAAGTATGTATGTAATATACAACTGTGATTCCTCTTCTCCAGGTAGCAAAGAAACAAAGAATAACATGGAAGGAAGCTCAAAGAGAATCAGGAAACCCAACGCCCCCCCCCCACAAAATAGAACGGCCACACGATCATCAACCCCCTCCCCCACATGAAAAGCAACAAGATCAGTGTTGCTGATCCCACTCCCCACGCAAAGAATGGGTGAAAACACAAAATATAAAAACCGTAGGACTGAAAAAGTCCATAGTCCAAATCATAAGCACAGAACCTTGACAACATCCTCCAATACCATGGAAAAAGAGACAAGGTTTGTGTTCAGGCCTACCCTCCGGGCACAGCAATAGACCACACAGGCTCCTCCAGCAGCAGAGGGATCAAAAGGCAGCTAGCTAGCACTGATGCATCCTAGAAATTTCAGTGATAAATGTGCAATGTCCAAATTTTCTGCACTTCATTACTCAAGAACTTAAAATAAACTGCTCACTCCTACCTTTGTGCAGTTAATTATTTTTAATTCTGATGTACATAAAAGACAAACTATATATTCCCTCTAACTTAATTACCTTAAAAGCCTACCATGGCTGACCACACAAAATAAAATCATGCTGACAAGAGAGCACAGAATTGCAGTGCCTGCAAACTGCTTTCCATTAAGTCACAACATATGGAAATCCTAATTGTAGGATTGTACATTTAAAACGAATACTATTTCAAGCAAAATATTTTCAAGATTAGTTGCTGAAAAAGTTCAAGCCCACTGTCAGATTTCTCTGTGAGTCAGTAGCACATTAAAGTTAACTCCATAGAAATGCTTCTGGCAAACCAGTTTCATCTTAATTTTGTCAAGATTAAATTGTTGAAAGAATGATTAAACAAGCCACAGATCCAAGACTGGAAATCGTTTATTTTTATCAGGAGATTATTAAAATCCTGAGGCAAGCACGATATTCCCTGGCAAACTGATTACCTAATATGTGTCACCACTAGTTCAAAAAGTAATAAGGAAAATGTGGGGCTCAGCAAGTGTAAGAAAGGCAGAGTTCTAAAAAAGTAACCTCAATGTTCTTCTACTAAACCACAGAGCTAGCACAATTTAAGTGTGTCTAATGATTTCACATACTACGTTGGAAGGCTAATCACAAGCTGCAAGACTAACTTCCAGAAAACTTATTTGAATAAGGAAGTCTTATTGCTTTTAAATAGAATCAGGGTTAGTCTGAACCTAGTGGCATACGTAAACAGATCTACTCCTAAACAGATATACTGTTTTGGATAGTGTTGGGGGAGATGTCTCATCAGGGGAAGGCAGCAGCAACCAAGTTCATTGCACCGTGGGTGGCTCTGCGGCACAGGAGGGAAGGAAAAGGAGTGGGAGAGCTATAGTGATAGGGGATTCGATTGTAAGGGGAATAGATAGGCGTTTCTGCGGCCGCAAACGAGACTCCAGGATGGTATGTTGCCTCCCTGGTGCAGGGGTCAAGGATGTCTCTGAGCGGCTGCAGGACATTCTGGAATGAGAGGGTGAACAGCCAGTGGTCGTAGTGCACATAGGTACCAACGATATAAGTAAAAAAAACGGGATGAGGTCCTACAAGGTGAATTTAGGGAGTTAGGAGATAAACTAGAAAGTAGGACCACAAAGGTAATAATCTATGGATTACTACCAGTGCCACGTGCTAGTCAGAGTAGAAAAAGGAGAATATTTCAGTTGAATACGTGGCTTGAAAAATGGTTACAGGGGGAGGGATTCAAATTTCTGGAGCACTGGAACCAGTTCTGGAGGAAGCGGAACCACTATAAACAGGACGGTCTACACCTGGGCTGGACTGGAACCAATGTCCTCGGTGGAACGTTTGCTACTGCTGTTCAGGAGGCTTTAAACTAATGTGGCAGGGGGATGGGAACAAGTGCAGAGAGACAGAGGGGTGTAAAATGAGGGTAGAAGCAAAAATTAGTAAGGTGAAAAGTAAAAGTGGCAGGCAGGCAAATCTAGGGCAAAAAGCAAAAAGGGCCACTTTTCAACATAATTGTATAAGGGCTAAGAGTGTTATAAAAAAAAGCCTGAAGGCTTCGTGTGTCAATGCAAGGAGCATTCGTAACAAGGTGGATGAATTGAATGTGCAGATAGTTATTAATGAATATGATATAGTTGGGATCACAGAGACATGGCTCCAGGGTGACCAAAGATGGGAGCTCAACATCCAGTGATATTCAATATTCAGGAGGGATAGACAGGAAAGAAAAGGAGGTGGGGTAGCATTGCTGGTTAGAGAGGAGATTAACGCAATAGAAAGGAAGGACATTAGCCTGGAGGATGTGGAATTGATATGGGTGCAGCTGCATAACACTAAGGGGCAGAAAACGTTGGTGGGAGTTGTGTACAGGCCACCTAACAGTAGTAGTGAGGTTGGGGATGGCATTAAGCAAGAAATTAGAAATGCGTGCAATAAAGGAACAGTAGTTATAATTGGTGACTTCAATCTACATATAGATTGGGTGAACCAAATTGGTAAGGGTGCTGAGGAAGAGGATTTCTTGGAATGTATGCGGGATGGTTTTCTGAACCAACATGTCGAGGAACCAACTAGAGAGCAGGCAATTCTAGATTGGGTATTGAGCAATGAGGAAGGGTTAGTTAGCAATCTTGTCGTGCAAGGCCCCTTGGGTAAGAGTGACCATATTATGGTGGAATTTTTCATTAAGATGGAGAGTGACATAGTTAATTCAGAAACAAAGGTTCTGAACTTAAAGAAGGGTAACTTTGAAGGTATGAGACGTGAATTAGCTAAGATAGACTGGCAAATGATTCCTCAAGGGTTGATGGTGCAGGAAGGAAGGGTTCAGGTTTTTGGATAATTGGTCTTTGTTCCAGGGACGTTGGGATCTGTTTCGAAGGGACGGTCTACATCTGAACTGGAAGGGTACGAACATTCTTGCAGGAATGTTTGCCAGTGCTGCTCAGGGGGGTTTAAACTAGATGTGCAGGGGGCAGGGATCCAGATTACGAGAGAAGATTATATGATGAAGGATAAGGGACAGGTGGGGAATACACATTTCCCAAATATTAATTGTGTAAAGGAGAAAGGTGAGACAGAACATGTGTTGGAAAAGTTACACGTACAGAGGGTTGGTCAGAAGGAGCATGGGGTTAAATGTGTAGAAGGTTTGGGTGATCTTGAGAAGGTAATCAAAATTCAAGGTGCAATTAGCCCGATGGAAGTTCAAGGAGCTGGGTTAGGTACAATAGACAGTGTTTTAAGCAAAGAGAGGAGGAATGGGCTAAGAATTCTATACTTGAATGCGCGTAGTGTCAGAAATAAGACAGATGAGCTTGAAGCTCAGATGAAAATGGGGAACTACGATATTGTTGGGATAACGGAGACATGACTGCAAGGGGATCAGGCCTGGGAATTGAGTGTACCAGGGTATACATGCTATCGTAGAGACAGAAATATGGGAAGAGGGGGTGGGGTGGCCCTGTTGGTGAGGAATGAGATTCAGTCCCGAGCAAGAGGTGACTTGGGAACAGGGGAAGTAGAGTCTGTGTGGATTGAGCTGAGGAACAGTAAGGGTAAAAAGACCCTAATGGGTGTTGTGTACAGGCCCCCAAACAGTAGCGTGGATATTGGGTACAAGTTGATTAGGGAGTTAGCATTGGCATGTGCTAAAGGTAATGCAGTCGTTATGGGAGATTTCAACATGCAGGTGAACTGGGAGAATCAGGTAGGTGCTGGACCCCAGGATAGGGAGTTTGTGGAGTGTCTAAGGGATGTATTTTTGGAACAGCTTGTGCTTGAGCCAACCAGGAACGAGGCTATTTTGGACTTGGTGATGTGTAATGAACAGGAATTGATAAGTGATCTTGAAGTAAAGGAGCCATTAGGAAGTAGTGATCATAACATGATAAGTTTTTATTTACAATTTGAGAAGGATAAGGGCAGATCAGAGGTGTCAGTGTTGCAATTAAATAAAGGAGACTACGGAGCCATGAGGGAAGAGCTGGCCAAAGCTAAATGGGCGGATGCCCTGGCAGGAAAGACAGTGGATCAACAGTGGCAGATATTCTTGGGGATAATACAAAAGATGCAAAAGCAGTTCATTCCAATGAGAAGGAAGGATTCAAAGAGGGGGAAGGGGCCACAGTGGTTGACAAAGGAAGTCAGAGATTGTATAGCATTAAAGAAAAAGAAGTATGACAGGGCTAAGATGAGTGGGAATACAGATGATTGGGAAAGTTTTAAGGAACAGCAGATCTTGACTAAAAAAGCAATACGGAGAGAAAAAATCAGGTATGAGCTCAGTCTAGCCAGGAATATAAAAGGGGATAGCAAAAGCTTTTTTAGCTATGTGAAGAGAAAGAAAATAGTTAAGAACAATGTTGGCCCCTTGAAGAATGAATTGGGAGAAATTGTTATGGGAAACAGGGAAATGGCAACAGAATTTAATGCGTACTTTAGATCTGTCTTCACCAGGGAAGACACAAGCAATCTCCCAGATGTATGGATGGGCCAGGGTCATAAGATATCAGAGGAATTGAGACAGATTGACATTAGGAAAGAAACTGTGATGAGTAGACTGGTAGGACTGAAGGCTAATAAATCCCCGGGTCCAGATGGTCTGCATCCGAGGGTTCTAAAAGAGGTGGCTCAGGAAATTGCGGATGCATTGATAATCATTCTCCAATGTTCCTTAGATTCAGGATCAGTTCCTGAGGATTGGAGAGTGGCTAATGTTATCCCACTTTTCAAGAAGGGAGGGAAGGAGAAAACAGAGAACTATCGCCCTGTTAGCCTAACGTCAGTCGTGGGGAAGATGCTTGAGTCCATTATTAAGGACGAAATAGTGGCACATCTTGATGGCAGAAATAGGATTAGGCCGAGCCAGCATGGATTTACCAAGGGCAAATCATGCTTGACTAATCTGTTGGAGTTTTTTGAGAGTGTAACAGGGATGTTAGATGAGGGTAAGCCAGTGGATGTTGTGTACCTAGATTTTCAGAAGGCATTCGATAAGGTGCCACATAGGAGATTGGTGAGTAAAATCAGAGCTCATGGCATTGGGGGCAGGGTTTCAACATGGATAGAAAACTGGTTGGCAGATAGAAAGCAAAGGGTAGCAGTGAATGGGTGTTTCTCGGACTGGCTGGAGGTGACTAGTGGGGTACCACAGGGCTCTGTATTGGGACCACAGCTCTTTACGATTTATGTCAACGATTTAGATGAGGGCATTGAAAACTATATCAGCAAGTTTGCTGACGATACTAAACTGGGTGGCAGTGTGACATGTGAAGAGGACGTTAGGAGAATACAGGGAGACTTGGATAGGCTGGGTGAGTGGGCAGATACTTGGCAGATGTCATTCAATGTGAGTAAATGTGAAGTTATCCACTTTGGAAGCAGGAACAAGAGGGCAGAGTATTGTCTGAACGGTGTAGAATTAGGTAAGGGAGAAATGCAAAGAGACCTAGGAGTCCTAGTTCATCAGTCAATGAAGGTGAATGAGCAAGTGCAACAGGCAGTGAAGAGGGCAAATGGAATGTTGGCCTTTATTACAAGGGGAATTGAGTACAAGAGCAAGGATGTCCTTTTGCATTTGTACAGGGCCCTGGTGAGACCACACCTGGAATATTGTGTACAGTTTTGGTCTCCAGGTTTAAGGAAGGACATTCTGGCAATTGAGGAAGTGCAGCGTAGACTCACTAGGTTGATTCCTGGGATGGCAGGGCTGTCTTACGCAGAGAGATTGGAGAGATTGGGCTTGTACACGCTGGAATTAAGGAGATTGAGAGGGGATCTGATTGAAACATTTAAGATAATTAAAGGATTTGATAGGATTGAGGCAGGAAATATGTTTCAGATGTTGGGAAAGTCCAGTACCAGAGGGCATGGATTGAGAATAAGAGGTCAGTTATTTAAAACAGAGTTGAGGAAGAACTTCTTCTCCCAGAGAGTTGTGGAGGTGTGGAATGCACTGCCTCGGAAGACGGTGGAGGCCAATTCTCTGGATGCTTTCAAGAAGGAGTAGATAGTTATCTGATGGATAGGGGAATCAAGTGATATGGGGACAAGGCAGGGACTGGGTATTGATAGTGAATGATCAGCCATGATCTCAGAATGGTGGTGCAGACTCGAGGGGCCAAATGGTCTACTTCTGCACCTATTGTCTATTGATGGTGGATATGCAATGGCAAGCATTTAAAGATCGCATGGATGAACTACAACAATTGTTCATCCCAGTTTGGCAAAAGAATAAACCAGGGAAGGTAGTGCACCCATGGCTGACAAGGGAAATTAGGGATAGTATCATGTCCAAAGAAGAAACATACAAATTAGCCGGAGAAAGCGGCACACCTGAGGACTGGGAGAAATTCAGAGTGCAACAGAGGAGGACAAAGGGCTTAATTAAGAAAGGGAAAAAAGATTATGAGAGAAATCTGGCAGGGAACATAAAAACTGACTGTAAAAGCTTTTATAGATATGTGAAAAGCAAAAGATTGGTCAAAACAAATGTTGGTCCCTTACAGTCAGAAACAGGTGAATTGATCATAGGGAACAAAGACATGGCAGACCAATTGAATAACTACTTTGGTTCTGTCTTCACTAAGGAGGACATAAATAATCTTCCGGAAATAGTAAGGGACTGAGGGTCTAGTAAGATGGAGGAACTGAGGGAAATACATGTTAGTAGTGAAGTGGTGTTAGGTAAATTGAAGGGATTAAAGGCAGATAAATCCCCAGGACCAGATGGTCTGCATCCCAGAGTGCTTAAGGAAGTAGCCCAAGAAATAGTGGATGCATTAGTGATAATTTTTCAAAACTCCTTAGATTCTGGATTAGTTCCTGAGGATTGGAGGGTGGCTAATGTAACCCCCACATTTTAAAAAAGGAGGGAGAGAAAAACTGGGGAATTATAGACCGATTGGTCTGACATCGGTGGTGGGGAAAATGCTAGAGTTGGTTATCAAAGATGTGATAACAGCACATTTGGAAAGAGGTGAAATCATTGGACAAAGTCAGCATGGATTTATGAAAGGAAAATCATGTCTGACGAATCTTATAGAATTTTTTGAAGATGTAACTAGTAGAGTGGATGGGGAGAACCAGTGGATGTGGTATATTTAGATTTTCAAAAGGCTTTTGACAAGGTCCCACACAGGAGATTAGTGTGCAAACTTAAAGCACACGGTATTGTGTGTATGGTATTGATGTGGATAGAGAATTGGTTGGCAGACAGGAAGCAAAGAGTGGGAGTAAACGGGACCTTTTTGGAATGGCAGGCAGTGACTAGTGGGGTACCGCAAGGCTCAGTGCTGGGACCCCAGTTGTTTACAATGTATATTAATGATTTAGACGAGGGGATTAAATGCAGCATCTCCAAGTTTGCGGAAGACACGAAGCTGGGCGGCGATGTTACCTGTGAGGAGGATGCTAAGAGGATGCAGGGTGATTTGGATAGGTTAGGTGAGTGGGCAAATTCATGGCAGATGCAATTTAATGTGGATAAATGTGAGGTTATCCACTTTGGTTGCAAGAACAGGAAAACAGATTATTATCTGAACGGTGGCCGATTAGGAAAAGGGGAGGTGCAACGAGACCTGGGTGTCATTATACACCAGTCATTGAAGGTGGGCATGCAGGTACAGCAGGTGGTGAAAAAGGCAAATGGTATGTTGGCATTCATAGCAAAAGGATTTGAGTACAGGAGCAGGGAGGTTCTACTGCAGTTGTACAAGGCCTTGGTGAGACCGCACCTAGAGTATTGTGTGCAGTTTTGGTCCCCTAATCTGAGGAAAGACATTCTTGCCATAGAGCGAGTACAGAGAAGGTTCACCAGATTGATTCCTGGGATGGCAGGACTTTCATATGAAGAAAGACTGGATCGACTCGGTTTATACTCACTAGAATTTAGAAGATTGAGGGGGGATCTTATTGAAACGTATAAAATTCTAAAGGGATTGGACAGGTTAGATGCAGGAAAATTGTTTCCGATGTTGGGGATGTCCAGAATGAGAGGTCACAGTTTAAGGATAAAGGGGAAGCCTTTTAGGACCGAGATGAGGAAAAACTTCTTTACACAGAGAGTGGTGAATCTGTAGAATTCTCTGCCACAGGAAACAGTTGAAGCCGGTTCATTGGCTATATTTAAGAGGAAGTTAGATATGGCCCTTGTGGCTAAGGGATCAGGGGGTATGGAGAGAAAGCAGGTGCAGGGTTTTGAGTTCGATGATCAGCCATGATGATGCTGAATGGCGGTGCAGGCTCAAAGGGCCGAATGGCCTACTCCTGCACCTATTTTCTATGTTTCTATGTGTAGTCTTCCCACTTTACCCAAGAAAGAATGGACATGCTAAAAGGAGAATCCAGTAAAGATTCTCGCTGCACTGGTTCAATGGCTGGCAAGATTGCCAAATGAGAGATTTGTCTGGAGTGCATGGGAACTAGAGGAAATCTCATCAAAGCGTGGAACATTCCTAAAGCACTGATGAGCTCGATGCCAAGAGCTCATATGACTGAGAAGTCCAGGACAAGCAGCACAATTTCAGAGCAAGAGGTATGTTCGTGCGTGACCACATGCATACATACATGTACATGTGTGTGTCTACATGTGTAGGTACATATGTGTACATGTGTATCCACCACAGTTTAGGTCTTTCCAGACCTTCCAGCTGTGCTGTCCAGCATAATCACTAGCATAATTTCAACCTAGCATAATCACGGGAGAATTTACAGTAAACAATTGCACTTCCAACTGCTACATACTTGGACCATGGGAGGAAACCGGAGCATCCAGAGGAAACACACGCAGTCACAGTGAGAATATACAAACTCCTTCCTAAAAGCAGCGGGAACTAAACCCGGGTCGCTGGTCATACACTAATGGTTGAGATGTGGAGAAGTGCTTAGGGTTGTGGATTTTTGGAGCTTTTTAAATCAGAACATCGCAGAGGCTCAGTAGTTGTGTTCAGTGAACACACAAATCAATACATGTATGGAAATTTCAGGGAACAGGGAGCATGGGGAAAGTGCTAGATAACATCTCTGGTTGTAATGAATGATGGAGAAGGTTTGAAGGGGTGACGTACTGCAGCTCCCCTTTCTCCTGAACTTGTGACGTATGGATAAATGTCCAGAAAGTAGTTTCTCAGGTAGTTCTTCACCTCTCAATGCATTACTCAGCATTTCTCCTTGGGAAATTCACTCCTTCCCAAAAACACCACAGATCATCTGCTCACAGCATTCTGACATGCAAAGTTAAGCACTCCAGCTCTGAAATACTTCCAGTAAGCAGAAAATGTGAAGCTAACGATCCAACAGCTTGGATGATGCAGGTTTCTGTCTTTACCAGCTTTACAGACAGCATGCCCCAGATTCTTACCACACTTGGTAGCAAAGATATCCCCCACCTCCTTCATAATCTTTATATCAATTACTTTAAATCCTTGCCCTTTGGTTTTTGACCACTACTGTAGGAAGAAGTTATTGCTTCCATCTACATTTTCAGGGCCGCCCAAACATTTTATTTACCACAGATGGTCTCCCTTACCCATCCCTGTTGTAATGTAAATATCCCTGCTTCCAGTTTTGGCAACATCTTTGTTAATCTCTTCTATATCACCTCCAATGGATTCACATCTTCAGTGCAAAAAGATGACCTAGACCGTACACAGTACCCAATTTGTGGCCTAGCTCCATGCTCTTACAGTTAATGCCTCAGTTAATAAAGGAACACATCCAGTATATGTTTTTCAAATTAGTTTAGGGACTAACTTTAAGAATTAGTGGGTGTCAGTGACAAGGTCCTTTTATTTCACACTTAACATCATCCCATTCTTTGTATAGTCTTTGCCAGCTTGCAGATTACCAAATGCATAATTACACAACTTGTTTGATTTCCCCATTGTTCTGCCTAACTGACTAGATCTTCTGGTAATCGAAAGGTTTCCACCTCAAGCAAATTTTAGATTTAATTTACTGCTCCCTTGGACCCTATGGGCTTTAACTTTTCTGAAAACCTGCCTTCCATGTAAAAATGTCATACTTGCAAAAAATTCATAAAGGCTCCATTAAATGCACTGCCTTCACCAAATCCCTTGTTACATCTTTAAAATTTTTCAAATGAAGTTACTCAGGCACAATTTTTTCTTAAAGATCCACCCTAGTTCCCCAGAATGAATCTGTGCCTTTTCTTATATTGGACTCCTACAATTTGCCTCCAACTGCAGTTAAACTGAGAGGCTTAAAATGACTTGCTTTATCACCAATTCCTGTTTTAAACAGTAATAGAACGTTTTTTTATATTTAGAGATTGAGTACGGAACAAGCCCTTTCAAAATCAGAATCAGGTTTAATATCACTGGCATATGTCATGAAATACATTGTTTTACAGCAGCAAAACACTGCAATCCATAATAAAACTATAAATTTCAATAGATTAAAAGTAAATTACTGCAAAAAGAGAGCAAAGAAACACAATGAGCCACAGCACCCAGAAACTCACATACTTAATTGTAGCCTAATTTTCTGGCACTAGTTCTGAAACCAGGCAGAGTTGTTAACTTTCTCCCTTGCTTTCTTTTCGATGATGCTCAATTCCTTAATATTGTAACTGTTACTATATTTGTCTCATCCAACACTTCACACTCATTCACCTTATTTCTTCTCATTCTTCTCATTTATGAAGAGACCGGAAAATAGGATTGGAGCAACAGGTCGCTCAAGTCTGTATCTCCACTTACATGATCATGGCCGACCGATGGCCTCAAATCCCTTTGTGTGCCAGTTCTGCATAACTCTGAAATTCAAACACCTTTCAAATATCTATCCATCTGTACCTTAAATACATCCATCACTCTCAGGAGCAGAGAAATTCCAGCTATTCAAGATCTTCTGAGAGAAGAAACTTGTAAGCACCTCCGTTTTAAATGACTGTCCCCTTATTTTGCAGCTACGTCCCCTTGTTTGCAACTCTTACGCTCTGAAAGCACATCAGTATCTACCATTTCAAATCTCCTTAATTTAGGGTTTTGACCCAAAATATTGACAACTCCTTTCAACCAATAGATGCTACTTCACAGCCGAGTTCTTCCAGCAGATTGTTTGTCACCTCAGATCCCTGCATCAGGACTGAAGAGAAGATTTAAAATTTCTTCATGGTTGGCATAGCTTAAGAAGACTTCACAGAGAAGCAGCAAATCACAAATGCAAGAGATTCTGCAGATGCTGGAAATCCAACACAAATGGCAAGATGGTTTCAGTCTGAAACGTTGACTGCTTATTCATTTGCATGGATGCTGCCTGACCTGCTGAGTGCTTCCAGCATTTTTATGTGTTACTATGGATGTCCAGTATCCACAGAATCCAGTGTTTTCAGTTCAACCCACATAGCCTCATTTGATCAGCTATCTAACATTACATCTCTACTTAGTTATAATTGCTTGTTTAATCACATATCACCCCTCTAATTTTATTCCCCTTACAAATCTTATCTGATTCACCAGTGTTCTTCCACAGAAGACATCTGTTGTCCTTACTTGGTCTTACACCTTATCCAAATGTAGATCCAAAAATGAGGTTAATTTTTAAATCAACAAGCACAAAATGCTGGAGGAACTTAGCAGGCCAGGCAGCATCTTTGAGAAAGAGTAAACAGTTGATGTTTCAGGCTGAGACCCTTCATCAGGACTGGAAAGGAGGAGGAGAAGTCAGAGTAAGAAGATGCAGGGAGGGGAGGAAGAAGTCTTAAGGTGGTAGGTAATAGATGAAACTGGAAGAGTGGGATTCATGGCTGTGGTAGCGGGCCTGGGTGAGTACATGGTTGAAGAGTCAAAGAGCAGTAGAGATTACAGAGGGAGCAGTGAGAGAGGGTTTCACTGAACTCCCATTGAAGGGAAGATTTAAACTTGTTCAGGATAGATGTCCCTCAAAGTGACTTCACAGTAGTAGTGATCTTATAAACACAAGAAAATCTGCAGATGCTGGAAATCGAAAGAAACATGCACAAAATGCTGGAGGGACTCAACAGGCCCGGCAGCATCCGTGGAAAAGAGTAAACCGTGGATGCTTCGAGCAGGACTGGAAAGGAAGCGGGAAAAGTCCGTGTAAGAAGGTGGGGGTGGGAGGGGAACAAGCGCAAGCTGGTAGGTTATAGGTGAAACCGGAAGTGGGGGGGAAGTGGCTGTGGAAATGGGTATGGGCGAGTACACAGAGTTGGATTGTTCATTGAGGTCTTGAGTTCAAGCATAACTAGGAATGGATAAATGTCAACTTTTCCATTCCTGGCCAGATTTACAAAATAAACTAAAATCAGGAAGCATCCTAAATTTCCCAGAATGTATGTCCTATGCTTGGAGTGTCCTGTCATTCCTCTATTATATTAGCCCAAGTTAAAGTCTTAACAGCAACTCTTTTCCCCGCCAAACTAAATATACACCATGGAACTGAAATCTATAACATACTGACACGCATTAGCAACATCCTCCTGAGGTTTTAATAGCTGAAATCCAAAGACCCATGTCAGCTCCTATTGACAGTAATTACCTGGTAATCAGCTCTAACTTGCCACCGCATTAGCTGGACAAGCAGGTAATTTTATAATCAATTAACAAAGCAAAACAAGTAAAATATCAACATCAAACCAGAACTAAACTTTAATAAATGAATCCCCAAAGCCCACAAAAATCCATCCATTTACCAAAATCACAACACAAACTCTTCAGAAGCAGTAAACACAAAGTACACTGCAGATCAAGACGTACAAAAAAGCTGGATGAACTCAGCAGGTCGGGCAGCATCTGTTGAAAGGAGCAGTCAACATTTCGGGTTGAGACCCTAAATTTACCAGAATGCATGTACCATGTTTAGGTCCTGATGAAGGGTCTCGACCTGAAACATTGACTGCTCCTTTCAACAGATGCTGCCCGACCTGCTGAGTTCATCCAGCTTTTTTGTACATCTTTAGAAGCAGTGCTCTGTGGAAATTGGCTTTATGCCACTCCTAATGCACTAATGTTTAATAGGTTAAATATAAAGTAAACAAGTTACATATACATCAGAATTGAAAATGCATTATGGAAAACTTTAGAAATTATAGAAGAGAATCGTGATCGGTTGTCTGTATTGGCAATATTTAATTCCCAAGAATTGTCTCATATTTTTGTGTTCTAATTTCAACCATGCCTCATGACAGTAAATTTCAGGTAATAACTGGAGGGCTGGGTGGATTAAGAACTGGAGTGGAGGCTGCATGCTAAGAGAAATTATATTGGAATGCCAGTCCTCAAGACAGTGTTATGGAACCAGGACAAGCAGTTCAGCCATTATTTTTTCAGAAATACATTTTTGTCAATATTTTTTAAAACAGTTCACCAGACCAAATTCGGAGAGGAATAAAATGGACAGGGAAAGCATTGGCTTAAGTGCTCAGTGCCAAGGTGGCCTTAAATCTTGAAAAAAAAACCACACCAAATATTTTGCAGATCCATGCCCCACTGTTCCTGATCAACCACCTCAGCACAAAGAGCAAAATTATATGAACTTTGTGTAATTATCTTATATGGAAAAATATATCGCATCAGATGAAGAATCTGACAAAGGAAAGAAAAAAATGGAGGTCTATGGGGAGGGAAGGGTTAGATTGATCTTAGTTAATTAAAAGCTTGTCATGACATCATGGGCCAAAGGGCCTGTGCTGTCCATTGTTCTATGACCTGGGTTATGTTAGGGTACGTTCTGGAGTTATGGAATATAGCAAATAATAATTTCAACAGCAACCAGTCTTCAGATCTGAATGTGGATTGCAGATGGAGTTTAAAATGCATTTCGGTGTTCTGGAGCTGCAGAATGAGGTCGATTGCAAATCAAGAAACACACCACTGACCCATGTCTACATTTGCATGAATGCAGCTCAAAAACAAAGGTGATTAACGTTTATTTTGGGTGTTTAAAGTGTTGGTATGATTATCTAATTGTTTGAAAATTATATGCAATTCAAAGGAAGCATTGTAGATACATTGCAATTATAGAATTGTCCTGCTGTTACCTTTGATCTTCAGCATATAAGAATGTCACGTAATATTGGATCAGGGAGCCTCTTCTAAGAGTGTCTCCAGTATGATGCCTGCTTGTTCTGCTGAACAAACACTTCTCTCTTCACAGCTTCAGTGTCTCCTGGCAACTTCAATCAATATCACAACAGGCTAAAAAGAAGAAGCATTTCTCCCTCCACAGATCCTGTATAATCCATGTACCCCAACTTAGTATGTGTTTTTTTTTTAAATTCTCATCTGCAGTTTTCTTTACAGATGTAGTCAGAACCATCTCCTGTCCTGACTTTCAGTTCACTTATCAGCATCAGAAAAGAATATATATAAATAAAACAAGGCATATGATCATGTGCAATGATTGATTTCCTACTCCTAATTTTTCCCATAGCTAGCCAGTATATAGGCAATAAATACCAAAGCCAAGATTTGAGGATATTTATTTTCTGAACAGAGATCTTTGCCTTAATTGTACAGTAAACAAGTGGGCTTTGACACCTTTACAAATACAGTATATATTAATTTGATCAAGAGGCCAAATTCTTACATGCTAAAAATATTTTTTTTATTTTAAGGTAACAATAAATAAGCAGACAGTAGCTCTACATTTTGAAATACTAAGCTAAGCACATAGGAACTAAATTGGATAACCAAAAATAGCCGAGAGCCTGTGATGCAATGAACCTGCAGCTATTATTATGAAAGCTGCACATCAGTTTAGTGCTGCTTGCTTGTCAATGATTTCTGTGTCTAGACTGTTAATTAGATATTCATATTAAATTACATATTTAAAACAATGCCAAATAATTGGCAACGTTTACAGCCAGCTTGCACTTACTAAAACTAGCCTGTAGCTGAAGGGTATATTGCCTGACTGGGCTGAATAACTGATAGTGTATGGAAGCTCTGAGATACAAGTAGAGGCTTAATATAGTCTGTCTCTGAAGAGCAAGCATGACCAGAGATATGTCACACCACCTCTCAAGCGTGCTCTGCTAATCAACATTCAGATGGCTAATTTGACTTTGGTCTCCACACCATTTTCTCATTTGTTTCCAATAATGCTCAATATTCCAGGAATTTACAACATCCTTCAATGGCTTAGCCTCCATAGCTCCAAGTCGCACAGCCTCAGAACAAATTTCTAATCTCCATCTTAGATGAGTAGAACCTTATTCTGAAACTATAAATTTTGGGTCTAGGTTCACTACGCTCATTCATATCCCTCATCTCACCATCATATAGCATGTGAAAGATTCAAGTGTAAGATTAATTCCAATCACTTGGTTGTACTTCTACTCCAGGCATACAGATAGAGGCTAAAGAACGTAGCACCACCAGTACTGAGGACCAACAAGGCATGGTCAAGAAAGATGGAGCAGCGCTTGCAGGACTGCTTTGGGTCGATATTCAGGGACTCATCTTCAAATCTAAATGAATACGTCATAGTTGACAGCGACTTCATCAATACCTGTGTGGATAGTGTGTGCCTTCAAGAACATACCAGACATACCCAAACTACAAGCTCTGGATGAAGCAGGAGATTGAGTTTTTTGAGGGCTAGATCTGCGGTGTTCAAGACCAGTGATCCAGAGTGATGCATGAAGACCCTGTACAACCTACAGAAGACTATTTTAAAGGCAATTCTGACTGAAGTTCGAGACAGAATCGGATGCAGGTTAGCTCTAGCAAGGTTTGCAGGCAATTACTTCCTACAAGATGGAATTTAACATCACGATTGGCTGCAGTACTTCACTCCCAGGTGAGCTCAATGCCTTTTATGCACGCTTTGAAAGGGAGAATAAAACTACACCTGTGCAATACCCTGCAGAATCTGGTGATCCTGTGATCTCTGGCTTGGAGGCCGACAGCAGAACATCTTTCAAGAGGGTGAACCCTCACAAGACACCAAGCCCGGTAGGGCAGTGAAAACCTGTGCCAACCAACTGGCAGGATTGTTTGAGGACATAATCAATTTCTCACTGCTGCAGACAGAGGTTCCCTCCTGCTTCAAAAGGATGACAATCATATCCAAGGAGAGCAGGAAGTGCTGCCTCAACCACTATCAACTAGATGCACTCACATCTCCTTTGATACATAATCATTTTTTAATTATGCATTGCAACGTACTGATGCTGCAAAACAAATTTCACACCATGTGCCACTGATATTAAATGTAATTCTGATTTGGATACCCAGTCATGGGTGGACCAGATAGACAACAGACAACAGGAGCAGGAGTAGGTCATTCGGCTCTTCAAGTCAGCACCACCATTCAATGTGATCAAGGCTGATCATCCACAATCAGTACCCCGATCCTGCCCTCTCCCCATATCCCTTGACTCCACTATCTTTAAGAGCTCTATCTAACTCTTTCTTGGAAGCATCCAGAGAATTGGCCTCCACTGCCTTCTGAGGCAGAGCATTCCATAGATCCACAACTCTCTGGGTGAAAAAGTTTTTCCTCAACTCCGTTCTAAATGGCCTACCCCTTATTCTTAAACTGTGGCCTCTGGTTCTGGTCTCCCCCAACATCGGGAACATGTTTCCTGCCTCTGGCATGTCCAATCCCTTAATAATCTTATATGTTTTAATTAGATCCCCTCTCATCCTAGCAAAGACACATTCATTCGCTCAAGTGCCAAATCACCCAACGGAAGATATGATTGTGCACAGAACAGATAGCTGCAAAGTGAGATAGTCCTGGATGCCACAGAACAACACCACTATCAAGTATATTGCAGGTGCCAGCTCAGAAAGCATAGGCAAGGAGGTCCTTTTGCAGAGGAATTCAGTGGCGCAGGTTAGAGAGCAGCTAAAAAGCAAACACCTCACAAAGCTAAATGTCATTGGATAGTTTACCAGAAAACACAAGGACAACTTCAAACATCTACAGAGTCTGACACAGAGTTGTGCATACAGCTTGGAGTCTAGCTCGATAGTTGTGGCCAACTCCATCTACAAATTTGTTGACCCAATCAAAATGCAGCATCTAATAGCTGGATGTTGCAGTTTGCAGTGAAGTACAAGCAGAAATCACTGAATGCCCGGGTGCCATCATAGCCGCGAATTGCAATATTCAAGACAACTGAATGATCGTTAAGCAATTCCGAGCTCAACAGGTCTATGGTACATAAACATTCATCCTCCCATCCAAGCAACACACACGAAAAGTTGCAGCAGTGTGTGCTATCTACAGGATGCACTGCAATGACGCGTCGAAGTTCCGAAAGCAGCACCACGACCGCTACCATCTAGAAGGACGAGAACAGCAGATACCTGGGAACATCATCACTTGGAAATCCCCCTCCAAGTCACTCAACATCCTGACTTGGGAATATATCACCATTCCTTCACTGTCACTGCATCAAAATCATGGAATTCTCTCCCTAACAGCACTGTGGGTGTACCTACACCTCTGGGACTGCAGCGGTTCAAGGCCGCACCATCTCAAGGGCAACCAGGGATGGGCAATAAATGCTGGCTTAGCTGGAGATGCCCACATCCCATAAAATGAATAAATAAAATAAAAACACAAAATGCTGGAGGAACTCAGCAGGCCAGGCAGCATCTATGGAAAAATAAGTACAGTCAACCTTTCAGGCACAGAGCCAAGTTTCCAGCATCTGCAGACTTTCTCTTGTTTGTCATCTTCCCATCCATCCCAGCTTGTCAGAGCAATTCACAGCCATGATTGTGGCAGTCAATATTCAGCGATTTCTGCTTGTGTTGCAATGGAACTTGAAATACATTGCTAAGGTTTTTTTTAAACACACACAAAGTCTGTTTGATCACGCTTCAAGCTTCACAAAGCAAACTACTGAAGAATAATTGAAGCATTTTAAAGACCAGCACAATGGACCCTTTTGATAAAGGCAATTATTGTTTCACACTTCTAATATGCTAAAGTTACCTGACACTTTAGCTCATGCTCCAAATGTCAGGTCTTGCCATCTGCAGGTAAGCACTACTTCTGTCACAAAAGTGATAATGGATCGGACCATTGTGAAAATGTCAGCATTTTTCTTTTCCTTTTCAGGGAATTTCTTTTTCTCTGTAAAGGGTCAATGAAGAAGATGGATTTGGCTAAGACCCTGTAGAATCGGCTGGGGTGATTGAACTCAAACAGCCGCTGTCATTTTCTTCTGAGCCAGGTACAATTCCAGTGATATAAACGTTCTCTCTTGAAGTTAACTTATTTCAGCTCCATCAAGATCTGGTGAAATTCAAAGAGAACCAATGCATTCTGAACACTCTGGGTTGACACATTCTTCTGCTGAGATCCTTCAACCTTCTCTATGGTCGAGCAGCCTGCCTGTTCTTGATGGCTTTTACCCATCCTTCCAGTATTTCAAAGTTCATTATGAAATTATAATTCGTACATTCATGCTTGAAACAATTTCTTTATTCGGATGCCATAATCTCAAAAACAAATTCCTTTGGCATGTGCCTCACCACTCCAAGAGCCTTTCCACAACTTGTAATTATAGACATCAGCATAGTTGAAATAACCAAGTTGATTAGCTAGCAGCTAGCCTGAAAATGGACAACCGGGGTGGGGGGGAATGTGTATATGCACACACGCACATGATTCCTCGTGCTATTGTGTTCTAAGATTTACAGAGATAATCAAAGAAAGGCAAGTCTGTGTTAAATATTCATCACCGTCAAAAGGAAAATTCTTGCCCAAGCAACAAAATGACTTTCCTTTGACCAGGGAAAAGTGTTTTTAAGTATAGCTGAAATATTTTTAAAGTACAGAACGACACAACTCTATTCTAGCCATTTTCTTTTCATTCGCACAATATCCTGGTATGGGTAAATTCCATAGTTTTAACTTCTGACTGAATAGCAGATTAAACCCATTTATATGATCTGACTACGTTATGATTATTTACTTATCGAAAAGGACATGAGCACATGAAAGTCTACCCATGCGAAACATGGCCAATTAACAGCTTAGTTAAAGGCAGCAAAACTTATTAATCCTATACATACAAAAAGGCTGCCCAACCTGCTGAGTTTTGTCCGTCCTGATTCGACCACAGCATCTGCACAGCATCAGTACTTTGTGTTTATTATTAATCCTATTCTCCTTAATTTTTAGCTAGCCAATGGTGTAGTGGCATTGACACTGGGCTCAAGGCCAATGGTCCTGGGTTCAAACCCAATCAGCTACTTGCATGCTTTCCATCCATGCTCGGTTGAGTGCCGAGCTAGAAACTCACCCTCACAAAAAAAAGACAAATACTGAGAAAACAGTAAAATAGGCCGCCTGATACACCATAAAGTGCGAAAAGGAACAACAATGCTCACTAATTAATTTACTCTGCACACAACTTTAAATCACAGAACCTTTCTGCCAAGGAAATCTGATCTTGATGCAAGTGTGAACAGCTTAGATTATAAGTGAGTCCACATTTTAAGGGAATTATTACTTATGCTGTCATTTGTACATCATTTATAACAGAAAACCAATACAGTCAAATGCAAAGAAAACTTACCCTTCCAATCTCACATCTGGAAGAGTTCTATTCAGTGCAATCATGTCACTAGCCATGAGATTAAACTGATTGATTTTGAACAAATCCCTCATTTTCTCCTGATCTTCTTTAGGAATATGGACAGCCTTTCCCATTTCACCTGGACCTTCTTGAGCTCTGGAAATGACAGCTGGAACACATAATGAAAGTCAGAGCATGAAATACAGAACACACATACACATTTACAAACATACATATTTTTCACACTAAACAAGAATATATTTCATGTCAATTGTAATGCATAACAGAGTACAAATTTGGAGATAAGATTTCAGTAAAGTGTTCCACTCCAGGTCATACAATTTGCTCAATTTGCAAGACCATTGCGAGCAAGAGGGTGTCAAGAGCTAGAGGTTCTTTGGAAACAGATGTCTAGGTAGTAATATACTAGAAGAAAGAACGGAGAAAAAACATTAATAAATGGCAGACACAAAAATTCTGAAATTAAAACAGAATGCTGGAAGAAACCTTTGGAAATCAGACAGCATCACTGGAAAGAGAAAATTAACATCACCCAGGACATGCCCTCTTTCGAATGCTTCCATCAGAAAGGAGGTACAGGAGCCTGATGAGACACATTCAATGATACAGGACAACATCTTCCTCTCTGCCGTCTGATTTCTGAATGGACATTGAGCACTACCTCACAACTTCATTATTTTTATTTGTGCACTACTTAGTTAATTTTTAATTTTATAAATATAATGTACAAATTCTGAACATTTCAGATCCAGAATCCTTCTCCAGAACTGAGAAAAGCAAAATACTGAAAAGTAGAATAGATAGCCCTCAGTTCTGATAGAGTCTGAAGACCTGAAATGTAAGTAATCTCATTGTCCTGCTGAGTTTATCTGCTGTGAAAACATCAAATAGGAAAGAGGTGATGTAAGTGTTGTGCTATAAACAAAATCACCAGAGAGCCACTGAAGTTAGTAGATAGAGAAGTGTTTTATTCAACAAAAACGAGCAGCAGCCATCACATTGAGACTCTTTGGAGTAAGAGGCCTGTTCGACCCAGTATTACATGACATTTTATATGCGAAAGATCAAAGGATAGTTCTATGGTTACAATGTATCTAGAATGCTTCCTTTGAATTGCATACAACTTTCACACTTCCTTCTTCACTCCCACACTCCAGACACCCAAAATGAATAATTAATCAGTATTGTCTGGTTTTCCATTAATTGGAGCCCACAGCTCGAGGAAACCATTGTCCAGGGCTGCAATTTAAATTTAATCTACACTCCATGTTCAGGTCAAAGGATTGTTTGCTGATGTTAATATTTTGCTGTATATCCTCCTCCAGAATACATCCCATCAGTAACAATGCAAATTTATGATTCCTATATCTTCTTTGAAGATGGGGAGAATCTGGCTAGAATAAACTAACTAAATTAGGGTTAATGTTGAATTACAGGGTCAAAGATTTGAATCATCAAACTATGCCACAGCTATGAAGTTAGTCATCATTTTTGCAATTCCATGCTTACTACAGGGGTCTTGTGGTGATGGGGTGTCAGTCGATTCAGAAAGCCCTAATAACTTAAGATGAAGGTGACAGTACATGCCATATAACAAAAGTGATGACATTTAAAGGATTATTTTCACATTCAAATGTATAAAGGAAATATTGTACATTCAAAAATACTCAAACTATAAAAACAAGAATGGATTTTTGAAGCAACACACACAAAATGCTGGTGGAATGTAGCAGGCCAGGCAGCACCTATAGGGAGAAGTAGTACAGTCGACATCTCAGGCCGAGACCCTTCGTCAGGAAGGACTAACTGAAAGAAGAGATAGTAAGAGATTTGAAAATGGGGGGGGGGGGGAGGGGGAGATCCAAAATGATAGAAGACTGGAGGGGGAGGGATGAAGCTGAGAGCTGGAAAGTTGATTGGCAAAAGGGATACAGAGCTGGAGAAAGGAGAGGATCATGGGACAGGAAGCCCAGGGAGAAAGAAAGGTGGAGGGGGGCACCAGAGGAAGATGGAGAGCAGGTAAGGAATGATTGTGAGAAGGGCAGAGAGAGAAAAAAAAAGGAGAAAAAGGGAAAAAATAATAGATAGATAGATAAATAAATAAGGGATAGGGCAAGAAGGAGAGGAGGGGCATTAATATAATTTCTCTCCATCAGGTTGCAGGCTATTCAGACGGAATATAAGGTGTTGTTCCTCCAACCTGACTGTGGCTTCATTTTGACAGTAGAGGAGGTCATGGATAGACATATCGGAATGGGAATGGGACGTGGAATTAAAATGTGTGGCCACTGGGAGATCCTGCTTTCTCTGGCAGACAGAGCGTAGGTGTTCAGCGAAATGGTCTCCCAGCCTACAACGGGTCTATTTAGAAATATAGAATTTTGAAATGCTTAATTGATTATAAATAGATTTTAATGTAAGCCAACTCCGGAAAAGATGTGGTTAAATGCATCTTTTCTATTTCTATTAAATTTGTGTATATTTACAAAATACAATTAAGTTGGTCAGTAAAACTATTGAAAATCTTTTCTTTGTACTTTTGTCAGTTAAATAAAGGTTCACATGAATTATCATATCACAGATTTTTGTTTTTATTGCATTTTGGAAAATGTCCATTTTCTGGAAATGGGGTTTGTAAAATATTTGGCCACTGGGCAGTTCTGTTTCTGGCAGACAGAGCAAAGGTGCTCCATTCACCAAACTAAGCTTATTGACCATAGTTAACAATTTTTTTTAAATGAGCAGATGGTGGAAATCTGTAGCAATAGCTATGTCTTTCTACTATGCTGTTTTACCTGCAGAGAGCTTCCGACTTTTCTTGTGGCAATATAAATGGATCTCTATAGATTTACTACTACACCTTGCTCAAAGAAATCTTTTCTACAATCTCCTGCATACCATGTTTTTGCAAGATGGGATGTCCGTTTTTGCATGCTATAACAGATTTCCCCCGCTATCCAAAGGTAGAGCATTCCTATGAAACCGTTTGTAAGCCGAAATGCCGTAAAGCGAAGTAGCAATTACCATTAATTTCTATGGGAAAGAGTTTTGAGCATTCCCAGACCCAAAAAATAACCTACCAAATCATACTAAATAACACATAAAACCTAAAATAACACTAGCGCATAGTAAAAGCAGGAATGATATGATAAATATACAGCCTATATAAAGAAGAAATATTGTACGTACGGTGTAGTTTCACTTAACAAACTCAGGAAGACAGCGAGCCAAAAATCAATTTGGAGAGAGAAAAAAAAAAATCGGTACGTACACACATGTGCATGTACACGCCTATGCACATACACGCACACAACTGCTCGTACAAGGCTTTACAGTCATGGTAGTCTTTCTCGGGTAAACACACGTATAAAGCAGGCATCTTTTTTTCATAAAAACAAAAATCCTCTTTGGTTAGCGAAACCAGGTACTAATGTAGGTCTTTCGTAACAGTGAGCTGTCGTAAAGCGAACGTTCGAAAAACGGGGGCTATCTGAATTTATATTTCTTACAAATATACTCAGTGGATGCTTTGTCTGAGACCTCCTGTTCCTAATAAAGTGACCACTGATTGAATATTCACAGCCTTCTGCTGTTCCAGCCCATCAATGTGTTGTGTGTTCAAAGGTGCTCTTCTGCACAGCACTGTTGTATCGCAAGGTTATTCGAGTTACTACCACTTTCCTGTCAGCCTGAACCAGTCCAGCCATCCTCCTCTGACCGCTCTCATTAACAAGGCATTTTGCTCACCGGATGGCTTTGTTTCTCACACCCTTCTCTGTAAACTCCAGAGACTGTTATTATGGTCTTATGGACTTGCGCGTGAAAATCCCAGGCAGTCAGAAGTTTCACATTTCTTCCCCATTCCGATGCCAGGTCTGAAAGCAACTGAACCGCTTGACCCTGTCTGCATACTTTAATGCAATGACTTGCTGCCACATGCTTGTCTAATCAGATATGTGCATTAACAAGCAAGTGTACAAGTGTACCTAATAAAGAGGCCACTGCATGTAAATGCTCATTAAAAATGCAACTTTAAAAAAATCAATATTAGCATTTAATTCACAATGTACTGTAACTACTGTAATGATCAACTTTTAAGTCATCAGGATTTAGCCATTTTGGACCGTGACCAACTGCTGGACATGTTTTTCCCCCGAAGAGGCCTCAGGACCTCTTTCTGGTATCGTTCAATGTGCAGAAGCAGCGATTTTGGTAAAGTAAGGGTACTCAGAGAAAATCAAGTTTCCTTGACTCTATTGTCATGTGACACTGGAACTCCCAGAACTGCATCCTTTAGTCTGCATACCACAATGCTGCCACAGATGGGTGTTACCCACTAAAAGGGCAAGACAAATTCAGAAACTAATGGAGAGGCCCAGATTGTTATTTGCAGATAACAATGATGGGCTGTTGATGAGGGGAAAAAAAATCAGGCAGATGTAAATTTGACAGAAAAACTAACTGCTGGAAGCAGTCTGCATGTCAGGCAATACCCAAGGACAGAGCAACAGCTTCCAGAATTTTCTGCTTTTTACTGCTGCTTTAATACTTTGTGACATGTTTCCAATTTAGTCACCTGTCCACAGATATTTATGAAGTGAACTTTGCCAGCTCAAGTGGACTGGAAGCATTCTTGCCATGTCAGAATACAGTGGTGGGATTTGATGGCTGGTGGTTCATTGTTTTATTTTCACTGCATCGCAACACACTGACGGATACAACCGAATTCTTTGCTGGACTAGTACAGGCCAGACATCACATACAAATGACACCAGTTAAGGACAGCACACTTCCTTCACTGAAACATCTTAGCCACCCAGATTTGTTTAAAATCCAGATAATTTAACAGATATTTCAAATTCCTCAGATTGCCTGGATTACTAAACAAGCATTATGCAAATAATACCAAACCCAAACCAGGGTGTGAATTGGGATGATGTTTTCCAGTGAAATGTACTATGGACATGTGGTTGATGTTTAGGGATCTCTTGCAGGATGTCAGGGATAAATTTGTCCCGGTGAGGAAGGTAATGAATGGCAGGGTGAGGGAACCATGGGTGACAAGTGAAGTGGAAAATCTCGTCAGGTGGAAGGCGGCAACATACATGAGGTTTAGGAAGCAAGGATCAGATGGGTCTATTGAGGAATATCGGGTAGCAAGAAAGGAGCTTGAGAAGGGGCTGAGAAGAGCAAGAAGGGGGCATGAGAAGGCCTTGGCGAGTCGGGTAAAGGAAAACCCCAAGGCATTCTTCAATTATGTGAAGAACAAAAGGATGACAGGAGTGAAGGTAGGACTGATTAGAGATAAAAATGGGAAGATGTGCCTGGATGCTGTGGAAGTGAGCGAGGTCCTCAATGAATACTTCTCTTTGGTATTCACCACTGAGAGGGAACTTGATGACGGTGAGGACCATATGAGTGAGGTTGATGTTCTGGAGCATGTTAATATTAAGGGAGAGGAGGTGTTGGAGTTGTTAAAATACATTAGGACGGATTAGTCCCCGGGGCCTGACAGAATATTCCCCAGGCTACTCCATGAGGCAAGGAAAGAGATTGCTGAACCTCTGGCTAGGATCTTTATGTCCTCGTTGTCCACGGGAATGGTACCAGAGGATTGGAGGGAGGCAAATGTTGGCCCCTTGTTCAAAAAAGGTAGTAGGGACAGTCCAGGTAATTACAGACCAGTGAGCCTTACGTCTGTGGTGGGAAAGCTGTGGAAAAGATTCTTAGAGATAGGATCTATGGGCATTTAGAGAATCATGGTCTGATCAGGGACAGTCAGCATGGCTTTGTGAAGGGCAGATCTTGCCTAACAAGCCTGATAGAGTTCTTTGAGGAGGTGACCAGGCATATAGATGAGGGTAGTGCAGTGGATGTGATCTACATGGATTTTAGTAAGGCACTTGACAAGGTTCCACACGGTAGGCTTATTCAGAAAGTCAGAAGGCATGGGATCCAGGGAAGTTTGGCCAGGTGGATTCAGAATTGGCTTGCCTGCAGAAGGCAGAAGGTCGTGGTGGAGGGAGTACATTCAGATTTGAGGGTTGTGACTAGTGGTGTCCCACAAGGATCTGTTCTGGGACCTCTACTTTTTGTGATTTTTATTAATGACCTGGACCTGGGGGTAGAAGGTTGGGTTGGCAAGTTTGCAGATGAAATAAAGGTTGGTGGTGTTGTAGATAGTGTAGAGGATTGTCGAAGATTGCAGAGAGACATTGACAGGATGCAGAAGTGGCCTGAGAAGTGGCACATGGAGTTCAACCCGGAGAAGTGTGAGGTGGTACGCTTTGGAAGGACAAACTCCAAGGCAGAGTACAAAATAAATGGCAGGATATTTGGTAGTGTGGAGAAGCCGAGGGATCTGGGGGTACATGTCCACAGATCCCTGAAAGTTGCCTCACAGATAGATAGGGTAGTTAAGAAAGCTTATGGGGTGTTAGCTTTCATAAGCCGAGGGATAGAGGTTAAGAGTCGTGAGGTAATGATGCAGCTCTATAAAACTCTAGTTAGGCCACACTTGGAGTACAGTGTCCAGTTCTGGTCGCCTCAGTATAGGAAGGATGTGGAAGCATTGGAAAGGGTACAGAGGAGATTTACTAGGATGCTGCTTGGTTTAGAAAGTATGGATTATGATCAGAGATTAAGGGAGCTAGAGCTTTACTCTTTGGAGAGGAGGAGAATGAGAGGAGACATGATAGAGGTGTACAAGATATTAAGAGGAATAGACAGAGTGGACAGCCAGCACCTCTTCCCCAGGGCACCACTGCTCAGTACAAGAGGACATGGCTTTAAGGTAAGGGGAGGAAAGTTCAAGGGGGATATTAGAGGAAGGTTTTTCACTCAGAGTGGTTGGTGCGTGGAATGCACTGCCTGAGTCAGTGGTGGAGGCAGATATACTAGTGAAATTTAAGAGACTACTAGACAGGTATATGGAGGAATTTAAGGTGGGGGGTTATATGGGAGACAGAGTTTGAGGGTCGGCACAACATTGTGGGCCGAAGGGCCTGTAATGTGCTGTAGTATTCTATGTTCTCTGTTCAGTAACTGAACCCCTAGCAGGATTATTAGTAATAAAAGGTCACAAATTTACCTACAAGCAAGTCCCCTTGTACAGCAAGGTTAGAGCAAACAAATAATTTATCTTGTGGGATTAATAGTGGCTAAATGATCAAAATACAGTACCGCTATGGAATCTTTACATTCTACCTAATAGGGTAGGTCAGACCTTTTGGTTTAAACAGCATTTCTAAGGATATTGCTTCCAAGTATACAACGCTTCCTCGTAAGTGTCACAAGGCTCACAGCCCAGAATTATCTGAGTCAGAATTTTCTCAGATTTGACCTTCTATTCTAATTCAGAGGGGAGAATTCAACTGAGCCACCATTTCAGAGAAGGGCTACTGATATCTCCTCAGGATGGAATGTGTCAACAATTCCCATCCGGAAAATAAGCAATTACACGACAAATTTTTTGAAAGTGTTACTTCCTCAGCATTTTTTTCTTATTTATGATAGACGGCTTGAAGCTGAACACAAATATAGTTTCAAACTACTTGTATCAAGTAGAAATTTGGAGAAACAGGAAATTAACTTTTGTACTCATTGACTGAAGCTTCTTGCTTAAGTGTCTAAATATAATCAGTCAGCATTGATGGATTCCATTTGACCCGATACATTTCTTCATGACCGCAATGTCCTGGTGAAATCATTCACCATGCTTATTATTGACAGTACCAAGGTTTGCAGGAAAGTAGTATGAATGGGAATGCAGAAAATTAATCTTTTGTGACATGTTACACTTCATGATTTTATATGCTTGAAGCATGTTGTCAACCAGCTGCACGTAGTTTGGTTCTCCGTAGTTGCCAAGAAAACTTACAACATCTTTGAAAGCCATCCACGTGATTTTCTCTGATCCCACTAAAAGTTCATCAAATTGCCTGTCATTGATGTCCTGTTTGACCAACAAAAATGCTTTCCTTAATCTTAGCATCAATTATTCTAGGAAACATCTGTCTCAAAAATCAAAACCCTTCTAAAAGCTGTCCTGCCATGCAACATCCACCCTGCCTAAGCACGCCTGAACAAGATAGAAAAATTCTCAGCTTACATTGTGGGCAACCAACTTCTTAACCGACTTGAATCATGCATTGAAATAACGAAGAGGATTTTTTTTAAAAAAATGGTGTGTGATAGGGAAATTTCATTGTCATTTTCATGATCAGCAGCCCAACCTCCATAAGATACACCCAAAAGTATTCAGGAAGCAAAACCTTTGTTATCCAGTGTTATCTCACAAAGCTATAATGTGAAAAGAAATTGCTGGAAATCTATTTTCACAGGCTTATGCAGGTGGTAAATTTTGGTGTAACCACATCAGGATGGTCTCCGAATGCAAAAGTGGATGATCACGTGCTTTGTATCGTTAGTCAAATTTGAAGTGTTGGTTCCTTTAAATGTAATAATCATATAAAAACTTAACAAATGGTTTCAGTTACCAAGGACTGCAGTTCACTTCACCTAAATTCAATGCAAGTGCAGTCAGATGGCATTTAACAGATTGATGGAATGCACCATATGGTACGAAATGAATACATTCACTATACTGCGCCAAATCAGTGAACAGGATCAGAACTGCAATGAATATTTAAGTATATCTTTTGAATTAAATCATGTCCTTTCACTTTGTATTTGCTACAAAGAGGGCCACCAATATTAATAGAAGGCTGTTTTTTTTTCCCAACCATAAATCCTAATACACTACAAAACATAATCAAACATGTTGTTTCATGAATCAAATAAAATCATAAGGATAAATGATTTTCCATTGGTACAATCGTGTATTAAGGTGTATTAAATACAATTGAATATTTTTAGCATTTTGCTTGCTAGTTGGACTCTGCAGATCTAAGGATTTCACAATCTAACTTGTTTAAGCGACTTCCTGTAGCTTCCTCTGTACACAGATGCTACAATCCCCCTGCAAAAGACAGCAAGCCAGATGAAGCATCGGCATGTGGTGAATTGGCTTACCAAATGTCCTGTATTGAACAGGTCATGGTGCATCTCTATTTTTTCCATGCAAAATTGATATTGAATACCAATTTTCCAATATATTCAATAGGAATTATGTTGGCAGAGCAGCAAATTCAGGAGCAAACATGAGGAAATCTACAGATGCTGGAAATTCAAAGAACATACACAAAAAATGCTGGTGGAACATAGCAGGCCAGGCAGCATCTAGAAGGAGAAGCACTGTCGACATTTTGGGCCGAGACCCTTCATCAGGACCCTTCAGGAGCAAGTAGTAATGTCAACCAATTTACTTTACCGACCAACTAGTATGATTGAATTTTGCATTGAGATGGAGGATGAAATAGTTAGATCTAAAACTAGTGTACTATGCTTGAACAAGGGACACTACAATGGGATGAGGGAGGACTTGGCTAATGTGAATTGGGAGCACAGTAGTAGGACAGTTGAGGAACAGTGGAATACTTTCAAAGAGATTTTTCACAGTGCTCAACAGAAGTATATTCCAGTCAAAAGTAGGGACAGTAAGTGCAAGGAAATAAAAGATAGTATCAAATTGAAAGCTCAAGGGTACAAAGTCACAAAGAGTAGTGGAAGAGTAGAGGATTGGGAAAACTTTAAAAAGCAACAGAGAACAACTAAACAAGAAATAAGGAAAGGGAAGATAGAATATGAAAGTAAATTAGCACAAAATATAAAAACAGATAGCAAAGATTTTGTAAACATATAAAGCAGAAGAGGATGGCAAAAGTCAACATAGGTTCCTCGGAAGACCGGAAGGGGAAATTGATATTGGGTGATAAGAAAATGGCTGAGGCATTGAACGACTATTTTGTCTCTGTCTTCACTGTGCAGGACATGTCTCATTTGCCAAAGAAGGATGTTATGGACGAAATGGGAGGTGAGGACCCCGATAAAATCACCGTCACTAAAGAGATAGTGATGAGCAAACTAGAGGGCCTGAAGGTAGATAAGTCCCCTGGTCCTGATGGGATACATCCCAGGGTGCTGAAGGAATTGGTGGAGGTTATAGTAGACACGTTGTTAATTATTCATCAAAACTTTCTAGACTCTGGGCAGGTCCTGGCGGATTGGAAGACAGCAAATGTCACACCACTTTTTAAAAAAACTATGTAGGCAAAAGATGGACAACTATAGGCCAGTTAACTTAACATCTGTAGTCGAAAAAATGCCTGAAGCTGTCATTAAGGAAGAAATAGCAAAACATTTAGAAAGGCCTGGCTCCATTAGATGCAGCATGGATTTAGAAAGGGCAGGTCCTGTTTGACAAACTTACTGAAGTTCTTTGAGGACAGAATGAGTGCAGTGAATAGAGGGGAACAGGTGAATGTCACATACTTGGATTTCCAGAAGGCATTCAATAAGGTGCCACGCAAGAGACTTATAAGATACGGATGCATGGAGTCAGAGGAAGTGTACTGGCATGGATAGTGGATTGGTCAACCAACAGAAGGCAGAGAGTTGGTATAAATGGGTGTCTCTCCGGTTGGCAGTCAATGGTGAGTGTGGTGCCGCCGGGGTCGGTGCTGGGTCCGCAGCTGTTTACCATTTACATTGATGATTTGGAAGAGGGGACTGAGTGTAGTGTAGCAAAATTTGCTAATGACAATAAACTGAGTGGAAAAGCAAATTGTACAGAGGATATGGAGAGTCTGCAGAGGGATACAGATAGGTTAAGTGAGTGGGCCAAGGTCTGGCAGATGGAATACAACGTTGGTAAATGTGAGATCATGCACTTTGGAAGGAATAATAGAAGAGCAGATTATTAATTAAATGGTGAAAGATTGCAGCATGCTGTTATGCAGAGGGACTTGGGGGTAGTCGTTCATGAATCACAAGAAGTTAGCTTGTAGGTACAACAGGTTATTAAGGCGGCAAATGGAATGCCAGCCTTCATTGCTAGAGGGATTGAATTCAAGAGCAAGGAGGTAACGCTGCAGCTATACAGGGTACTGGTGAGGCTGCACCCCAAGTACTGTGTGCAGTTCTAGTCTCCATACTTGAGGAAAGATATACTGGCTTTGGAGGCAGTACACAGGAGGTTCACCAGGATGATTCCAGGGATGAAGGGGTTAACCTATGAGGAGCGATTGAGTTGCTTAGGACTACACTCTCTGGAGTTCAGAAGAAGAGGGGATCTTATAGAAACATACAAAATTTTGAAAGAGGTAGATAAGATAGTAGAAAAGTTGTTTCCATTGGTAGGTGAGACTAGAACTAGGGGACATAGCCTCAAGATTCAGGGGAGAAGATTTAGGATGGAGACGAGGAGAAACTGTTTTTCCCAGAGAGTGGTGAATCTGTGGAATTCTGTGCCCAGGGAAGCTGTTGAGGCTTCCTTACTAAATATATTTAAGAAACAGATAGATTTTTCCATAGTAGGGGAATTAAGGGTTATAGAGGAAAGGCAGGGAGATGGAGCTGAGTTTACAATCAGATCATCCATGATCTTATTGAATGGTGCGGCAGGCTCAATGGGCCAGACGGCCTACTCCTGCTCTTATTTCTTACATTCTTATATTCTTATGACTACATTCGAACACTCCAGGTAGACACAACAGCTCAATACTTCAGGTAAGGAGTCAATTACTCTCAATCACCCAAGAGGACAGCTGATTTGCTGAGCTTATCATACAGACCTGGATTCCTCCTGTCAATCGCCTAGCCCTCTCTTTGTATACCTTTAATCTTTCATTCATTTTACCAATCTAGTTGCAGCCATTAACCAATTCAACGGGATGATTTCTTTAACTTATCCTCATGGCAACCATGACCTCGCCCTATCAGAGCCATTTTGGTAGGATATTCACAGTGGGGCCCTGGGGTGTATTGTGGAACAGAGGGAGCTTGAAGTACATGGGTCGCTGTATGTGGCATTGCAAGTAGATAGGGTGGTGAAGGAGGCTTTTGGCACACTGGCCTTCATCAGTGAGATAAAAGTTGGGATGCTACCTTGCGGTTGGTAAGAGGTAGGCATGACTGCATTTGAAATAGTTTGTTCAGTTTTAACCACCATGCTACAGAAACAAAGCCATTAAACTTGAGAGTGCAGAAGACACCTACGAGGATGTTGCTGAGACCCAAGGAACCAATTTATGTAGGGCTACTGAGCAGGTTGGATATTCATTTGGAGCAGAGGAGAATGTGATCTTCTAGAGGGGCAGAGACAAGGAGAAGGCAGAGTCTTTTCCCTGTAGCTATGGATTCAAGAACTAAAAGACATTCAGTTAAGGAGAAAGGGACACGCTCTCCAGGGAGTGTTCAGCTCAATCCATACACCGGAGGAGGGACTGGGGGACTGGTTGAGGCAGGGATATTAACAACGTTTAAGAGGATAAATTGGGCAGGCATCTGGATAGTAAAGTTTAGAGGGATATGGGCCATACATTAGCAAAAGGGACTGCCTTACATGGGAACCAGTTTGGTTGAAGAACCTGCTTCCATGCTATACAACTGCCTAACTGGCAGAAATCTGAATTAAAGCAAATTTCACCATCATTACAACGCTTACTAACCTACCTCAGTTCCTATCTGCTAACAGTTCAATATACAATATTTAAGTTTGTTGTCAAATCATTTAATGGCATTGCCCCACTTTCTCTTCACCCACTTCCACCCCTCCTTGTCCTACTTAAACAACTGAAAAATCTCTGCATTCCAATTCTCACACATTCCCAATTTAAGTCATTCTCTCAATCACAACCATGTCTTCAACTATCAGCACCCTAACCCTGCACGTTAGCCTCTTTAACCTCACTTTATTTCTCGGCTCTTCAGAACCTACTGATTAACCTTATGGTTGTCTTTCCTAATATCTCTGAGTGACTCAGATAAACCTTGGGAATTTAATCACAATACTACACACAGAGAACACTGGGGGAAACTCAGCAGGCCAGGCAGCATCTAAGGAAAAGAATAAACAGCCGACACTTCAGGCCAAGACCCTTCCTCAGTCATGAGAAGGAAGGGGAAAGATGTCAAAATGAAAAGGTGGAGGGAGGGGGAAAGAGGCTAGCTGGAAGGAAAAACCAAGTGGGTGGGAAAGGACAAGGGCTGAAGAAAGAATTTGATAGGAGAGGAGAGTGGACAATAGGAAAAAGGGAGGGGCGGGAGGACATCCAGGGGGAAGTAATAGGCAGGTGGGAAGAGGTGAAATATCGAAGTGGGGAATAGAGGAAGGGGACGGGTGGAATTTGTACACCAGAAAGAAAAATTGATATTCATGTCATCAGGTTTGATGGTACCCAGACAGAATACAAGATGTTATTCCTCCACACAGAGAGTGGCCTCATCTTGGTACAAGAATGCAGCCATGGATCAACACATCTGAATGGAAATGGGAATCACAATGTTTTCTAAATCATTGCTGCTACGACAAACTGGTTACACTATAAATCTGAGGCATTCTCCCAAAACAAACTATCACCATAGAAATAACATTTATAAAAATATATATTTTACATAGCTTACCCAATCTGCCCAATTTAAATTGGAGTTTTTAACCAATTCTATCAGTAAGTGATTCAGAATTGCATTGCCCTCTCCATGTTAGCCCACTAAGCTTTTCATAAGTGATTTATAGTCCTTCAATATGCAAATTATAAAATAATTAAAATGAATTAAGTGAATAAAAATTAGGCAAATTCATGGAAGACCAATTACTGTACTAACACATTAGTTCTGTGCATACCATACAAACTAATCCACGGTGGCACGTGGCAACATTTTAATACCAATAAACCAAACTCAAATACACTGTGCACAAGTTCCAACATCATCTACACAGTGCAGTCGGACAAGAAAATGTTTGTGAACAACAGTACCCTCAGTGAGTGAGTACTACATATTGGCATAGCATTGGTGAGAGAACGTTATCACTCCCCTCCCAGACGATGAGGCAAGTTCACTTTGTATACAAAATAGGCACTGGTGTTTTAATGACTACATTTACGTAGGGCTTTTCATAGTCTAATAGGTATCCCAAAAGACTTCACAGCAAATAAAATACAGTCAGTGCTAATGTAGGAAATAATGGCCAACGTTAACAACCTCAGTAGGTCTGTTTTAATGAAGTCAGTTAAATATTGGATATCGGTGAAGACACTAGACAGAAATTTCTTCAGGTTCTACACTCAATCAGGAAATGACTGAAAAGAGAAATAGAATTTAAATGTTTCAGTTCAAAGACACAGTGACTTTATTTTCTCCTGAACTTCCATTCCCGCAGGCACTCATCTGTTATTCAGCCACCGCCACTTGTGCAATTCAATATCCTGAACTCAACTATATCACAATTTTCTCTTTCATTCTTTCTGCTTTCTCCAATTCGAAACTTGTTTCAGTTCTATCTTTTCCTATGGACGTGAAACTTTAAATCAATTTCTCTTGCCACGTGCTAATAAGCATTCCCAGCATTTTGAGTTTTTATTTCAGTTTTATTTTTTTACCTCCATCATTGAAATAGGTTTCAGGTTCTGACGGATATTCTGTTCAGCCTGCTTTCTGGACATGACAGTAGCCACTTGTAAGATCACAAACAGTCATAACTCAACTTCCAACTAGTATGCTTTGTTAGGTTCTGGTCATAAATTCAGGAGTTCATCTTCAGTCTTAAAAAGTAAAATGGCAGTAACCAGTTTGAAGTTAAAACAAACTATTATCTACAGGCCAACATGAGTAAGTCTGCAGATGCTGGAAATCGAAAGCAACACACACACAAAATGCTGAAGGAACTCAGCAGGTCAGGCAGCATCACGGAAAAGAGGAAACAGTTGTGTTGTTTCGGGCTGAGAACATTCTTCAGGATTAAGAATGAAAGGGGAAGAGGCCCGAATAAAAAGGTGGGGGGAGGGGAAGGAGGCTAGCTAGGAGGTGATAGGTGAAGCTGGGTGGGTGGGAAAGGTCAAGGCTGGAGAAGAAAGAATCTGATAGGAGAGGAGAGTGGACAATAGCACAAGATGGCAGTGAAGACAAGCTCCAAGGAAGGATACATGGCTGTGATAGCAGATCTAAATGAGCACATGGTCAATGAGTCAGAGGGCAACAGAGCTCACAGAGGGGCAGCAGTGAGAGAGAGTTTATCTGAATCTCTGAAGGGAAGATTTAAACTTTAGGGTCAATATTCAGGGTAACAGCTTTGCAGAGAGTTTGTCTATAGAACCAAATGCTAGCTCACAACACCTAGTTAATAACTGCTTGAGAGTGCAGTATAAGGGCTTAATTTGGGTTATTTCATACAGACTACACTGACCAAGTGGCTTAGTTCAAGAAAGCTTGCAGACCAGATAGATAATATAATTTAGCAAGTCAATAACTGATGTGTATGGCTGGAAGGTTTATGTACTCAAGGAAGGAAGTTTTACAGCATTAGTAGGCATCTATCTCCAAGATGCTTTTATACAATTTGTGTAAAAAGGATATCTGAGGAAATATCATGTATGTGTGGTCACCCAAGTGGAGAGAAACAGTATAAATGGGGAGGCACAGTAGCATAGTGGTTAGCATATCCCTTTACAGTTCCAGCAACCCAGGTTTAATTCCCGCCTTTGTCCGTAAGCAGCTTTGTATGGCCGTGACCTCATGGGTTTCCTCCCACAGTGCAAAGGCATACAGGTTGGTAGGTTAATTGGTCATTGTCAATTGTCCTGTGATTAGGGGGAAATTGTCCCAGGGTTAAATCGGGCATTGCTGGGCAATGTGGCTCAAAGGTCCAGAAGTGCCTAATGCACTGTATCTCAATTAAAAATACAAATAAAATGTAGAGAGCAGTTTATGCTTATTAGGTGGAACAGGGTAAGCAATATCAAAAAACTATGGAAGAAACATGGGGTGAACTACAATCCATTCCTCTGGCTTCGATTTCTGCAACAGACGATTCGTTTTTCTGCAACTCATGGGTAGGTCTTTTTAGTTTCCAATGTGTTTTGGAAATCCTTGCTCCTTTGTGTGATAGAGAAGCTTAGTGTTTCAGAAATGGTTTGTAAGTGTTTAAGATAGAAATCCTCTGAGTTTTAAATATGCTTCAAGAATTTTGCGTGGATTTAAATATCTATCACTAAAATAAACAAACTGCATTAAAATACTTTGTCAGCTGGAAGTATCTTCTCCTCGGTAGAAAAAGGGAACCCAATACTCGAATAGTGGCTGCTGGCAGGTAAACATACCATGGACAAAAAAAAACAATAAGTAAACTAGTCTTTGAAGGCTGGATAGTTATAGTACAAACTTCCTTTTGTGAGAATACTCATGGCTCTTTATATCCATCGGGCCTAAGGTCTTCATCTGAGTTTAGAAATTTGCTGTTAGCAAGGTAAAATTTACCATGATCTTTACAAAAAAGCCGATAACTGTAATAACTTAAGAATATATTAATTAACCATTTTATAATCATGTAACAAAAAACAAAATTTATTAATTACCAACATTGTCTTTCTAGCTACCAAACAATCACCGACATTGTGATGATGTCAGCTGGTTAACATTTCAAGATTACATAATGGAACTCTCATTCCCTAAAGAGGCATCTTTATGGAATTTTAAACATTTCAAATACTATATTTCCAAGATAATTAATTTCTAGAATATCTTCCATTTCCTGTATATTGTGCAACATGATGCACTCAAGTCATTAAAGTTTGGTTATGTGAGGCTTTTGCTTTGAATGCATTGAGGTTACTGCCTAAACCTCTAACTTGTGATTTAAATGATAGATTGCTAACTTCCTCCACAGGAAAAGTACAACTGTGCTAGCCAAGATTTCACAACTGAAGTACATGTCTGGAGTACTAAAGATGTAACTTGTTGTTTAAATTTGTTCTCTAACTACAGGAAATAAATTACAACATAGCCTTAAGCCCATTATTGTCCATTGAATTAAATTCAGGGTGAGGAGAGGGAAACAATTTTTTTCTCAGGTCAAGTAAAAGCTCTTTGAACTGAAATATTAACCGTTTCTTTCCACATATGCTACCTGGTCAGCTAAGTGTACCCTGCATGTTCCATTCTTCTTTCAGATTTCCCATACCTACAATTTTTATATTCAAGAAAACTTCTATAGATGTGCGGTGGAAAGTGTGCTGACTGACTGCATTGCAGCCTGGTACGGAAACACCAATGTCTTTGAGTGGAAAATCCTACAAAAGGCAGTGTATTTGGCCCAATACATCACAGGTAAAGCCCTCCCAACCACCAGCACGAAACATTGCCGGAGAAAAGCAGCGTCCATCAAAGATCCTCACCGCCCAGGCCATGCTCTGCTCTCACTGCCGCCATCAAGTAGAAAGGTACAGGTGCCGCTGGATTTGCATCACCAGCTTCAGGAATCTTTACTACCCCTCAACCATCAGGCTCTTGAACAAAAGGGGAAACTACACTCATTCTATTTCTGGTGTTCCCACAACCAATGGTCTCACTTTAAGGACCATCTTGTTACAGTATTACATATTCATTATTTATTGCTGTTTATTTATATCTGCATTTGCATATTTTGCTGTTCATGGAACCTGTTTACAGTTACTATTCTATAGATTGCTGAGCAGGAAAGAGAATTTCACAATCGTATGTGGTGATAGGCATGTACTCTGATAATAAATTTTACTTTTAACATTTAATTGGCTGAAAGGATGTAATCTCAGAATCAAGTTTAATATCACCTGCAAATGCCATGAAATTTGTTTTGTGGTAACAGTATATTGCAATACATAGTAATAAAAACTATGAAATATAATAATTATATACAGAAAACTCAAATAAGAAAGGGGGAAAAACTGAGGAAGATATTCATGGGTTCATAGTCCATTCAGAAATCTGATGGCAGAGGGGAAGAAGCTTTTCTGAAACATTGAGTACTGGTGGTCACCTTGTCTAACCTTTGTTTCTGTTTATTGGATTCATTGTGCAGTAACACTCAATAGGGATTTTGAATCTGTAGACTAGTTGTGATGTACAGCTAAACAAACACTAGATTCATTCTAAACCGAATAATCGACTGCCACGAATGAACAGATTAATGCCATCAACAAATATGAGCTACCACTGCAAATTCTGCTTAACCAATGCAATCCAGCTTCATCACAATTAGAATGTGAATTAAGATGAAAATGAGGTTTAGCCTTTTAATACCACAGAGTTGTATTTCTTGTATGAAGATTATGATGCAACTTCTAAACATATTTTCTTGATCGCTCTGCTGCAGAGAAGGGAAATAGCATTGATGAGATTGCTCTGCTATAGACAGGAATAACCTTGCCCAGGATCTCTGCATTTTGAAAGTGGTCTTGGACTGTGGACTTTTTTCCCCCTAGTCTTATAGGTTTTTTTTTGGATTCTGTGCTTTTCACTCAATCTTTCTGATTTTATTTGTGTGCAGGGAGGGGGATATGGGGGTTAGTGTACCTGTTCTCTTTTTGCTCATTTTTTGTGCAAGGGGGGGAGCAGATTTGATCTTGCTGCCTTTTTGCTCATTTTTTGTGCAAGGGGGGGAGCAGATTTGATCTTGCTGCCTTTTTTGTCTCTTCATGGCTATCTGGAGAAGAAGAATTTCAGAGTTGTATACTTTGATAATAAATGAACCGTTGAACTTGAAATATTGAAATGTTAAAACCCCAGGGAGGATTTAACATTTTAACTCTTTATAATCAATATGGATGTCATGAATTGCCTTCCAATCTGAAGAATATGATTCCAGAAATATGCCTTCAATACTGGTGTCATAAGCACAATGGACTGCCACAGGATTCAGAAGAAGGAACTACCAGATTCTGGGCTTGCCATATTTTGCTCTAGGCCAAGAAACCTGAGTAAGGGCAGATCATATATCCAGGGCCATATTTCTCCTTAGCAAAACAACAGTAAGACACAGAATAGATATCCAGTTCCATTTTGCAAATGTGTACTTAAAGTAAAAAGCAAGTTATGTTTTTCTTCTATGTCCTCAGCAGTAGTCAGTTTTAAGCAAAATGAAATTTCAGTGCAACTAGTTCACAGTTAATAAGTACATAGATCTTATACTGAATGTTTAACACAATGAATAGGCATTTCCTACAGACTCTCAAGGGATTAAAATATTGTATGGATTTTAGATTTTGATGTAGCCAGAATGTTGCTAGCCAATCAATTATGTATTTATTCCACCCACTAAACCAAACTTTCATCATAATGTGCAAAATTTTTAACAGTTTTTTGTTAATTCATGCATGAAATCACGACGGACTACTCGGTGCATTTTCATGCTGTTACATAATGTATAGTTGTCAGTTTAGTCATAATTTTGCAATGTATTTGAGTTGAAAATAATCATCCATGCAATTAATATCATTTTGCCTCATTATGGAAAATTACTCAGCTATGAAGTGAACAGCAAATGTCACTTACATGAATAATTTGAATTTGGATTCCGCTTAAATACCTTTGTTCAGCAAGTGCTGCAAATTAATTCAATTCAGACTTTGCTCAAAGCATTTCAGAATAAAAAGACTTAAAACTCCTTGCAGAGTAGCAGTTCCTGCACAGAGTATCCAAGTTATTCAAGTAAAATGACATTTGAATTGCTGATAACTAAACAGAAAGTACTAACCCTCCCCAGCTTTATCTACATAATTCCTGTACTACACACTTACATCCTCTGAAGTGGACAAGTGAGATAATCTACAGTTGAAGAGGAAGGTGCTGAAATCATTGGATCAAGGTACTGTAACAATTAACAACAGCTGTCCAAAGGAGATAGCATGTACCATAATATTTGAACACTGCATTTGAGGTTTTGGTTGAAGACATAGAAAAGAGATACACTTCTATCAAGCAGTGAAATTCCAAAAACATGGATACAAATTTAATTTCTTTCAAAACTGCAAATAACCAGAGTAAAAGAATGGATTATTAAATACTTAATGTCACCAAGCAGGTGTCCCTCACCAAAGGGAGAGCATTCTTATGAAACCTTTTTTAAGCCAAAATGGTGTAAAGCGAAGAACCATTAATTTATATGGGAAAAATTTTCGTAAAAGCGAAAATCCTCTTTGTAATGCAAAAACAGGTTACTAATGTAGGTCTTTTGTAAAAGCGAAGTGGCGTGAAGCAAACATTCGTAAAGCGGGGGACACCTATATAGCACTACACTTAGCCACTGCTCAATTCATTACATTCTCAACTACTCTTATAAATCATGAATACCCAGTACCTACATTATAACTAGCCCATGACTGTGTGGATAGGCTCAGCTCAAATGTTGTCTGTAAATTTGCTATGATACAACTATTGTTGGCAGAATCTCAAACAAGAGGGAGTACATGAGGGAGATATACCAGCTAGATGAGCGGTGTCGCAGCAACAATCTTGCACTCAACGTCACTAAGACCAAAGAACTGATTGTGGACTTCAGAAAGGGTAAGATGAGGCAACACATACCAGTCCTCAGAGTGATCAGAATGGAGAGCAATTTCAAGTTCCTGGGTGTCACTGTCTCTGAGGACCTAACCTGGATGCATCATATCGATACAACTATAAAGGCAGCAAAACAGTGGCTATGTTTCATTAGGCGTCTGAGGAGATTTGCTATGTCATTAAGATCACGGTCAAATACCTCAACACCAATTTCCTGCATTGCCTTGCTATCCTTCTATTCCCTCAATATTCAGTTATCTAATGTCCTGACAAAGGGTCTCGGCCCAAAACATCAACAGTGCTCCTTCCTATAGATGCTGCCTGGCCTGCTGCATTCTACTAGCAATTTGTGTGTGTTGTTTGAATTTCCAGCATCTGCAGATTTCCTCGTGTTTGTGTATCTAATGAACACTGCTTTGAATCAACTCAACAGACAGCCTCCACAGGTGGGGAATGAAGAATTCCAAAAGAGTTGCCACCCGATTGAAGAAATGTATTACCTCAGTTTCCAATAACTGATCTCTCTTTCTGAGACTATAACCCCATCGACTAGGGGAAACATTCTCATCCACACCGTCAGACCCAACAAGAATTTTCAAAGTTTTAATGGGATCACTTTCTCATTTCTGAAGAATGCAAGCCTTATCTACTCAGTTGCCTTTCTTACACCATACACCATATTGGCCCCTGAAATCAGTCTGGTGAATCTTCACTGCCTTATCTCCACAGCAAACACACACTTTCCTCTTAAGGAAACCAAAACAATGTGCAACATTCTGACTAGTCTCAACAGTACAGTTCATAATTGCAACAAAACCTCTTCAATCCTGTACTCAATACTTCTTGCAGTAAAGACTAAGCTGCCTGTTACTTTTCTAACTGGAATTGGTTTGCTGCTATCTCATATACCGAGCTACAGTGAAATGCTTGCCTTGCATATTATTCATTATACAGTGCATTTTGATAGTATGAGGTAAATCAACAACAAATTCCAAAATAAAGAACAACTGCAACAAAGAAAGGGCAGAGCAACCAGACAATGAGTTGCAAGATTGTTATAAGGCAGACTGAAGTCAAGAATCAGAATCAGGTTTAATATCACCGGCATATGTCTTGTGTCCAGTGGTTGCTGTGATGCATCTAGTGTGGTAGTGTGGTGGGGAGTGCTTGTTGCTCTCACTTTGAGCTCCCAACACTGGCTAGAAGTTCAATAACCAATTCTCGTTCCACATCAGTGTAATACCCTTAATGCGATGTGCTCTACCTTTGCTGAACAACTTATATTGTTTCACATCCAGCCAGTAAGGTGACTCCTGCTCGGTCGCAGCGGGCTCTCTGGGTCCAAACAAAGGCAGAGGATGCACAATTACACTTTTTTTGAAACGATCACAGCACACTGCCTGGTATTAAGAACACCAAGTACTACAGGCTGACTCCATCAGTGAGTCGCTCAATAACAGTAGAGCTTGACTCATTGCATACCGCGTCACCTACTACAGCTGCCCAAGGAGGAGGTCAGCAGAGATGGTGCGTGGTCCGACAAACTGTGCAAATTATTGTCTTGGATGCTTTTATTGGAACTGCAAGGTCCTGTTGGACTGGCAATGTAGAATACCACAAGTCCAGTTCACTACATGACGCAGCCACCTACGGGAGGAGATACCAGAGACTGTGGAGGGCTGGGTTTGCAGGTTGGCCCCTCCCCATCAGTCACCCTCCAGTGTTCACTCAGTGGATGATAAGTTGGATTGTGTTCACCTCAGCTACACCAGCGCATGAAAAACTGCTGTGTGCTTGCTCTTGCAGCACCATGGCTCCAGGATAACATCCCATGCACCATCGATCCACTCAGGGACTTGGGCTATATATTTTTGTGACTATGTTTTACTGCTTTCACAATTATATGAGCTGTATGCGTCTTGCACTGAGAGTGACTGCTGCTACCGTATGTTGTAGCTTGGCACAGGAGGAACGCAATTTTGCTTGGCTACATTCACGTGCGTGGTTGAATGACAATTAAACTTGAACTTAATTCCAATGAATTAAACATTTTCTTTTCATCCATCCTGTTATTCTTCCAGGTATTCTAATTTTACATTCATTACAGCTACCAGCACTTTCTCTACTGCTCATAACTGGTCAGCGGCTACCCATTCTCTCTCTTTCCTAGCTTAAATAATAGGATCTTATTTACTACCCACAGCAACTTCGAGGAATAAATCCAGAATCTACAGAATATTTGGAGATGGAAACCAGAGTCCATTCACTATCTCTAGATTGTAGAAGGAAAGGGTTTAATTGGCTTTTAGTCACACTGATTTCTCTCTTTTTAAAAAGAAACTTTGGTGATTTCCTTCCCCATTCTAATAGAGATCCTTGGTTCTCCAGTGCTTTAGGCAAATTTCTGTCTTCTTTTATAAAGCCAATGTAACAGGAGACACATCCAACATCTCATTAGAATTGTGATAATTCTCTGACTAAAAAGATGCTAGGAGTTAAAGGACAAAAAAAAACACAATAAATGCAAGACATATGGTCAGTGTTTACAAGAAAATCGACTTGTGCCAACACATCTACTTTGATAAATGCATTTTTCATTATTTACATTTCAAACGAAATACTGAAGACAAGTTTCCATTTGAATAATAATCATTCTACAGCACGCTGGATATTTTTAATTTGTTACAAGGCTAGCACTCGACTGACACAGACAATTTCTCTGCAAAAGAGAAAACCTCAGTTTTCCATGCAGCTTAGTTCTCCATTCACTTTCTATGGACAATTTGCATTTTGAAACATCAAAGAATTTATAATGCATGTGATATGAGAATCTGATAAAATTATATTCAAGAGAACACTACACCTGGGATGTAACACAGCAAAGATCAAGCTATAGTGCTTGTTTAACACTATTACCAGCATGAAAGCTTAAGATGCTTTGTACTGCAAGTGCTGCCTCAAAACAACAAATTTCACGACATATGTCAGTGATATTAAACCCAATTCTGAAATTTTTAATCGGTTGATATGCATAAAAAAATCTATATTAACTTCTTGGTAAAATTCATAATTGAAAGACCAGAAATATGACAGCAGAAAATGCAGTTTATATCACATTACTGACAATATTAGCACTTCACCGGTAAAAGCTTGGACTGATAAGTGGCAGTTAACAGTCATGATTGTCAAGTGCTTTATAATAATCGTCACAATTGAATCAGAACCGGGTTTATTATCACCAGCATGTGACTTGAAATTTGTTAACTTAGCAGCAACAGTTCAAAGCAATACACAATATAGCAGAGCGAAAAAAGTAATAATAATAAAAAACAATAATAATAAAAACAAGTAAATCATTTACATACATTGAAAAGATTAAAAATTGTGTAAAAACAGAAATACTGTACATTGAAAAAAGTGAGGTTGTGTCCAAAGCTTCAATGTCCATTTAGGAATTGGATGGCAGAGGGGAAGAAGCTGTTCCTGAATCACTGAGTGTGTGCCTTCAGGCTTTTGTACCACCTACCTGATAGTAGCAGTGAGGAAAAATGCAGGCCCTGGGTGCTGGTGGTACTTAATAATGGACGCTGCCTTTCTGAGACACCGCTCTCTGAAGATGTCCTGGGTACTTTGTAGGCTAGTACCCAAGATGGAGCTGACTAGATTTACAACCTTCTGCAGCTTCTTTCGGTCCTGTGCAGTAGCCCTTCAATACCAGACAGTGATGCAGCCTGTCGGAATGCTCCCCACAGTACAACTATCGAAGTTTTTGAGTGATTTGTTGACATACCAAATCTCCTCAAACTCCTAATAAAGTACAGCCACTGTCTTGCCTTCTTTATAACTACATCGATATGTTGGGTCCAGGTTAGACCCTCAGAGATCTTGACACCAAGGAACTTGAAACTGCTCACTCTCTCCACTTCTGATGCCTCTTAGGATTGGTATGTGTTCCTTCGTCTTACCCTTCCTGAAGTCCACAATCAGCTCTTTCGTCTTACTGATGTTGAGTGCCAGGTTGCTGCTGTGGCACCATTCCACTGGTTGGCATATCTCACTCCTGTACGCCCTCTCGTCACCACCTGAGATTCTACCAACAATGGTTGTATCGTCAGCAAATTTGTAGATGGTATTTGAGCCATGCTTAGCCGCACAGTCATGGGTATAGAGAGAGTATAGCATTGGGCTAAGCACACACCCGAGGTGCGCCAGTATTGATTGTCAGCGAGAAGGAGATGTTATCACTGATCCGCACAGATTGTGGTCTTCCAGTTAGGAAGTCGAGGATCCAATTGCAGAGGGAGGTACAGAGGCCCAGGATTGTTGGAATGATGGTGTTAGATGCTGAGCTATAGTCGATGAACAGCATCCTGACGTAGGTGTTTGTGTTGTCCTGGTGGTCTAAAGCTGTGTGGAGAACCACTGAGATTGCAGAATTAGGCAAATTGCAATGGGTCCAGGTCCTTGCTGAGGCAGGAGTTCAGTCTTGTCATAACCAACCTCTCAAAACACTTCATCACTGTCGATGTGAGTGCTACCAGGCAATAGTCGTTAAGGCAGCCCACATTATTCTTCTTAGGCAGTGCTATAATTGGTGCCTTTTTGAAGCAAGTGGGAACTTCTGCCCATAGCAGTGAGAGGTTGAAAATGTCCCTGAATACTCCCATCAGTTGGTTGGCAAAGGTTTTCAGAGCCTTAACAGGTACTCCATTTGGACCTTCGGCCTTGTGAGGATTCACTCTCTTTAAAGACAGTCTAACATCAGCCTCTGAGACAGAGATCACAGGGTCATCGGGTGCAGCAGGGACCTTCACAGCTGTACTTGTGTTCTCCCTTTCAAAGCCAGCATAGAAGGCATTGAGTTCATCTGGTAGCGAAGCATCGCTGCCATTCATGCTATTGAGTTTTGCTTTGGAGGAAGTAATGTCTTGCACACCCTGCCAGAGTTGCCATGCTTCCAAAGTCGGCTCCAACCTTGTTCGAAATTGTCTCTTCGCCCTTGAAATAGCACCACGCAAATCATACCTGGTTTTCTGGTACAGGCCTGGGTTGCCAGACTTAAATGCCACAGATCTAGCCTTCAGCAGATGACTAACCTCCTGGTTTATCCATGGCTTTTGGTTTGGGAATGTACAGTAAGTCTTTGTGGACACACACTCATCCACACAGGTTTAATGAAGTTGGTAACAACTGCAGCATACTCATCCAGGTTCGAAGATGAATCCCTGAATACAGTCCAGTCCACTGATTCAAAGCAGTCCTGTAGGTGCTCCTGTGCTTCCCTTGTCCAAACCTTCTTGGTCCTCACTGCTGGTGCTGCAGTCTTCAGTCTCTGCCTGTACTCAGGGAGTAGAAGTACAGCCAGGTGATCAGACTTCCCGAAGTGAGGGTGTGGAATAGCACAGTAGGCATTCTTGATGGTGGTGTAACAATGGTCCAGTGTGCTGTTTCCTCTGGTATTGCAAGTGATCTGTTGATGGTAATTGCTTAGTGACTTTTTCAGACTGGCCGGGTTAAACGATGGTGAAGGCGTTAGGGTACGCTGTTTCATGCATGTTGATCCCATTGCTCAGATCATCTGAAGCTGCTTGACATTGGCCTGAAGTGTAATGTAAACTGCTACCAAAATGACCCCAGAGAATTCCTGTGGTAGGTAAAAAGAACGGCACTTTACTGCTAAATACTCCAAGTCTGGTGAGCAGAATTGGGACAGCACTGATATTTGTGCACTAAGAAGAATTGATTGTGAGGCATGCTCCTCCACATCTGCTTTTTTGAGAGACTCTATAGATCTAAGACCACTCACTAGATCTCCAAGTCTGAAGTAGCTATGCCAGGTACAACAATGCAACTAACCAGAACATTCAGTATGTCAACCATTGTGACACAGAATCCATACAAAGTAGGCCTGAGGCTGGCATTCTGTGTGTGCAGTTCACTTCAGTACTCAAGGAGCTGTCATCAATGATAGATAATAAGTGGAGACAGAAGGTTAGATCTTTAATTTTTCCAATGCATTCTGAAACTATTTCTACACCCTACTCAATTTGATAATTTTCAGACTTTCTGTTTAATTAATTGTATAACAGCTGTTTGATGACAACCAACTTATTCCTAAACTCCCAATAATTTGGAAGGTGCTTCACCACGTTATCATCATAGTTCACAACATATTGGCATGTGCCAGCATGACTATTATTGATTTGACCAGCTTAATTACTCCAGAAAAGTCCTCACTGTGAGAAAGGGGGGGGGGGGGGGAGAATGAATTTCATCACATTAATACTGACTACACATCTCTCTTTAATGCTGGATAAACATGGATGAAGCTTGTAACTTAGCTGGACAAGAATCCCAAACAACGCTGTACTTGCGAGGCATGTGAATGGCAAATGAAAACTTGATTCACCTGGAAAAACCTAGTTTTTAAAAACACAAAATACTGTGAAAATAATTCTCCATATAGATTTATTCTCTATTCTGTCATTCAGAGGGCAATAACAATGAAGGGGTGGTGGTTGCCAGAATCATCTAGAAAGAATCATCTATTACGACGAGGAAAGCTGAGAGAATACATCAAATAATTTCAAGGGTACCTTTGATTAGTGCAGAGAATGCTTCCCTCATGTTGTAGGTGAAGGAAAAATGTTCATTTACATTTGGCTCATTTTCCAAACTGGTTTGCCAACAATGAGCATACTCCTTAAGGTCTTGTCAAGTCCAATTATCTTGAGTGATGTTTGGTCATATAACTTTTGATCTCCAAAGTATAGAATTGCATTAAATTTTCAAACATTGTATCATTTACCTTAGATAAGTGACTCAGTATGAAGCCTTTCTGCTTTGTAAAATACAAAATTTTGAATTACATAAGTTACCCCATGATCTATAAATGCAGAATTCAGTGTTAGAAGTATTTAAGAATGAGCATTGCTTAAAAATCACTTTTGTTTGCATAGCTTCAACTTTTTTGAGACACTTATCTGGGTCGTGCATGATGGAAGGGCCAGTACTTGCTGTACATCTGCAGCCACAGCAATCTCTGAAGTGAAAGTATTCCCACCTTCCTGCTGTGGGGAACTTGATCCAGAGTCGCAGAAGGGAGAACGACATTCAAAACGAATCAAGCTCAGAGTGCCTTTAATTTCACTTGTAGTTGCTGTTCCCGGATGCCTATCACTCTTATGTAATTTGGAAGACAACATGAAAGCCACTTAGCTGAGAGGTAGACTGACCTAGCAATAAAGATCTTCATGGCCCGGGAACAGACAGAGGGGAGGGAGAAATCAGAGATCTTTAATAGAAATTGGAAGGAGAAGTGAGCGAAAGATTTGATATTCCAATGGATCAAAGAACTTGGATCATAAGGCACAATCACAAAGGGAAAGAGAAATTGAGCAGATTCCAGAGGAAGAGATCTTTGTTGGGGAGATCAGATAAATGAGAAATGGGCTGTTGGAAATGTTGAGAATTAAGAACCAGAGTTATTTCAGAAACTGTGATGAAACCATAACTGCTCATGACTTAAATTCATCATTTTCAATATTCTTGATACTATGGAATAACACTCTTCCATTGCTTTCATCTATCATCATAATTTAGGCTGCTCCATTTTAGTCCAGGTTACTACTTTACAGTGCACTATTTTCCACAAACACTTTTTAAAACAACTCAAATTATTTCCATTATTCCAGAGGTGGCACAGTACCATGTTTGTTACCACAACAGCTTACAGTACCAGAGACCAGGGTTCAATTCCTGCTGCATCCTGGAAGGAGCTCGGTTTCCTCCCACAATCCATAGACGTCCATTTGTTAGGTTCATTGGTCATTGTAAATCATCCCGAGATTAGGCTCAGGTTAAATTGGGGAACTGCTGGGCAGCTCAAAGGGGCAGAAGGCCCTGTTCCACACTGTATCTCAATAAATAAAACAAGATCTTCTTCAGTAGTTCCCCTTCATAAAACTGGAACATTGATTCTCCAATAACATATAGAACATTGTTTATTACAGGAACATCTAAAATGAACCTAGCTTTGGAGCAGCAATTTGCACAAATTAAGGTTCAAGACATAACGGACTGCGCCATGTGGCACTGCTGGTTTCGCTTATCAATTCGAATTTTCCTCAGACTGACAAAGACTATTATTTCCTTAACATTTTTGTGGGTGACAGCCAGCAGGCATTCATGGACAAAGACTTCCATCCAGATTCATTGTACGTGCCCTACTTTATTCAATCTGTTGGAGAACAAAGCCTCTCTCATCTGTTGCTATTACTCACCCCAGTTGGTATGCATCGTGCTGGAGAGAGCACCATTATAACCATGGAATCAAGAAGGGCTTCAGCCAGAAACATCATCTTTTCCACAGATGCTGCCAGACCTGCTGAGATGCCCCAGCACTCTGCGTGCGCTGTTTTGGATTTCCGGCATCTGCAGAATTTCTGGTGGTTAACTTGTTGTGAGGGGTTCAGGAGGAATCGGGACTGGGGTACTCACAACTATTGTGCTACCTATATTGTCACAAATTAAGGGGACTCTGAACATACATACTTATTCCTCAAACATATTTTATTTTACTTGAGCCCAAGGAGAACAGCATTGCCCCTATCACCACACTGTTCTGAAGTCTGAACATGTAAATGCAACTTTTAAAGAGAACTGCCTAGCAGTTATAGATACTGACCATTTGGTAAACTCTATATGTTCGAATTCCTTACTTATAAGATCACTCACCATTCACAATAGAAGTGTTAAAAGTCAACAGAAACTACTACAAGATGACAGCTGATGATCAATCTCCTCCTCTCCCATTTCTACCCTCTCCATCCCATCTTGGACTGTGGATGAGAGTTCACTTTGTATGTAGTTTCTTTTCATGAACATCATTTCCTGTACATAAGCAATTTTGTTTATATCATTTCCTGCGTGAGCTAATTTGGATTTCAACTTGAAGTAGTGGAAAGATATCTATCACCATCCACTCTTATTTGCCTTTGAAACAGCAAAACCCAAGTCTTTTGTTAAGATCGGTAAACATCTGGTCAATATATTTTGAAGGAAATGTGTTTAATCACTTATTAAGATATCACTACACCACAAGCTCAGATGAATATTTCATTGATCCCATAGGAAATTAATGACACTAGCATTACAAGTGCACAGAAATAAATATCAGAAGCAAAGTAGAAAGGATGAAAAATATAAATGACCTCAAACAGTCTAACAGAAGAGGTTCATCACTTCCTCAGACATAGGTTACTTATTATAGAGCAGAGGGTAAAAATGAGCTCATACGGCACTCTTTGGAGCACTGCTTGTCTTAGTCTATTACTAAAAGTACTCCTCTGTTTTCACAGAGGGTGAAAAACATTGTCCAGAATTGCCAGCATTTTTCAGAGGGTCCTATGCTCTACCACAGTCTCCAATGTGGCCAGTATGACTCCTGTATCAGAGCCAGTCTTTCTAATCAAGGATAGGTCTGTAGTCTAGTGTAGTTTTTCTGTTGGTTTACATCGTTCAGTGTAGTTCTTGTATTGTTCATGTAGCACCATGGTCCTGAAAAAAACACTGTCTCATTTTCACTGTGTACTGTACCAGCAGTTATGGTCAAAATGACAATAAAAAGCAACTTGACTTGACTATCATAAACAAGGCAATTAAGTTTAGAGCGTGGTTCAATACATGGAACTATGATGTTGTGGCCAATGCAGATATCTTGGATGTCTCAGGGGCAGGAATGGCTGCTGAGTGTGCCGGGTTTTAGATGTTTCAAAAGGGCCAGGGAGGGAGGCAAAAGAGATGTGGCCTGGCAGTGCTAATCTGGAATAGTGTCATGGCTGCAGAAAAAGAGGAAGTCATGAAGGGATTATCTACTGAGTCAGTGTGGGTGCGAGTCAGACACAGAAAGGAGACAATAACTTTACTGGGTGTTTTATAGACCGCCCCCCCCCCGCCCCCCACCAATAGTAACAGAGACATCAAGGAGCAGATAGGGAGGCAGATTCTGGAACGGTGCAATAATAACAAGTTTGTTGTGATGGGAGGTTTTAACTTTCCTAATATTGATTCACATCTCTTTAGAACAAGAGGTTTAGATGGGGTAGAGTTGTTTTTAAGGTGTGTTCAAGGTTTCCTGATGCAATCTGTAGATAAGCTAAAAAGAGGAGAACTTGTACTTGATCTGGTTTTGGGAAATGAACCTGGTCAGGTGTCAGATCTGTCAATGGGACAGCATTTTGGGGGTAGTGATCACAACTCTATCTCTTTTACTATAGCACTGGAGAGGGATAGAGCAGACAATTTGGGAAAACATTTAATTGGGGTAGGGGAAATATGATTCTATAAGGAAAGATCTTGGGAACACAAACTGAGAGATGTTCTCAGGGAAAGGCACCGCAGAAATGTGGCAAGTGTTCAGGGAACATTTGCTTGGTGTTCTGCATAGGGATGTTCCATTAAGCCAGGGTAAAAGAACCACGGTTTACAAAGGATGTGGAAAACCTAGTGAAGAAGAAAACAAAATGCTTACATAAGGTTCAAGAAACTAGGTACTGATAGAATTCTAGAAAATTACAAGGATTACAAAATTACAAAAATTACGAATTGCTACGAAGGAGCTTAATAATAAAATTAGGAGAACTAGAAGGGGCCATGGTGAGCAGGATTAAGGAAAGCCCCAAGGCATTCTACAAATATGTGAAGAGCAAGAGGATGAGTCGTGTGAGAATAGGATCAATCAGATGCAATAGTAGGAACATATGCATGGAGCCTGAGGAGGTAGCGGAGGGACTTAATGAATACTTTGCTTTAGAATTTACCAGTGAAAAGGACCTTGGCAATTGCGGGGATGACTTAGTGAACTGAAACCGCTTGAGCATATAGAGATTATGAAAGAGGGTGTGCTGGATTTTTGAAAAACATTAAGTTAGGTAAGTCACTGGGACTGTTTGAGATATACCCCAAGCAACTGCAGGAAGTAAGTGAGGAGATTTCTGAGCCTCTGGTGATGATCTCTGCATCATCAATAGGGGCAGAAGAATACTGGAGGATTGGAGGGTTGCAAATGTTGTTCCCATGTTCAAGAAAGGGAGTAGAGATAGCCCAGGAAATTATAGACCAGTAAGTTTACTTCAGTAGTGGGCAGGTTGTTGGAGAAGATCCTGAGAGGGAGGATTTGAGCATTTGGAGAGAGACAATCTGATTAGGGATAGTCAACATGGCTTTGATAAGAGCAGGTCATGCCTCACAAACCTGATTGAGTTCTTTGATGATATAACAAAGCACACCGATGAAGGTGGAGCAGAGGAGGTAGTATACATGGACTTCAGTAAGTCCATTTAGGCATCTGGTGGCAGAGGGGAAGAAGCTGTTCCTGAATCATTGAGTGTGTGCCTTCAGGCTTCTGTACCTCCTACCTGATGGTAACTGTGAGAAAAGTGCATGCCCTGGGTGCTGGAGGAGTTTAATAATGGATGCTGCCATTCTGAGACACTACTTCCTAAATGACTGGGTGAAGAAGTAGACAGACACAAAGGTTGGGGTTGTTGTGGATAGTCTGGAGGGTTGTCGGAGGTTACAGTGGGACATCGATAGGATGCAGAACTGGGCTGAGAAATGGTAGATGGAGTTCAACCCAGATAAGTATGAAGTGGTTCATTTTGGTAGGTCAAATTTGAAGACAGAATATAGTGTTGGTAGTGTGGAGGATCAGTGAGATCTTGGGGTCCGTGTCCATTGGACACTCAAAGCTCCTGTGCAGGTTAGCAGTGCAGTTAAGAAGGTGTAGGGTATGTTGGCATTCATCAACCGTGGGATTAAACTCAAGAGCCATACGGTAATCTTACAGCTATACAAGAGCTTGGTCAGACCCCACTTGCAGTCCTGTGTTCAGTTCTGTTCACCTCACTACAAGAAGGAAGGGAATACTATAGAGAGAGTGCAGAAGAGACTTATGAGGATGTTGCCTGGATTGAAGAGAATGCCTTATGAGGATAGCTCAACTGAATTTGGCTTTTTCTCCTTGAAGCAACAGAGAATGAGGGGTGACCTGATAGAGGTATACAAGATGATGAGAGGCATTGATCGTACAGATAGCCAGAGGCATCTTCACAGGGTTGAAATGGCTAACACGAGGGGGCATAGCTTTAAGGTGTTTGGAAGTATGTATAGAAGGGATGTCAGGGGTAATTTTTTCCACATAAAGAGTTGTGGGTCCACGGAATACACTGCCAACGAAGGTGGTGGAGAGTTGTTTAAGAATCCCTTAGATAGGTACATGGAACTTAGAAAAATAGAGAGCCCTACAGTAGGGCAATTCTATGCAGTTTCTAGAGTAGGTTACATCATCAGCAGTACATTGTGGGCTGTAGATTTCTATGTTCTATTGAGCCTGTTGGCATAACCCAATGTTGATGCCACTGCCCCAGCACACTACTGCATCAAAGAATGTACTGGTGACAACAGACCAGTAGAACAAGAGAGGTCTGCATATGCCTAAGGACTTCAGTCTCCTCAAGGTCCTTCTTGTACACAGCCTCTGTGTTGGTGCTCTACTCAGGTATGTCATCCAGGTGCACCCCCAAATACTTGTAGGTCCTCACCATCAATAGTAACGGGGAGCAATGCAGGCTTAGTCTTCCTAAAGTCCATCACCATCTCCTCTGTCTTACTACTTCGAGCTGCAGATGATTCAGTTTGCACCATTTGGAAAAAGTCCCTCACCAGGGCCCTTTATTCATCCTCCTGTCCTCCCTTTGTACACCCAAATGTTGCTGAGTCATCAGAAACTTTCTGCAGATGACATGACTCACTGTTGTGTCTGAAGGCTGAGGCATACAAGGTAAGCAGGAAGGGAACCAGTACAGTGGGACCCCAGTGCTGCATACAACCTCGGCTGATACAAAGTTCTGAAGCCGCACAAACTGTGGTCTGGCAGTCAGATCGTACATTATCCAGAATACCATGGAAAAGCCAACCTGCATTGAACGGAGCTTTTCCCCCAGCAATGAGGACTGCGTGGTATTGAAGGCACTTGAGAAATCAAAAAACATGATCCTCATGGTGCTGTCCTGCTATCCAAATGGGAGTGGGTTCTGTTCAGCAGGGAAATGACAGCATAGTCAACTCCAATGTGCTCCTGGTAGGCAAACTGCAGGGGATCAAAGGCTGATCTGACCAGGGGTCGGAGGTGAGCCAGGCCCAACCTCTCTAGGCAGTCTTAACATGGCATTGTTGTGCTGTGTTTCATGTGCGCATTACCATGGTTAAAACCAGTTGTAAGAACAATTGGCAGTATTAGTATATTGAAGTGTGTGTAGATTCTCTATCAATTTGTATGCATTTTGCTTAACTTTCTGCAGTTTCACAAATAAGATTTCATTAAAAGCCCTGAATGAAGCTTCTGTTGAAAAGGTGTTTAAATCACTGAGTAGTTTCGCAAATCTGCACTGCAAGGGCAGTAGATGGATGTTATATTAACCCTTGCCTTCATGCAACTTGCACACCTGTACCATTTAGGGGCCACCTCGCAGTGCACTTCAGAAGGTTAACTTTTTATTCTTGTCTGCAAGCTATAATGAAGCTCCCCCGAGAGGGGAATCTCTCAGGCTAAACACACATACAAACAGAGAATCGAGACTCCTCGGACCCCGGCTCATGTGGCATGGCATACAGGTCATTATAGGTCTCAAACCACCTTCCAGCTCTGCTTCCCTCCCTGATGAGCTCAATTACTTCTACGCTCGCTTTGACCGAGGGAACAAGGAGGTCACCCTCAAAGCGGATCTCCCACCTGGTGAACTGCCTCTCTCACTTTCCACCTCCGATGTTTGCGCCACCCTGAGCAGGGTGAACGTACGGAGGGCAGCTGGTCCGGATGGAATACCTGGCCGTGTGCAGAGCAGTTGGCCGGGGTCTTCACGGACATTTTCAATCCGTCCCTGGCCCAGGCAGTTGTCCCCACAAGCTTCAAGATTGCCACCATCGTGCCAGTGCTGAAGCATTTCATTGCCACAGGCCCGAATGACTTCTGCCCAGTTGCACCCACCCCCATCATTGCAAAGTGCTTTGACAGACTGGTTCTATCACATCTGAAATCGTGTCTGCCCACTACCCTGGACCCCCAACAGGTCAACAGAGGATACCATCTCCACAGCACTTTGCTCTGGACACCTTCCTGACCCACCTGGACAGCTTCAACTCTTACGTCAGAATGCTGGTCATTGACTTTAGTTTGGCATTCAATACTGTGATCCACTCCAAGCTGATCTCCAAACTTCATCAGCTTGGTATCAACTCATTCCTCTGCAATTGGACCTTGGACTTTCTGACTAACAGACCCCAATCTGTTAAGTTAAACAACCTCTCCTCTTCTACTCTCACCCTGAACACCGGTGTGCCTCAAGGCTATGTGCTCAGCCCTCTTCTGTACTCCCTTTTCACCTATGACTGCATTCCTGCACATGCTTCTAACTCCATAATCAAGTTCACAGACAATACCACGGTGATTGGCCTGATCAGAGGGGATGACAAGATGGCCTACAGGGATGAGGTCCAGCACCTGGCCGCATGGTGTGCTGACAACAACCTGGCCCTTAACACCCAGAAGACCAAAGAGATCAGTGTGCTAGGAGCCAAACTCACGTCCCCAACTACATCAACGGAGCTGTAGTGGAGCGTGTATCAAGTTTCAGATTCCTTGGTGTCCACATTTCCAAGGATCTTACCTGGTCTCCGAACTCCTCCATCCTGATCAAAATGGTGCAACAGCGCCTTTATTTCCTGCGGAGCATCAAGGAAACTCACCTCTGTCCCAGGATACTGACGGACTTTTACCGCTGTACCATTGACAGCAAACTCACCAACTACATCTCAGTGTGGTATGGCAATTGTCCCGTATCAGACCACAAAGCACTCCAGCGTGTGGGGAAGACTGCCCAGCAGATTATCTGCACCCAATTGCCCACCATTGAGAACATCTACCATAAGCACTCCCTGGGCAGGGCGAAAAGCATTATCAAGGATGCACCTCATCCTAACCATGGACTTTTTACTCTCCTCCCATCCGGTAGGTGCTACAGGAGCCTACAGGCATAGGAAGAGCTTCTTCCCCAAGGCTGTGACCCTGCTGAACCTCACATCACAGCGCTAAGCAGAATTGCACCCGTATTGTACTGTCTCAGTACTTTTATATTTGTGTGCTGTTGCACTTACTTTCTATTCGCAGTTATTTGTAAATAACACTATTCTTTGCATTTCTGGTTAGATGCTAACTGCATTTCATTGGCTTTTTATCTGTATTCGGCACAATGACAATAAAGTTGAATCTAATCTAATCTAATCTAATGTAGCATTCACAGAGGCATAGTTATATGTACAGATTAAGATTGAACCTGCAAAGTCATAACTTTTTTTTAAATACTGGCATCAGTAAAATTATTGGGTCACTCATTTCTTGTTGCTATTTTGTGTGATTTTGATCAGGGCGGACTGGCTCTGCAGCCTCAAGTTAACAAACAATACGGTGACAGATTGAGCTAAACTGAATATAACTGGCCTGGTTCAATGATTTCAGATCTGGTCCTTTATATTCTGTGTTTTTTGAGGGGGTTTGTCATTTGCATGATTTGTTCGTTTAGGTGTGTTGGGAGCTTGATGTTTTTCTTTGAACAGGTCTTGTTTCTTTGTTTTGTGGCTGTGAGAAGATGAATCACAGGGTTGTATAACGCATACATACTTTGATAATAAACGTACTTTGAATCCATTTCTTCCTACTTCTATTCCATCGAGGTTATTCTCTGGGACCCCTAGCATGCAAATTCTCTTCAGGTGTACTCATTTCACCATTATCAATGAAATTTGATGCCCAATCCCTTGGATCTACAGTGTACCCAAGCTGCATAACCTCGTCCAACTGTGGATAGAAAAAGAACAGACCTCCCATTTAAGTCAAACAAGCATGATGTTAATTCATTATATTCAGCTGCTATACAGGACTCCTAAAATTCCTCAGCTAAACATAAATGGAGCTTTCCAGCCTTCCAAGTTCCTGCAGAAGATTCAAGTGTGACAAATTGCGTAGTAAATGGCAATGGTACAAATGCCATACACTGCCTGTAGGGTACCATTTAGCATATTTTTATGAATGATTATATTTCAGGGAAAAACTTTTTCCTATAGCCTTAAAATTGTTGGAGCACTATAAAAATGATTTATGGTTCAGTGGGCTGGAGGGAACATTTCTGAAACAACAGCATTTATTATGTCTAAAAAGTAGCAAGGAGGAAGTGGTATATTCCCTTTATGCTGCTCAGCACATGTACTGCATTTTTTTAAATATCCCTTTGGCAAAAAGAAAGAAATTCTTCCTTTGAGTTTAAAAGTGAACATTGCTAACAGTGCAGTTACTGTACTAACATAAACAGTCCATGGTCCCTGAAGCTCTGTGAATAATTCTTAAGAGCTGATTGAAATTAATCCTATTAATGACAGTCCAGTTATAAATACACAATTTTAATTCAAGTATTTCTGGAATTTCAGAAATTATCAAAGGTAATCAAACTTGTAGTTTTTGTAGAGGCTACTTCCAAGTACAGCAAACTGAATTTCAAAGATTTAACTTTGCACATAATAGTCAGACATAATAGGTCTGAGATAAAGCTTTTCAAAAAGTAAAGACAAAAATACCTTTGTCATTTGATTAAAAAACTAAAATATGCATAACAATGTTTAAATTTCACACAAGGACTAATTATACCAGTTGACACATTATGCTGACGTGCTAGAAAGGCCGTAGGTTCTTCTAGAAGAGAAATCACTATGCTATAGTAGCATTGTTTCAAAAAATAAGAGAATGGCCCATTGCCAATTTTTTGGGATTACAGAAATGTTACTAATCAAGTGGAAATTCATCCTTTTAAAGCCGTTTTGCTGTTTTAGTAAGATGACTAATGCAATGCAAAAGGTCATTTTAAGTGTAGAATAATAATACCCAAATCTCTATCACCAAAGTGAGCCATCACTTCCAACCTCCATGGTCCCACTGACCCAGAACCACCCATTAACCGTACACTTCACTACATCTAAAAGAAACAAGGAAGCAAAGAGCAATATTTGCATTCCCACCTCCTTACTTCCACCGACCACTAAACAGTGTTAGGCCAAGAGTGAACAGCGATAGGAATAATGAAAATGAATTGCAAGGTTCTACAACACTATCTTGCTGGGAGTCACTAGAAGCTGAAGTTATGACACCTGTAAAGAATTAATAGAAATCTCTGCATTGTAAAATAATTAATCTTTAAATATTTTTAATAGAATAACTAAACATTACACAAACACGCAATTCATTTTACTTCAGCTTTATCAGACAAAATCTGAAAGGTTTACAACAAATGAATTTAACCAAATTAAAAGTGACCAATCTTTCCACATAGAAGATTTTACTTTTAGTTAAGTATGACTTTGTTAATGGATAGATATCTCACAGCAACATTAAAATGAATGCAACAACACATTGCAATATAGATTTGGGGCTTCATCCATTAAAAGTGGAACTTTCCAGTGACCAAACATGACAATTCGAATTCCCATGCCCACTCCAACATGTCAGTCCACGACTTCGTCTTGTATCCACTCAGTGTGGAGGAGCAACACCTTGTATTCCATCTGGGTAGTCTCCAACCTGATAACATGAATATAGGATTTCTCCTTCCTGTTAAAAAAAATCCCATCCCCTTCCCTCTTTCCCACTCTGGCCCCTTAATTGTTCTCACCTGCCCATCAACTCATCTGGCTCCACTCCTTTCCCTTGTGGGCCACTCTCCTCTTCCATCAGGTTCCTTCCTCTCCAGCCCTTTATCTTTGTTTCCCACCTGGCTTTACCCATCATCTTCTAGCTAGTCCTCTTTCCCCCTCTACCTAGCTTTTTATGCTGACCTTCCACCTTGCTTTCCAGTCCTGAGCAAGGATCTCTGCCTGAAATATCGACCTGCTGAGCTCCTCCAGCATCCTGTTGTAAAGAATGCATTCATTCTGCTGCAATATTTTTAATTTCATAAAATACACAAAGTGCTTCCAATGAACTGACTTTGCATTTCAGTCAAAGACCAATTGACATCCTTTGGTATTGTTCATGGAGGTCAAAGCTTTCAACATGAAAATAATACCATACAGAACAATGGTCGCATAGAAACTGGTAGCACAGGGGTAGATGCTTCAAGTCTTGTGGCACTTCAATGTCCTCAGGAACAATGAAAAAAATATCAATCTTCACTTGAATGAAAATTAACCCCACCGATCTAGAAATTTTAAAGAGCCTTAAAATGAAGTGCCTGAGGCACAAGGCACAATTCTCAGTACATCAAACCTTGCTCTTACACTTCCCACCACTTCAGCAGCAGAGTGAGATGACGGAATTCAGCGTGGGAGGAGGGGGAGAGAGAAGGTCACAGGAGGATGAGAAAAATGAGGCAGCACACCATGACAAGTTTGTGACCAACTATCATCCTCCCAACAATCTTTCAACGTCCACCTATCGGAACTGACCTTCCTTCCTTGCTTGGCAACCTGCTGACTTTCTATCAAGCAACCTTTGGGCAGGAACCCCCATCAGGAAAAGCAAAAATAAGACTCTGCTATTAAAAACCAGATGTTCATGAAATCCATTTCTCCCCCAGAGTTTAGAACAGCTTCCACTTACTGCAAGCAATTTACCTCACATCCAAACTCTCAGTTTCAGGCTCAGGAGGCACATCCACAGGTCATTTCCTACAAAGGCCTACTGGGACATACTTCTGCAACTGGAGGCATTTGACAGCTTTTCTTTTCAATGACACTAACCTTTGACTTGCCTGCTCTCAATTCAGAAAGGACCTCGGCTGTGATGCAAAGCTCCCTGAACATACTTTCTACTAGCCAAAGGCAGAACCAACAGAATGTCATGCATTAGAATTGGGTTCAATATCACCAGCATATGTTGTGAAATTCGCTGTTTGCTGGCAGCAGTACATAGTAATAAAGAATTAAGTTGCAATAAGTATATTAAAAAATAAATTAAATGAGAGAAAGAAAAAGTCAGGACTGCCAGAGTCTCAAGAAGCACACTTGCACCTGCAGGCCAGGAAGCGAGTAAGTGGGCTGGCGGATTGTGGTCATTCCTAATCTCTCTGCGACTATGCTTACCTCCTGTACCTGATTGAGGAAGTGCCCAGGATTAACCATCCATTTCCTCATCCGCATGAGGAAAATCCAAGGGCTCAATTCTGACAGTCTGCTCACTCAACACAGCAGGCTGGTTGTCAAGAGGGTGGGGAGAGAATAAGGAGAAAATCTCAATTCCTCCCCTCATTTGCCCCTCGCACCCAACTTCAATCTTCAGGGGGCTACTAGACAAAATTAAACAGGAGCAAGGAGTTTCAGAATGGGCAATAAATGCAAGCAGTACCAGCTATTTCTAGATTCTGCGAATGAATACAAGTTGCAGTAGCACAGGACATTGGAGATCAGGCCTCGTGGGCCCAATCCATCAGGGCTTACTGAGAGCTTGCAAAGAGAAGGATTAGGATTAAAAACTCAAGTTTAGCAAGTGATTTTGTGAAAGACATTTGGGTGTAACTCAAACCCAATGGGAACAACCAGCTTGTATGCCTTGGGGCAGAATCAGCCACTTATAATCAGAGATCCTGTATGATGTAGGCCTCACCTTCCCTCAGGACACTATACACAGGGTGTGCTTATGTGCTAACACAGAAATAGGGTACTCCAATCTTTGGAAGATCTTCTCCAATGGCCTCAGATCTCAGGTGAGACACAAGAGATTGTAGATACTGCAGGAACTCAGTACACAGCACTGTGGGAGGAAATAAATTGTTAATCTTTCGGGTTGAAACTCCATACCAGGACTAAGATCAGAGATCAGGAAATATAGTTTGGCACATTTTTGGAGAGACATTAATCAACTAGGACCCCCGATGAAACAAGTAACTGGATTTTAAAACCTACTGCCTATAAATTGTTCACTCGTGAAGTGCACAGTAATCTAAATGTTTCCTTATACACGCTGGTGAGCAGCCAAAATATCTTGAAGATGGAGAGGAGCCAGCTCCCTCAACTGCAGCAGTGACCTGTGAAGGAACTCCAATATTACTCTGTAGCAGCTCTAGAAATTACAACAAATGAACAATGATATATTTGCTACAGGTCAGAACGACATGTGAATTGCACATCACTTTGCTGATAATGAGTTCACTTGCCTTTTCCCTTCTACTGCTGTGGAAAAGCCTTCGCACAGTTTTATTATTCATAATGAAAACAAAGACAGTCTCCCCAATCGCCTCTTTCCTTTCAAAAACCCTTCCTCTTCACCTTGACTTGCTGCAATTTATCTATTCTGATTTTTCCTCACATGCTGTACCATACTCGCACGTGTACTGCAATAATTTTCCAAGCACAAGGACACAAGAAACCACAAAAATCTTAGTGAAGTACAATTTTTTTTAAACTTCTTTCGTGATCTCTATGAGAATGAGATTTTTATGTCATGTGGATTTGCAGAGGAAATATAACTTTGTAGATAAAGGGAATTTCTGGAAGTATTTACAATTAAAACATTGTGTTAGTAGCATATTCAAGAATGGTGGCCTACAAAGTAACCCTTTAACTGAATACTTTACATTACCACAGGAAGTTCATAAAGCATCAGTGTTTTATAAAATGTTGACGCACTCTGTGGGTGAACCGTGTAACAATCTCAAAGCAGTATGGCAGAAGGATCTTGGAAGTGATATTGAAGATAATGAGTGATCAAATATTTTATCAAACGTGGGTAGACATTAGGGAAGTGAGAGGGAAATTTATTCAGTATAAGATTGTGCACAGATATTATTGAACACCAACTAGACTCTACAAAATGGGGAATGTTGATAATCATTTATGCTGGAAATGTAAAAATGAGGTGGGCACGTATTTTCACATGATTTGGGAGTGTTCCATGGTTCATTCATTTTGGTGTAA